>NC_064931.1:289460107-289777723 GCF_023897955.1 Schistocerca gregaria | reverse complement strand
ACACTAGATCGCGTGTTCCTCCCCCTCCCTCCTCCTCCTCCCCCTCCTCCTCCTCCTCCCCCTCCTCCTCCTCCTCCCCCTCCTCCTCCTCCTCCCCCTCCTCCTCCTCCTCCCCTCCTCCTCCTCCTCCCCCTCCCTCCTCCTCCTCCCCCTCCTCCTCCCCCTCCTCCTCCTCCCCCCTCCTCCTCCCCCTCCTCCTCCTCCCCTCCTCCTCCCCCCCTCCTCCTCCTCCTCCCCCTCCTCCCCTCTCTCCTCCCCCCCTCCTCCTCCTCCCCCCTCCTCCTCCTCCCCCTCCTCCTCCTCCCCCTCCTCCTCCTCCCCCTCCTCCCTCCTCCCGGTAGCTGAGTGGTCAGCGCGACATAATGTCAATCACAAGGGCCCGGGTTCGATTCCCGGCTGGGTCTCGGAGGTTTTCTCCGCTCAGGGGACTGGATGTTGTGTTGCCCTAATCTCATCATTTCATCCCCGGCGACACGAAGTGGCGTCAAATCGAAATACTTGCACCAGGCGAACGGTCTATCCGACGGGAGGCCCTAGTCAATGCGACATCAGTTTTCTTGACTGGAGCCGCCACTTCTAAATAAAGTGGCTCAAATTGGCCTCACATGGGGTGAGTGCACCCCGCTTACAAACAGCGCTCGCCAGACCCGGATGGTCACCCACTCCAATTGCTGGCGAAGCCAGACAACAATTGAAATCGGTGATCTGGCGGGAACCGGTGTTACCACTGTGACAAGGCTGTTGACTACTGTTGGATGGCCGTTGTGCTAAATAAAACGTATTTCCTCTCACTATGAGATGGTAAGAAACTGCGTTTAGGTTTTCCCCTTTCCTTAGTGGTTAAATTAACATTGACTGAAATGTTAACCAAGCTGGCCGGAGTGGCCGTGCGGTTCTAGGCGCTACAGTCTGCCTCGGGCATGGATGTGTGTGATGTCCTTAGGTTAATTAGGTTTAATTAGTTCTAAGTTCTAGGCGACTGATGACCTCAGACGTTAAGTCACATAGTGCTCAGAGCCATTTGAACCATTTTTGAAATGTTAACCGACAACTGATTATATACAAGGATAAGGTTATTTATAGCCCGATGATGCAGTATTTGACGTATTTCTAGGTGTTTAAGATATTCTGCAAAATTGTCACCAGTGTGTGAAGAGTGTGAACTGCTCTCGAATGTTCTACCTATTTTCGACGTCCACATGGTGCAGTATTTCGGTGAACTGTCTTGTTGCGATTCTGAGGCGGTGTTGGTTACTGTCTTCGCAGTAGCATAATATCGAAGATGAACTACTTGTTTACAATTGTCTTCTTTGACTCGTCTAGCATATCGGCCCCCCCTTCATGACGATTCCGGTAGTGGTTCCGTTGAAGGGGAAGTATGCGACGGTGACACGAGTCGCGACCTCAAGACACAGCTGTGACGTCCTGCTTGTATTGCCTGTCCTTCAGTTGGCGTAGTGGGAATATCTTTGAATTTATTGGTTCTATACTTAGAGCAGGCTCTATGTTTCGTTCCATACCTTGCAAGAAGTCATTATCGCCATTTATAAGCCCATCACGTAACTGATTTTGCTGCACCTCTGCTACGCAGTTCATATGGCATTACCCACATAAATTTTTTCACACTGGCCCGGCATGCGGTGGATTCCATGTTTCCGGAGTTCCAGATAGGCCTTCAGAGAGCCCACTAAGGTGTCCATCTCTGGCGGTGGATAGACACTTACACTGTCTCCGGAGATGCCCTACATGTTACCGATGTATTTCCGATGTTACATATGATAGCCGGAGCTACATGTTTCCTTTACGAATCTGTAGTATCATAAACCATTTCACAGGTGCTGCCTTAGAACGGCCCCCGACTAGTATGCTGAAGTTGATCGAAATCGTTGAGTTATATGATCTAGTTAATCCTGTCAATAAGATCGATGATCGTGAGTCTTCGATGGGGAAATTGATAAAATTACGTAGGGTACCGGCACAGTTCCCTTTCAAATGCCAGCAACAACCATTAACTTACCATATCGAACTTAACAGCGCTTCATGCGTCCTGGATAATAAACTGGCTGGTAGCAAGATGAGACTTTAGTATTTTGGCACGTCTAATACAACTATGCTACCTGCAGTATAGTGCTAGACTGTTAGTCACTAGTATTTTTTGCTCACTATGTGCCATGGTCAGCGTACAAAGTTGTAAACGCTAATTAGACAGGTGGTGAAGCAGTTGAAACTATGTAAGTATAAAACTTATTTCTTTCCCATACTAACAAGACCTTGGAACGATAGTGCAATGAAGTTTTCTCTCCCCCTCCCCTCCCCCACATGGTCGTTTGCCAACACTCATTACCGGAAAAGGGGGAAATCAGAGAAAAGGTGACCAGTTACTGCTAACAGCCAGAAATTGTCTCTCACATTTATTCAGGAAAGGTCTTATTCTTTGATCGTTTAATATTTGGAATCTGATGTAGAGTACTTAAAAACTGTGAAACTCATTTATTGGACCGACACCATAGTTTCAACAGAGTGGCTTAATATTATTGGTTTTTCTTCTTGAATACATACTATTTCTTGTGAAATTTATGGTCACGTAAGAAATAATTAATAAATTATTTTCAGGGATGATCATTGCCACGCAAGCTGTGATACTGTGTGGCATGTATTTTGTAATGTGCTGTTATCTTATAGGGGCATACAGAAAGGTAAGTCCTGCTCTCACAATCCTGTACAACTATTAATACGAAGAAAATCTGAAAATGCGACTTTTGGTATTATCTGAAAACTTTTTTTCCAGACAAACCATCGGCTGGTGGCCCCATGGTATATGATGCATATTTTTCTTCTTATGTATCAAGCAGTGCTAATTTGTAACTATGGAAAACAACGTAGGTATACAGATTTCTTCATAATCATTGTTGGTACATGTGAGTATTGAATTGTCAGACATCACTTTATAATGGAATGGATACATAATATGATACTGCAGTGCCTGTGCTGTTAAGAACGATGCATTATTTGTTAAGACATGCATGCATGTTCGAAGGTACAGGTGCTGCGGCAACTACAGATGTTATGAAATGCATTCGCAGCAGTGAATACGGACAACCATCAGCTGTGTAAGGGAATGACAACGAAAATTTGCGCTGGACCGGGACTCGAACCCGGATGTCCAGCTTTACGCGAGCGGTCACCTTAACCGCTTCGGCTAACCGTGCACGACTCCCAGCCAGATGATAACGTCCATGTGTCCGCCGATATCAGGCAGCGACTTTAAATTGGAATGCCCTCCCCTGCACGGTAATTACATAATGTGTGTAAGAGAATATATTGTGACGCAGGAACCTCGACACTTGGAAGTTAGGGTCTAGTCGTGAGTCGCGCACGGAGAGCCAAAGCAATTAAGGCGACCACTCGAGTAAAGCGGGAAATCCGGATTCGAGTCCCAATCCGAAACAAATTTTAACTGTCGCCATTCCCTTATACAGCTCTTTGTTATCCGTTTTCGCAGCTGCGAATACATTTCATAGATTCACAATAGACGAAACTACGTATTACTTAGTGTCAGTCATTACCCCCAGGCCTGTCCCCCTTCCTTGGCTCCCATCGCATTAGTTCCTTCTTTCTAGATTTACTAGAGGTATAAATGTTCAAACTACTGAAGGACCAGCACAGGTGACAGATTCCCTACCAACGCGAAAATATCCTCCAGTAAGCGTCGAACTCTGTGCTATTGTCTCCTTTGAAGTTCCCTTACTTCCAGAAGGTGATGATGGAAATAAGAAGTGACGTGGCTTAATGAGCGGTACCTGATTCATCATCTGTCCTAATTTCATTTTAATCCGGTAAGCTCAATGCTGAAAACAATTATTACATAGCAGCTAAGATGGCAGAAGTCATTGATACAATCAAGCGAGCGTTATGGAAGAGTAAGAATTCAGTCCTGCCTAGTTGTCGGAAGAATGGGGTGGAGGTGTGTGAGATCAAAGTGTAATAACAGCAGTACGTAGAGTGGTCTGACGTAATTTCAGCTCCGTCACAATCAGTCCTACGTTAAACAGTGGTGATAGACTTTAATACAGCATATTAAAATCTTGATGGCATTTAGTTGACGGTCAGAATCGTGCAAGACAAACTGCACAACAGCATCTGCCGATCACGCGAGAGGTACTCCTGGATTAAATTGGAAACATCAGCTCTGGGTCTTAGTCGTCGGTACGTTATTACTTGTACTGCGGTCGTATTCATGCTCAAATTTACGAAGGGGTAGAGTCTTATTTACATAATTTACACATTTTTGCAAATCCTACGATTATATACGGCCTAGTTACAGATGGGTATTAGATAACTAATCTGTTGTATGGACTGCAAAGGAGAATTTTTTTTTAAGAATCTTTTTTCCAAGCCTCGGACTGCTGCTGTTGATAGAGGAAAAGCAGGTGTAAAAAAATCTCTGCCTTCTTTCTGGGTTCTGTCTTCCTGGCAACTTTGGCTTGTCTTCAGGAAATACTTCTGTTAATGGTCGTACCCAGCTGGCGTAGATAAATTTCTTAAGCCGGCTCTCCCGTGCTTGTTTTGCCCAACACATTACACGAAGACACCTACACGAATCGTCGGGTGTATATAGTATGTAGGGGAAAGATCCACAGGAGATCCTGCTTTATAGTATCAAATAAATAAATAAATATAAATATGCATTTATTTTATTTCAACTGTTTAATGAGACATAAATTTCGGAAATAATTTTCGAAGATCTTCAGCGGAAAGGTTTATGACGTTTCCCATGAAAGAATCGCCCATACTGTTTAAAAGTTTTTTATGTACATCGAATATACAAAGCTCATTTAACTTGTATTGGAACATTTTGATCTCAGCCATATTTTTACGCTTCTGGGTGTACTGAATGACGTTTCGGTTGTAGCAGTGGAATATGACATTGCCAGTAAAATTCCTAGGGTTGCTTTCACCTCTGGATAAAAAGCTTCTGCTTGCTGGATTAATTCTGTTATCGCCAAAGTTTCAAAGTTCTCCTACTTATTTATCCAAAAAGTGATATCTTCCAATTCATCAAATTTCGATAATTTCTCAATACTTTTTTAATTATGGAGCAGTAATTTTTATTATCTGAGCAAGGTGTAACAATAAAGAGCAAATGTTTGTGATGGGTCTTTTCCGAACCCCGCCTGTACTTAGAATAACGAATTTGACCCCTTCCCCCCCCCGTAGGTGCAACCACAACGGAGAGGTTACCTGTTGAGAGGCCAGACAAACGTGTGGTTCCTGAAGAGGGGCAGCAGCCTTTTCAGTAGTTGCAGGGGCAACAGTCTGGATGATTGACTGATCTGGCCCTATAACACTAACCAAAACGGCCTTGTTGTTTTGGTACTGCGAACGGCTGAAAGCAAGGGGAAACTACAGCCGTAATTTTTCCCGAGGGCATGCAACTTCACTGTACGGTTATATGATGGCGTCCTCTTGGATAAAACATGCCGGAGGTAAAATAGTCCCCCATTCGGATCTCCGGGCGGGAACTACTCAGGAGGACGTTATCAGGAGAAAGAAAACTGGCGTCCTATGGGTCGGAGCGTGAAATGTCAGATCCCTTAATCGGGCAGGTAGGTTAGAAAATTTAAAAAGGGAAAGGTTAAAGTTAGATATAGTGGGAATTAGTGAAGTTCGGTGGCAGGAGGAACAAGACTTCTGGTCAGCTGAATACAGGCTTATAAATGCAAAATCAAATAGGAGTAATGCAGGAGTAGGTTTAATAATGAATAAAAGGTAGGAGTGCGGGTAAGCTACTACAAACAACATAGTGAACGCATTACTATGGCCAAGATAGATACGAAGCCCACGCCTAAATAGTCATGGGTGACTGGAATTAGACAGTAGGAAAAGGAGAAGGAAACGTAGTAGGAGAATATGGAATGGGGGTTAGGAATGAAAGAGGAAGCCGCCTGGTAGAATTTTGCACAAAGCATAACTTAATCATAGCTAACACTTGGTTCAAGAATCATGAAAGAAGGTTGTGTACATGGAAGAAGCCTGGAGATACTGGAAGGTTTCAGATAGATTATGTGATGGTAAGACAGAGATTTCGGAACAAGGTTTTAAATTGTAAGACATTTCCCGGGGCAGATGTGGACTCTGACCACAATCTGTTGGTTATGACCTGTAGATAAAAACTGAAGAAACTGAAAAAAGGTGGGAATTTGAGGAGATGGGACCTGGATAAACTGACTAAACCACAGCTTGTAGAGAGTTTAAGGGAGAGCATTAGGGAAAGATGGACAACAATGGGGGAAAGAAATACAGTACAAGAAGAATGGGTAGCTTTGAGAGATGAAATAGTGAAGGCAGCAGAGGATCAAGTAGGTAAAGAGAGGGGGGCTAGTAGAAATCCTTGGGTAACGGAAGATACATTGAATTTAGTTTATGAAAGGAGAAAATACAAAAATGCAGTAATGGCTAAGCAGGGATGGCTAGAGGACAAATGTAAGGATGTATAGGCGTATATCACTGGGGGGGGGGGGGGGGGTAATATAGATACTACCGACAGAAAAATTAAAGTGACGTTTAGAGAAAAGGGACCTAATTGCATGAATATCAAGAGCTCAGATGAAAACCCAGTTCTAAGCAAAGAAGGGAAAGCACAAAGGTGGAAGGAGTATATAGAGGGTCTATAAAAGGGCGATTTACTTGAGGACAATATTATGGAAATTGAAGAGGATGTAGATGAAGATGAAATGGGAGACACGATACTGCGTGAAGAGTTTAATAGAGCACTGAAAGACCTGAGTCTAAACAAGGCCCCCGGAGTAGACAACATTCCCTTAGAACTACTGACAGCATGGGAGAGCTAGTCCTGACAAAACTCTACCATCGGGTGAGAAAGGTATGTGAGACAGGCGAAATACCCTCAGACTTCAAGAAGAATATAATAATTCCAATCCCAAAGAAAGCAGGTGTTGACAGATGTGAAAATTACCGAACTATCAGTTTAATAAGCAACGGCTGGAAAATACTAACACGGATTCTTTACAGATGAATGGAAAAACTGGTAGAAGCCGATGTCGGCGAAGATCAGTTTAGATTCCGTAGAAATGTTGGAACACGTGAGGCAATACTGATCTTACGACTTACCTTAGAAAACAGATTAAGGAAAGGCAAACCTGCGTTACTAGCACTTGTAGACTTAGAGAAAGCTTTTGACAATATTGACTGGAATACTCTCTATCAAATTCTGAAGGTTACAGGGGTAAAATACAGGGAGCGAAAGGCTATTTACAATTTGTACAGAAACCAGATGCTAGTTATGAGTTGAGGGGCATGAGAGGGAAGCAGTGGTTGGGAAGGGAGTGAGACAGGGTTGTAGCCTCTTCCCGATGTTATTTAATCTGTATATTGAGCAAGCAGTAAAGGAGACAAAAAATAAATTCGGAGTAGATATTAAAATCCATGGAGAAGAAATAAAAACTTTGAGGTTCGCCGATGACATTGTAATTCTGTCAGAGACATAAAGGACTTGGAAGAACAGTTGAATGGAATGGACAGTGTCTTGAGAGGAGTATATAAGATGAACATAAACAAAAGCAAAACGTGGATAATGGAATGCAGTCGAATTAAATCGGGTGATGCTGAGGGAATTCAGAAATGAGACACTTGAAGTAGTAAAGGAGTTCTGCTATTTGGGGAGCAGAATAACTGATGATGGTCGAAGTAGATAGGATATAAAATGTAGACTGGCAATGGCAAGAAAAGCGCTTACGAAGAAGAGAAATTTGTGAACACCGAGTATACATAGATTAGTGTCGGGAAGTAGTTTCTGAAAGTATTTGTATGGAGTGTAGCCATGTATGGAAGTGAAACGTGGACGATAACTAAGTTAGACACGAAGAGTATAGCTTTCGAAATGTGGTGCTACAGAAGAATGCTCAAGATGAGATGGGTAGATCACGTAACTAGTGAGGTACTGAACAGATTTGGGGAAAAGAGAAATTTGTGGCACAACTTGACCAGAAGAACGGATCCGTTGGTAGGACATATCCTGAGGCATCAAAGGATCACCAATTAAGTATTGGAGGGCAGCGTGGAGGGTAAAAATCGAAGAGGGAGACCAAGAGATGAATACAATAAACAGATTCAGAAGTATGTAGGTTGCAGTAGGTATTTGGAGATAAAGCAGCTTGCACAGGATGAAGATCTGCATCAAACCAGTCTCTGAACTGAAGACAACAACAACAACGAATCTGTGTAGGGCACGTGCAGTGTATATGCACTACGTTGTTGGCGGCTTGCCGTTCTTGGAAGAAGCAGCTCTAGGTTCAAAGCTTCGCAAATTTCATTAGCTGACCTTAATAACTCTCCACTCCTTTGTTCAGGAGAATGCCTGTGTTCTGCAACTGTAGTTGTTATAATTTGGATGTGTTCTGCACAGTTAATTACGTCAAAGGTTTTACTCTGCAATGCATTTGCGACCGGTTGCACCAGGGAACTCCACTCGTCTATGTTACATAAGGCCAAACTGAATGTGGTGTGTCCAGCTGCGGATAACAACTGCAAATGTACTTTTCTTGCTCCAGAATTCCCTTCTTGAGAAAACGTTCCGAACCTTCGACAATTTCGACAAACTGCTTCTTAAACATCGAAATAACTATGTACACTCATGTTCAGAAAAGCAGAACACCTTGAACAACTGAAGATAAGACGTTCATATTCACAGTACATGTACAGGGTGTTTCAAAAATGACCGGTATATTTGAAACGGCAATACAAACTAAACGAGCAGCGATAGAAATACACCGTTTGTTGCAATATGCTTGGGACAACATTACATTTTCAGGCAGACAAACTTTCGAAATTATAGTAGTTACAATTGTCAACAACAGATGGCGCTGCGGTCTGGGAAACTCTATAGTACGATATTTTCCACATATCCACCATGCGTAGCAATAATATGGCGTAGTCTCTGAATGAAATTACCCGAAACCTTTGACAACGTGTCTGGCGGAATGGCTTCACATGCAGATGAGATGTACTGTTTCATCTGTTCAATTGTTTCTGGATTCTGCCGGTACACCTGGTCTTTCAAGTGTCCCCACATAAAGAAGTCACAGGGGTTCATGTCTGGCGAATAGGGAGGCCAATCCACGCCGCCTCCTGTATGTTTCGGATACCCCAAAGCAATCACACGATCATCGAAATATTCATTCAGGAAATTAAAGACGTCGGCTTTGCGATGTGGCCGGGCAGCATCTTGCATAAACCACGAGGTGTTCGCACTGTCGTCTAAGGCAGTTTGTACCGCCACAAATTCACGAAGAATGTCCAGATAGCGTGATGCAGTAAACGTTTCGGATCTGAAAAATGGGCCAATGATTCCTTTGGAAGAAATGGCGGCCCAGACCAGTACTTTTTGAGGATGCAGGGACGACGGGACTGCAACATGGGGCTTTTCGGTTCCCCATATGCGCCAGTTCTGTTTATTGACGAAGCCGTCCAGGTAAAAATAAGCTTCGTCAGTAAACCAAATGCTGCCCACATGAATATCGCCGTCATCAATCCTGTGCACTATATCGTTAGCGAATGTCTCTCGTGCAGCAATGGTAGCGGCGCTGAGGGGTTGCCGCATTTGAATTTTGTATGGATAGAGGTAACTCTGGCGCATGAGATGATACGTGGACGTGCAACACGGCGAACGGAAACCCGAGGCCGCTGTTGGATCACCTGCTGCACTAACTGCGCGTTGCCCTCTGTGGTTGCCGTACGCGGTCGCCCTACCTTTCCAGCACGTTCATCCGTCACGTTCCCAGTCCGTTGAAATTTTTCAAATAGATCCTTTATTGTATCGCTTTTCGGTCCTTTGATTACATTAAACCTCCGTTGAAAACTTCGTCTTGTTGCAACAACACTGTGTTCTAGGTGGTGGAATTCCAACACCAGAAAAATCCTCGTTCTAAGGAATAAACCATGTTGTCCACAGCACACTTGCACGTTGTGAACAGCACACGCTTACAGCAGAAAGACGACGTACAGAATGGCGCACCCACAGACTGCGTTGTCTTCTATATCTTTCACATCACTTGCAGCGCCATCTGTTGTTGAAAATTGTAACTACTGTAATTTCTAAAGTTTGTCCGCCTGAAAATGTACTGTTGTCCCAAGCATATTGCAACAAACGGTGTATTTCTATCGCTGCTCGTTTAGTTTCTATTGCCGTTTCAAATATACCGGTCATTTGTGAAACATCCTGTACATTATGTTCTGCACAAATGACTAGCACTTGAAACATGTCGGCTCGTGGGTTCAAGGTCAAAACTGATACCGCAGTGCAGCAACACCTACCGGTAAAATGTGCCTGCGGCTCTCATTGTCGCAATATGTACAAATGTGTGTGAATTCCTAAGGGACCAAACTGCTGAGGTCATCGGTCCCTAGACTTACACATTACTTAAACTAACTTATGCTAACACACACACACACACACACACACACACACACACACACACACACACACACCCGAGGGAGGACTCCGCGCGGCTTCGTTGTCGCAATAAAGCGAAGATAATGGATCATTGTAACTTGAGCTGGTGTGTAGGCGCGTATGCGCGAACCTTACCCTCAAATCAGTGAGTTTGAAAGAGGGTACATTATTGGTATGAAAGAATGTGAGACATCCATCCGGGAAATTACTGCTCGTGTGGGACGAAGCGTTTCAGCAGTGCAACCGATGTATGCTGAATGGTTCACGGAACACTGTAGACCACGACGAGATGGGCCAAGTCGCACCACCCAGACCAGCCCTCCCTCGAGAAGACAAACTCCTCATACGAATGGCATTGCAGGACAGATCTGCGTCCTACTCGCCTCTGGCGCGACAGTGGCGCAGGCTAACACGTGGTACACTATCAGGGGCGACAGCCCGTAGCCATTTATTACGGCATGGGTTACTTGTGCGTCGTTCTCTTCTCCGCTTACCTTTCACGAATGTGCTGAAACATACCAGAGGCCAGTGGTGTATGGAACGTCGTCACTGGGAAGAGGAATGGCATCAAGTAGTTTCCAGACGAATGCAGGTTCAGTTTGTTTGAAGATGACGGCCGAATTTTGGTTCGGCGCAGACAGTGGGGGCGGCATCATAGTGACTGCATTTGCACAAGACATACAGCGCCAACTCGAGTCCTTATGGTGTCGACCAGTGTGACCTACGTGAATGACATCCTGCGACCTGTGACCATATCCTGTCTGCACAACATCCCAGACGCTATTTTTCAGCAAGACAATGCACGACCACATTTTGCTGCACGAACACGTGCCTTCTTGGTGTCACAAGATATCAGCCTTTTGCCCCGGCCCGCCACCCGTTGCTAGTCGAAAATGTGTGCGATATGGTGAAACGACGTACGCAGCGCTGTGACCCAATGCCAACCACCATGGATAAACTTTGGAACCTTAGTCGTTCAGATATTATGTTTTTTCTGAGCTTGAGGTGATTTATGAGACCACATTGTTTCACACAGCAATGGTAGTTTCGGTGCATATTCTTGACACACAACTGTTCCCTGAAAGAAAAGAAATTACCGTATCTTGCACAGGTACAATGCAGTTGAGAATCTCAGGAAATGATTGGCGTCGTTTCCTACAAGGTGTAATCTGTGGCAGGCACTGTTTAAATATAAACCCATTTTATATGTTTCTCTAAATATTGTTTGGACCTCGCCATCGTAGCACAACCGTCGTAGCCCTGTCCCTCGCATTTATTAACATCAATGTTGTCCGTCCTCTGCTGTAATATTGCTGCGCGGTATGGGATCCTTACCAGGTAGGATTGACAGAGGACATCGAAAAAGTGCAAAGAAGGGTAGCTCGTTTCGTGTTATCGCGTAATAGGGGCGAGGGTGTCACGGATACGATACGCGAGTTGGGGTGACAGACACTGAGACAAACGCGGTTTTCTTTGCGGCCGGCCGGAGCGGCCGAGCGGCCGAGCGGTTTTAGGCGCAACAGTCTGGACCCACGCGACCGTTATGGTCGCAGGTTCGAATCCTTAATCGGGCATGGATGTGTGTGATGTCCTTAGATTAGTTAAGATTAAATAGTTCTGAGTTCTTGGGGACTGATGACCTCAGAAGATAAGTCCCATAGTGCTCAGAGCCAGTTTTCTTTGCGGCGAGATCTATTTACGAAATTTCAATCACCAGCTTTCTCTTACGAATCCGTAATTATTTTGTTGACACCCACCTACTTAGGCAGAAATGATCATCATAATAAAATAAGAGAAATCAGAGCTCCAACGGAAGATTTAGCTGTTCCTCTTTCCTACGCGCCATTCAAGAGTGGAATGGTAGAGAAGTAGTATGAAAATGGTTCGAAGAACCCACTGCTAGGCACTTCACTGTGAATTGCAGAGTAACCATGTAGATGTAGATGTAGAATGATTAATGCATTGATGAGTCAATTTCAGCAGCTGTCGTTTGGACATGCATTTTTTTTCTACGTCGACAAAACCCATAAACTCTTCCTTAACATTTCATCCCTTTTCGCTGTAATATCTAAGACCTATTGATAGTTGTTCATTTCCTGATATGTCAGCTGATTGATCAGCCGAAATACTGTACGAACTTGGGGCTATGACATCATAGACAAATTTTTCTCTGATTAGGACTCTACGTATGTTTAAAATCTCGTATTATTGGAGATATATTCTAAGCATTTTTGACCTTTTTGTGTTTGCTCAAAACTTCTTCACCAGAAACAGCTTTCAGTTCAAGCTAATCTTGAAATACGCAGTCATCTTTTTCTTTTACTCTCAATGAAAAATCATGAGTTCCGAAAAAATAATTGTATAGACTACAACTTGTAATATATTTAAATTATCTTTACTAATTTTTGTGCCCCCTGTATGCATAGCAGCCTCTACATTTGTTTCTGTGTTGTCAAAAAAATTCGCAGACGCACACGCCTACCTAAATGTTTTTTACAATAATGTGTATATTTTTATACTTAGTGAATGGTCGAACAATTAGAGATCCCTATATACCGCATACATGTTCAGACGGAAATACAACGCAGAACACACAAGACGCACCTTTCAGTCTCTTCGAGCAAGAACGCCAAGGATTGTACATTTCTAACCAATTGTGATTAAATTTACGTTTCAAATGTCTAGCATCACCAGCAAAACAATGATGTTCTGGAGGTACCCAGCATCGCTTTGACATTTCCATTCGCTTTTCGGTAGTCATTACAAAATATCGTCCAACCCACAGCTCGATATCATTTTCATGACAATTTTCTCCATCTTCCAGAATTGATGCAGTTAAAGTGCATGACATTGAGAAGCTGCCTCGTCAATAATACCACCAGGATTTACGGAATACGATTCCGACCATTCTAGTGGGTTCAGCGGTGGGTTACCCAAGTTTTTATTACTGGCGCTGGGTGCACCTAACTAGATATGCTGCCACTTGACTCATCCTCTTTTCTAGGTATATTTCTCCTTTTGTATTTTGTGGCTACACAAATATACAAGCCTAAAAAATTGCGTTTCAAATATAGTCTGGCCAGTGAATGCTGACTTAATTAAGGTATTAATTTGTTTTGACATTCTCACTGATAAGGGTTTTAATCGACTTACAAAAAAAACCGGTATGTAGGTAATAATTATTAACCGATTTTCTTAAAAACTAATAAATTGGTCATATTTATGCACATTCATAATTGTCGACGCCTTTTAATGGATCAAATGACAACTAAAATTACAAAATTCGTTTGAAGATGTATCAAAATCAAAAGATCTTTATTCATATATCTGTGCACACGTGAAAATGATAATTATGAAAAAGACAGATGGATAAAAACATAATTTTAGCAGTTCAAGTACCAAACACAAGTATACTAGCTTGTACAATTTGGCATTAAAAGTTGACATTTGGATTGTGTAATGCAAACGTTCGAAAAAAAAACGCGAGGCTCTACTTTAGACAGCCATACTATCGAGAAATTGCAAAGTTGTGCTACGTATGTAAAATGTATACTAGCTGCATAAATCGATATGATTGCCAAAATTTTAATAATTTCTGGTACCTACCTTCCTACCTACCTATACCTACCTACACCATGGTAAGAACAATTTTCCTTTTACAGATAAAATATTAAAATTATTTATAAATAGTCACAAGAGAATTTCGAATGTCCACTGCTATCATTCAGAAAGCACGTATTGCACCACAATATCTACTAGATTTTTTATATTTCGTTGGATGTGTACAATGAATGAATATTTTTCATCACCTACGTTTGGCTCTTTCAAAACAATAACTAGTCAAATAACTGCAAGCACCTCGCAGCTTCCTTCCATTCCCGCCTTATTTCGAATCGCACAGTCGCGCTGGCAGCCGAATATGCGGGCGCTCGGTCAGATTCGGTAATCAATCTTCGTCCGTCTTAGGCGCGCCGGCTGCTGGAGAGCTTTGCCCTTGTTTGCTGTGGTAACGTACTGTATGAATGCAACTTGACCGGGAGCTCAGAGTTGTTTTTCAAAAGTTAACTAATTATACAGGGTCTCCCATTTATCTTGATCACCCTAAATAACTGTTTGTCCAGATGCAAGTTACAAAATATTTCAAGCAAATGTTCTTTAGCCGTCAGGGGGACATCAATCAGCATGATTGCCTTCGTTGCAGCTTTGTTATTTACAAACATATGAACCACGGTATGATTTTTTTTTTAAATGGCACTCTCCTAAAAACCTATTCAAAAATGTATCACCGTGTACCATTCACTCAAACACAACGTTATTAATTACATAACACAACATTGACTTTGAGCCCATGATCACAAAATCGTCCATTTGCTGGAGTTGTCAGAAAACAAATTAAAACCAAGCAAAAACATAACACAAAATTGACTTCGACTCTCCTGTACCATTTCCCAGGAGAACAACATTCAAAGGTGCTCAAAATGGTGACTCTGGACATCGATACGCTGGTGCACTCATTGAATGAAAGAATTAATTACTGCTTCCAGTGTTGCCTGCTGAGGAGAATTACAAGCAAGCACGATATGTTCCTGCGTGTCCTCTGGATATGCTGGAATATCGCGATAGACAACGTCCTTAATGCATCCCCAATGAAAAAAGTCCAAAGGATTTAAATCAGGAGACCTAGCAGGCCAAGTAACTGTTTCTCCTCGACCAATCCATCTGGCAGGATATTTTAAGTTCAGAACACGACGTACACGCAAGGCATTGTGTGCTGGACATCCATGTGATACCACATAAGCATTCTGATTCTTAGCGGCACGTCTCCAGAAGAGGAGGAAGAATTCGTCTGAGGAAGTTGGCTCACGCTGTGCCGTTTAGACTACCATTGATGAAATAAGGGCCAATAATTAAAGTACTAACAAGCATCCCACACCAGACGCTGATGTTCCACCTGTCAAAGCCATCGTGGGTTGTTGCTGGACCAATAATGCATGTTCCTTTTATTTACCGTCCTTTGTTTGAGAAGGAACATTCATCGGCAAATAGAACATAGGAGTAGTAGTTGGGGTTAGCGTGGATTTGCTGCTGTGCCCAATGACGGAACTGTACACGATTCTGGAAATCTTTCCCATGTAATTCCACTGGTTTTTAGGAATGCCAATCTCGTGTTCAAGCTGTCGTGTGCTCACATGTGGATTCATAGCAATGGAAGCGAGAACAGTAAATTCGGCAGTTTCGTCTGTGCGAATGGTACGACGATTGCGTTGTCGTGGGTTGAAATTTCCCGTTTCCTGAAACGTCGCAGCAAGACGAGGAAACGTCCGTTGGAAAGGTGGGTTCTTGTCAGGATATCGCTCTCTGTACAGTTCCGCTGCCTGCGTAGCATTTCGTCCCTACCTTCAACAACAACAACAATAGAATTAACGTAATGTCAATGCAGTAGGAAAGACAGACTATACTGTATGCCTACTCTACACAACAGTAATTAAAAGGACTAAACTACTGTACTAAATGTACCCGTACATCAGAAAAAATATTGCAGTTACTGTTCTGATAACTTAAATTCCCCATAGATGAGTAGCATTTCTACCTTCTCTTCGTTGGTGTACATTGTACTCACACAACTCTCCGACTGACGATGGTTGACGGAATGACGGATGTGCATTCTACTTACGTTTACATTTGTCCCCTTTCAGTGTCAGCACGTGGATGTGTTCCATTACCCCGAATACCTGCACTAAGCGCTGGGAGCGTCAACGTCAATGTTGTGTTATGTAATTAATAACGTTGTGTTTCAATGAATGTGTACACTGTGATACATTTTTGAATATGTCTTTAGAAGAGTAAATAAATTAACGAATAAAAAATACAGGCTTCCATTTAAAAAAGGCATACCGTCGTTCATATCTTTGTAAAAAAAACAACCCTACAACGAAGTCAATTATGCTGATGTCCCCCTGACAGCTAAAGAACTTTTTCTTGAAACATTTTGTAATTTGCATCTGGACAAACATTTATTTAGGGTGGTTAAGATAAATGGGACACCCTGTATATTGGAAGTCGTATCGTGACTTTTATACTTTTATCGACAACAGTAGGTATGTAGGCGTACAGTATTCAGGCGAGGGGAGAGGCGGGGAGGGACAGCTGCCTCCCAGCCCTCTCGGGTACGCCCATGTTTCCGTTCACGTTTTTCTCAAAACCACTAAAATATGTGCGCTGACTAATTTTCATGAACACAAGTTGAGGCAGAAAATTAATACAGAAAACGGATAGAGATTACGCTGTCAAGAGATGATTTTATAAGAGCCATAACAGCTCTCAAGGAAGGTTTATCAGTTGATATCTATAGTAAAGTTCACTAGAATCTAAAAGCAAAAATATCTCATCGGTATTGTCCACTGTTTGCCATAATAGTAGACTCTAACGAAAACTGATAGTCCGAAAATGAATGGCGGTCCTATAAAAATAAAAAAAAAGCAGCATCACTTGCAACAAGAAATGTCATCAATGGAACGAGCTGAAAAAAATGTTAGTCGTGACTAACGCTACCGTTCCTTAATTCTTATTAAAAGTCGTTATTACGTAATTTGATGATGAAGAATTGCATTTCTTCAGCTAGATAAATAGCTATGTAAATGCTTAGTCGTACAGAATGGGAAACAGTAGTGTTGAGAAACAGTTCTTGCAATGAGCAACAACCTTTGATACTCGTTTTGTCGATATCAGTGTGGCTCCGAATGTCGTCTTCTAGTTGTCGAAGGGATAATGTAAAGGTCCACCTTTTTTTTGACGTAAGTGAAGATACTTAAACATATTTTCATGTTACTGAGATTTGTTTCTCATCAACACATGGCAAATAATGAAACTTACCCGTCAACATTCTGCATATAGTTTAAGTAATGTTTCAGACTTATGTGTATTGTATTGCGTATTAAACCGGGGACCTAGAAATGACAGAGGCTTCGTCCCACCGTAGCCCTCATCGATACACAACCCAACAACAGGTCACAGCAGTCCGCTCACCCCACCGCCGCCCCACACTGAACCCAGGGTTCCAGGGTTGTTGTGCGGTTCAGCACGCTGTGGACAACCCCCACCACCGGGAACGTCATACCAGATGTGCTTGTAACCCCAAATGTTTGCGTGCTAGAGTGATTCTGGAGTTCGGGTGTATGCGTACGTGGAGACGGTATTTGAGTAGCAATCGCCAACATAGTGTAACTGAGACGGAATAAGAGGAAGCAGTCCGCATTCGCCTTCCCGCCCGGGAAGAAGCGCGTAAGACCGCGTGGTTAGCTGGGGGAGGAGGGGGGGGGGGCTCTTTCAGGCTTACACAGAATTGCTCATATTCACTAGTCTCAATTGACAAATGCATTAAACATTTCAGCTGTATTTTCAATTAAGTCAGTTTCCAGTATAAAAGATGCACATGGCGCACTTTCTTCGCACGGCACAAAGACCAACATAGCTGTCCTACTCGAGCTCGAAACAAAGACTGACTTTCGGTGCGTGTGACAGACAATATACCCAATATACCACCTTGAAGTTATAGATCATTCCCGAACTGGTAATTGGTCAAGTTAGATTCTATACATATTTTTCTGCATACATCAGTGAACAGTTACAAAAAGGACGCGCTTTTTGAGGATAGAAAAATTTAGAGACATAAAATATGAGGGTTGGAGCTTTAATAGTACCAACTATTTATTTACAGTTCGTTCAAAATAGATACGTGTTTCAAAGTTTTACTGACCTTCAAAGTAGTCACCAGCATTGTGTATAACTCGCTGCCAGCGATGCGGAAGTCGTAGGATAGTCTTAGCAGTGCCAGCTGCGTTGACAGTTCGAGCGGTGCGGCCTATTGCCAGACGAATTTGTAGCAGTTCTGAAGCGAATGCCGTGAATGTTTCCTTCACTTTAGACATAGAGTTGAACTCACGAGGGCTGTGAGCGTGGGGCTTATCTGAGATTCTGTTATTCTGCACAATGGATTAATCTGAGATGTAACCTTTATCCTGTGGCTCCTGCAGGATGCAATTTCCACCCCCACACTACTACAGAAGTCACAGACGCTCCTAATGTTCTAAAGAGAAATGCCTGAAAAACTTTCAGCAATAAATATCTTCTGGAGCCGTCCGCTGTAAGGAAAAGCCACAAAAATTCACAACATTCTTATGTAACTGGTTGGATACTTGGGTACTGAAGTAGTGTTAGTGTAAGAAAAACATGAAACAAACGAAAATTATTTATTTTGCAAAAATTCTGAGAAATCACAATGGCACTTTTAGTTATGAATTGAGTAAGTTATATCCCGGCTCTTTTCGGAATGTGAAGTTACCTTTCAAGGATAGGATTCGCTAATGAAATTTCTACACAAAGTTTAAGATGGTAGTTAACTTGGCAGAACAGCTGAGAGGCACGCTTCTCAACTTGAATAATTATCCTTTAGAATGTTGCTAGGTACGGTCGAGGCTGTCGCGTGTCAAATGCAGTGAAGTGTACTGTTGTGGAGGAAATATGGGGCTCGCAATAGCTGTAGCGCACAATACCGTAAGCTGCGATGACTGCTGTCTGCGCTGCTCACTGCTGACAAATAAGATAACTCTCGTTCAATCTGGATTGACCTTCGCCAATCACTCTCCCTACGCCTTGGTGAAGTAAAGGATTCCTATTCGCCCCCTAGTCTAACTATTGGTGTGGTACACCGGTCAGATAACCAGTCTGCCGCAATGCCACTCAAAAATTCGCTCGCAAGCGTTTAACTCTGTCCGTTCACACCGCACAATAAGTGTGTCGGCCAACACAGTGAACAACGCTTAATCGCTAGGACTCAATATAGAGTGTCACACTTCGATTCGCTCTCGACAGAGGTGCTCTCCCAGTGAAGTACTGGGGAGAGACTTGTTCCTTGCTTCAAGAGCGACAACGGAACGGTGCCTGTACACGCCAGACGTGAAGGGGTATATCTTTCGGTCTCTTCCATTACTCCTTCAGGTCAAGGAGTCAGAAATATCGTCTGCCAATCAGCCTTGCTCTTCTGAAACGGGAGAATGACGTTTCGTTTAAGGCGACCAATCTGGAAATCTGTAGCATTGGCGTTTGCTGTCTCCCTGAGAAAACCTCCGAAACTGCGTACTATGTTTGTAAAGAATGCGTTGGCTGGCCGCTCCCACACAATGTAGCGGAATTTGCTTTTAAGCTGAACACGGGGTCGTTCCTCCTTTCCCTCGGGCGAACGCTGTCCGCTCCATGGGCGGCCACCGGCCGATGTAAATGGGTTGGGACTGGCCTCCTGGAGTGCGGTTGCCTCTCTCGAACTAAAAGCTAATGTTACCGTCGTGTCTGGAATGTATGTGTGTCCGCCAGCCTCGAGTATTTCAACCACGGTGCGCACTTGGGATTTATTAGTTATTTGCATAACGTTTACACTAATTCATATAACATTGACTTTATCTTATCGAGTTTGGGTTCGAATGAAGCGTCTTGGTGTGCGGAATATGATTGTGAGGGCGGAATATGTAAGCAATGAAGGTCAGGAGACAACATGTTACAGGGCTTAATTCAGGGGAGTGCAGTAGGCAGTGTAGCACTTAGCAGCCCCATCAGTCAAACAAATCTGTAACACCTTGCACCGTATGTGCTTGAGCATTGTCCTGCAAAAGGATGATGAGGTCCTGCAGAAAGTGTGGTGGTGGTTAGTGTTTCGCGTCCCGTCGACAACGAGGTCATTAGAGACGGTGTGCAAGCTCGGGTTAGGGAAGGATTGAGAAGGAAATCGGCCGTGCCCTTTCAAAGGAACCATCCCGGCATTTGCCTGAAACGATTTAGGGAAATCACGAAAACCTAAATGAGGATGGCTGGAGACGGGATTGAACCGTCGTCCTCCCGAATGCGAGTCCAATGTGCTAACCACTGCGCCACCTCGCTCGGTGCAGGAAGTGTCATAACATCTGTCTGTATGCTGTTCATTTTTGGAACGCAACCTACGACCAGAATAGACACAGAAGTGATAACACTTTCTGCACGACCTGACCATCATTTTGCAGGACAATGCTCAAGCACATACGGTGCAAGGTGTTACAGATTTGTTTGACTGATGGGGCTGCTAAGTGCTACACAGCCTACTGCACTGCACTGACTTAAGCCCTCGTGAGTTCATCTCGATTTCTAAAGTGAAGGATACACTTCGTGGTATTCGCCTCAGAACTACTAAAAATTCGTCGGACAATAGACCACGCCGCTCGAACTGCCAACGCAGCTGGCACTGCTAAGACTATCCTACGACTTTCACATCGCTGGCAACGGGTTATACATCATGCTGGTGACTATTTTGAAGGTCAGTAAAACTTCGAAACACGTATTTGTTTTGTACGAGCTGTAAATAAATAGTTGCCAGGATAAAATTTCCAACCCTCGTAATTATATCTTATAGATAATTTTGGAGCAGTTTTTGCAAAATTAGCAGAGTATGTCACACTGCCAAAATAATATGCATATCGTATTTTTTTTCATATGACTGTTTATGAAATATTGAGCTTGCTTCTCAAAAATTGTAATGGGTCTTGGTTTAATAGACAATAAAATGTTACGAGAAAATTTCGTAACCAATATATCGTAAAGTACAAATGAAACAAATGGTATTTATAAAATAACTGACTTCTTTAAAATGGAAGATAAAAATAGTGCTCCAAAGTATTACAAAAATTTGGAAAAAGATTAAAATTTAAATAAATGTGTCCATACAGTACATCGATCCCATAGGCTCTCCTTTTTTAAACCAGACTTACAATTTTAAGCAAAACATTCCAAACAAAAAGAGAATACAATCATATTTCATCAAAAAGGCTAGGTATCGTAATCTACTATTCGTCAAAGTTCCCTGTAATTGTGGTTCGTTATAAGTGACAACACGAACCACCCAAACTATACTTCTGCTGCTTGTTAAACTACGCTAAGTGCTAACGTGTCTCCAACACAACTAAAATCATCTTTTCAGAAAACAGAATGTTTTCTGCAGTCGAGAGTCCAAAGTTCGATAGCGCGTCGACTGTGCACGAGACAAAAATAAAGTTCAGTCTCAGCTAAATTAATTGGAACAGTTTTGTGGACGACGCACAACTGCATCTGGTGCCTCTGGTGACAGCCCTCTCATAACTTAACGCGAACTGTTTTTGCTTTAAAAATTCTGTGTAGCAGGATTATATTTCAAACACTACCCGGCAATGTAAATTTCTGTTAATTAATAACTAATGCTACTTAATCTACAGAATATTGAAAATATTTTCTAAAAGTTTATTAGATGCTTGTCTTTCAGTGCACCGTTTCCTATTGAAACCAATACGAAACAAAAAGTTTGAATTTTTTATCAATGTGGTATCCATAAACGTTACGATAAGTGATAAATTAAACCTTCTATCGATAAATTGTAAGTCGGGTACTATCATACCATTATCGAAAAATTAGTAGATTCCGTAACATGTACTTTTGTTGGAAGTATTGAGCAATGTATTCTGTTACATTGCGGCATCGGCAAACGAAATGTTGCGCAACGCACTGGGCTATCCCATGCGCTCCGCCCCTCATGTTGCCGATGAACCAAATGAAACAATTTTCCAACTAATCTTTCACGATTATTCACATAGACGATATGTTATAGCAGTGTATGGTTCAGTCCTTGTGGACAGCCAACGTTGCAGAATACTTTCTCTTACTTTGCATGTGTAATGGGATAAGGGGGCGATCAAAAAATAGTCTAGAATCGGTATGCCAATCAGGCAAGATCGCCGTGAGCATTGAGGCAATAGTCCCAGCGACACAACAGGTTGAAGAGACTCGTTTGGTACAGACTTTGTCCTGGTACATGAAGTCCGTCATTGTCTGCTGCACATCCCCTTCCTTTTTTTTAAGAGGCCGAAAGCGTAGTAATCGCATTGAACGAATCAAAACTACAGGCTGCGTCGTACAATGTTTCCCACATGAGATAGCCTAACTTCAGCGTTGCGAAATCTGCGATACGGGGACGTGTGTTATCGTGAATCAGAAGCACCCCTTGGAGCATAATTTGAAAACAGTGGTTTTCGACAGACATGCTGTCCCACGCACATTCTTCATTCTCCTGTGGATGTTTACCTGTGTTTGTCCTTGGGCAGCTAAGGAACGAGTAAGCACGCTGGTTCTGTTTGAACGCATTTGATAATAAGGTCGACCTAGCTCGTCTCCGCATTAACCGCACGCACGTCGGTTGGACACGAATTTGTACCATCTTGTCTGTTCAGACAGTGTTTGCACAGCCAAATCGTAGCATGTGAATGAATCGCGAATGAAAAATTTGTATGTTACTGTCTGTGTGAAGTCTGGCGGCGATTGAATTGACACAGACCAAACGTGCAGATACGATGAAATGCTTCAGTACTTAATACACGGACAACGTAGTTTCCGGAATGCTAAGGCTCTACGACGAAGGTAGAATCAAAGCAGAAAATTTCAAATCAGCATAGCTACTGCCAGTTGTCAAGCACTTACCGAAAACACACAAACTTCTATTCGTCCTAGGTAGTTAAACCAGTGCTCTTTTTTTAATTTTTAGTGCTTTCAAAAGATCAACATACGAAAACGTTGAGCACTTCAGAACCCTTTCTTTCGTTCATCTTCTCCGTACCGATATTGGTCTTTTTATAACTTCCGAAGTAACCAAACTACACCATAGTTACATTATCAGCAAATTTCCTTGATATGGCAATGGCCAGAAAATCCTCAGAACTTTCTTACTACTTACTCAGGACTGTACGGAAGTTGCATTGTGGTTGGAAGGTCACTAGCGATTTCGTCGCGGCATAGTCGCATTCATTTAACTGGCAGTTCCGATGTAACGCCTTAGGCTGCGGTCACAGTGACTCCTATATCGGTGGATTCCGCCAAGACCGCCATCGGCCGGAGACGGCCTATCTTTACAAATCAGTACACCACTACGTGCGCGGTCACACAATAGCCGATCCTATCTCCCGAATGAACAGACTTCGGATAACAATCGGTGAAATTCAGATCAGTTTGTTTTCTTCGATCAAATCTACCGAAGTTCTCGCACACGAAATGTGGATCATGAGAAACGGTTTTTAGTCCAAGAAAGTGTGAGTTTGTGGCATCCTGAGGATGAAAATACCATCGGGATATAGTTAGAAATCTATGTACTGAAATCGCAGGGTCATTCGAAACCTCAAATGGGCAAAATCTTTATTGCAAATTTTAGGCAACCTCAAACATTAATTATTGCAAGTGAAAAGGGTGGCGTATCTTATACGCTTATAGTCGCTGTACTCCATCTTTTTGTGGTAGGTTGTCATTAGCTATTATTATTACTTACTAGCGTTTTATGCCAGTAGGATAGTGATATTGTTAATACTAGGTGGTTTGCAACTGTGGTGTACGGTATGTATTTCCACTTTTAAGTGCTTTGAGTTTTCAGAGTACCTTATGCTACACTTTATGCTTTTTTCACTCGTGTGTTAAATGACCGTCACTGAAGGTTACCTGACGTACGTCAGCACAACTTTAAATAAGTGCAGAGAAACAGAGTGTTTATAACTTGCATTTCTAGGTCACCACAAATTATCTCGAGTATGTAGCAGAAAGTTTCTCTTGTGATCTCATACATTCGTACAACTGGTCTGGTTATTCCGATAACTGAAGACAGGGTGTGTAGTACTCGCCACGTTCTTTAGGAGACAGGAAAGCTTTTTTAGGTGTGGGGATTATAACCTGGAAAGACAATTTGTTAAAGTGAAAAGGTCACTTACCTTTCGATTAGTTACTGTAGTGAATCTTTCTGGGTTGTGGTATGTGGACATCAGCTGTCTACAAATTATTATTACTGCTTACAGTCGTTGTTTTTATGGGTGATTCTGTGACGTGAAGTGGTTTTCAAATGTGGTGTCTTATACGCGCAAAGCTGGCACTGGGCACGGTGTCTGATGGGAGCGGCTGTATATAGCAAATGCCTTTACGGTCGCTGCCAGCATCCATCGCGCCGAGAGTCAACATTGTTTACGGATCCAATACGTATGTTTCCACTTTTCAGTGCATTAGCTCAGAGTCCGCCGCTCGTGGTCAAGCGGGGGCGTCCCCACTTCCCGAGAACGGGGTCCCGGGTTCGATTCCCGGCTGGGTCAGGTATTTTCACTTGCCTCGATATGACTGGGCGTTGTCATCACCATCATCTTCATTCATCCCCATTACGGTCGGAGGAAGGCAACGCCAAACCACCTCCATTAGGACCTTGCCTAGTACGGCGGTTCGGGTCTCCCACATCGTTCCCTTACGCTCTGTCAAGAAGCATGGAACTTCATTTAGGTGTTCACAGTATCTTGTACTACATTTTGAAGTTTTTCACACGCATACTGAATGACAGTCATTGAAGGTTGATTGACGTATGCATGCAAAAAGTTAACTAAATTAAGCAAAGCTGATTTCGAGTAGGCCCCTACATGTAGAGGAGTGAGTAGAGTCTATAAAAAAATCCAATTATCACATTAAAGATGCAGTTCTCGTTCAAGTAAAACCAGAAGTGACACTTCGATATTTGACATCTGTCGATTACGTCTTTCTAACAATTAGGCATGTACCACATTCTGAAAAGTGCAGTTTCAAAGTTGTTTTGTGTTATGTTAAATGTTATTTAAGACGCTCTAAATACTAATTTAAAATTTAATGTTTTCACGCCTGCATCTCAAACACCTGTTCTACGAAATTTTTATAAGCCGAATTTTGAAGCTGTGTAAGTGCACTAAGACAGTGTAATATTGATTTTCTTTATTAAAAAACACTCAGTCTGAAATAATACTGCCACCAGGAATATTGTTTCTTCCTTTCTCAAAACCATTGGGTAAGTGTTTAAAGAGCAATGAAATGTACTAGAATCTGATTATCAGAATATCCAACCAGTACTGCATTAATTTTCACCATTTTTAGAATAAACCGAGCTGCTGTGAAATCTCAGATCTACCTTTCATTAATTATTAATTAGATAATACTTTCTCCCTTACATACAAATTGTATTCATGAATCATATAATAGAAACAGGTACTTTCACCACGCAAATTAACCGTTATGTGCAAAAAGCCTCATTGGCAAAAACTTTATAGACCGAAGTCGCACATCCTGCCACTGTAGCATAATAAACCACACTCTGAACAACGTGTTTTGGAGGGATCATTGGTGCACTGTATCATTGAAACTACAAATTTTCGTCCTGCACGCGTATAAATATGAAAAACATCAATTACAGCCAGTTTGTTTCTAAGTTGGTGCTCCCTCCTGACGCTAATCGCTGATGGGAGAAGGAAAGTTAAAGCGTTTTTAACTTTCGTGCCTTTATCTCATATATTCGTAAAACTTGTCTGGTAATTCCAGTAATTGCGGACAGTGTACAGTACTCCCCACGTTAGTTTAGAGACAGATGCAGTTCATTTACAAGCATCTTACAATAGCAAAAGCCTCACTGCTACACTCGTCTCCAAGCATAGAAGCGTCGTGGTATAAATCTCGTCCTTGAAGGTTAAAATATAACCTACTTATCTCTATTCCGTCAAAAACTGACGGATGAGGTCGGAGGCACAGTGACCAAGCTCTCTTCCAATGTTAGCGGGCTACCTTTGGCGGCGGCGTCGGACAACAGTTGTAGGTGCCACTGCGAACGCTGCCTTATGCGCTGTGCACCCGCAGGTCCCGGCGACTGGTGGCAGCAATTCAGCAGCAATCTACAACACTGTTGAAGACAACGAGGGTAAACAGTTGCGGCCTCCTGTGGTTTTGCTGCATTTTTCGTTTGTTAGGGCTTAGTGATTAACAACCACATGCATTTTCTTTATCTCTTCTGCTACGAGAATGCCTTTCGATGTGGAACTTTTCATAATTGGAGTAGAAAGTAGCTTGTAATGTAGGGATAAGGATTACAGCAATAAGATCGAAAAACGTAATGCTTGAGAGGGGATATGAAAAAATTTGTCCCCGACTCGAAACTAAACCAAATATTTGTGAAGTTTCATCCAGCTTGAATCCATCTCTTTTGCGAACGAAGCTGCGCAGAATGCACGCTCCAGTTGTTAAAGTAAAGTTTCTTCACATCTAATGAGCGATAAAATTATACCATTTGTTGAATAGATCCGAAAAGTGCACTCCATTTAGCGACGCATCCTTCATTACCCGTTACCAAGAACTTACCTTTCTCAAATTGTTTCCACTGTACTGACGTTGCATGATGTCTTAAAGAGCAAATGCTTCATCTCTGACAAAGCAGAATGCAAGAGGCTCACCAGAATCGGGGAAAGATAAATGCTTTCACATTTGACTCAGCAAGAGGAAAGACTCAAAAAGGGGTTCTGCTGCAGCATCAAACAAAAAATATATTTTGTCACGGTAAATTTTTTTCTCACCTGTAGTTGCGAATAAACTAGCTGAGATGGAAAAAAGCTGCTGGTCACACAAATAAGGCAAATGACCTGACAAGCATTTTCTACTGTCGTAATTAGATGGTTCGAAATCTGTGCCACCGCATTTGAAGATGGAAGCCGAATATGAAGTAATTTTCTGGCCATTTCACACATATATTCAATATTCATTCATATATATTCAAATCCACCCATAACTGTTGTTGCAGCCAATCCAAGCCCAAGCGCCGACCAGTGTGGCCGAGCGGTTCTAGGCGCTTCAGTCTGGAACCGTGCGACCGCTACGATCGCAGGTTCGAATCCTGCCTCGGGCATGGATTTGTGTGATGTCCTTAGGTTAGTTAGGTTTAAGTAGTTCTAAGTTCTAGGGGACTGATGACCTCAGATGTTAAGTCCCATAGTGCCCAGAGCCATTTGAGCCAACTCAATCAATCTTTTCAACAGACAGGACATATCGTGAAATTCGTCGTCTGGCAACCTCAGTAAAATGTTTGCTCTTTATATTAACTTGCCTGAGAGCTGACACTCATGAAGAGAATCCTAAGAGTAAAATCCGGCCCCGTCTAAACATTCATGGTGGTGCCTGTTTGTTCTATATCGTGTCTCCCTACCACTTTCGCGCAACGACACTCTGAGCGTGTTTTTTACGGAATTGACAAGTTTGAACCTGGGACTTGTTGCTGATAAGGAGACGCCAGACCACACATGACATGTAGAATTCAGAAGAGTTCAGTGAGACTAGCGATGATATAACCAAATACTTGACTAGTGATCTCAGCGTCAGCTCCACTGCACTCCCTGTAAAAGAATCTTAATACTAACTAAATATAGTGGAAAGGGTTCACGGCTTTCCTATTTTTAGTTAGCTGGTAAAATAACGTCGAAAAAGCAGTTAAGTTTACCATTGGAAATTTTATTCTACTCACAAAATATCATTTATAAATTGCACTATTGATAAAAGGAAATGTTTTAATACAGGATGGTAAAAACCAACTGCGTTCAACAAAAATGTGAACGAATATTCCCTGAATGGGTTTCCAAGTTCTACAATCGATCGAAGGACGACCTATGCCATATCACATCTATAATCTAGGTTTAATTTAAGTTTCACAAAACAGAAAAACTATCAAAATGGTCTACAGTGACCCTAAATTATCTTTAATTACTTATCTAACTTGTCGTAAATTACAGTAGCTGATGTGGCTTCTCAATAACTATATAAAAGAAAAATCATCGCGTTTCACATCTGTTCAAGTGGCAAATGTGAACACCATGAGTTTTAATTAATGATCGACACTAGTATTACGCAAAAAAGGGGTGTAACAGATGAGTCTTCTGCAGTTCTGAGTGAAGCCTTATGCGCTCAAAAATGCGGCATCGCGTGCGTTCATTACCTTGTCGGTGTTTAGGCAGCGTCAGGGCGACAGCGGCCGGCGCACCAGCCATCCAGCTCGCCGTCTCGGAACTAACTCTCCTCTAACTTCTCCTTACTACAATTTACCGAAGTTGGTTTAAAAAAACTATCTGGCTGTGTTTTCATCTGACCAATCAGGGTCTCAATATTAACCTTAAGCTCCGCCTACAAAAATTCTGTCTATCCAATGAGAAACGTTATACTTTTCGTGGTGGGGCAATGTTTTTAAAGTTTGCAACGTAACAGAGACACGAAAAAGTCTAACGCTAAAACCTGCAGCTGGTGTGGTCCTTTTAGCGTTATCGTGAGATCTATACTGTTCTTCTGGAGGGCTCTATCTTTTAACATGGGCTGAGGGGTGGTCCTAATGTAACAGACACACGAAAGAGACTCACGCTAAAACTTGCGGGTGGTAGTGGCCCTTTTTGTGTTATCGTAAGATCTAAACTGTTTTTCTGGAGGGCTCTAGCTTTTAACATGGGCTGGGGGTGGTCCTTGACGTAACAGAGACGCGAAAAAGTCTCACGCTGTAATGTGCGGGTGGTGAGGCCTAGTGGTTAGCTGGCGACGTGGGTGTCCAGTCCATCCCTTATCGTAGGGCCTTCTAGCTTAACACGGTTCTGCTCTCGGCTTCTGTGCTCGTTTCTCCCCTCGGAACTGCGTCGGTCTCACGGTGGGAAGGTACGACATGCATTTAGGCATTTTTGTGTTGGTCTGTGGTATTCCATTTGCTCACTCGTTACTCGAATTACATTGGTTAATTTAATGTCACGATTTGTTTGGAGCTATGTGACATACTACTGGATTTGCTTATCATGTCAGGGTTTTCATGGAAGGGTTTTCCAAACCGTCGTCTCCATGAAACTTCGGTAGCAGGAATATCTAACCGACAAATTTAGCAGCAGCCTCCCAATAATCCGGTGTGCCGCAAACTTAATGTTAAATTGAATACATTTACGTAAAGTGGAGTTCAGAGGACGACGTGTTTTCTGAACTGAAAGCCTGAAACTAAGGTCACAAAACAAAAATAAATGAGGCAGGAACATAACTTGCTATCGGAGCGAGTAACACAGTATGAAAATAATGCATGTCTTAAAAACCTGGAATAATTATTATTAATAGAAAGTAAGCGTCTAAAACTACTCTTCCCAGAGAAAATAAAAAGTGCTAAAAAAAAGTCGCCTCACTGAAGTGAGGTAATAAAATACTGCTTCATTTGGCCCTACTTCTCTCCCAAAGTTTACAAATATGCCAGAGATTTTAATGCTAAAATTCCCGAGTAGTCGTACTCTTTCTCATTTTGTTGAGGATACAGGGTGACAATTATTGAACTATATGAAACAAAATCGTCATTACTTCTGAACGGTTTGCGTTAGGACGTTCAAATTACAAGGTTAGCCACGGGGCATGATGGGAATTAGTAATGGTTTGGTTTAGCGACGAAGCCCATTTTCATTTGGGTGGGTTCGTTAATAAGCAAAATTGGTGCATATGGGGGACTGCGAATCCGCATTTTGCGATAGAAAAATCTGTCCACCTTCAACGGGTGTGTAATGTTGTCACGGAATAATCGGTGCGAAATTCCTTGGTGGCACGTTGACTACCGAATGGTACTGTATATGCAAATTATCCAAAGTGACGCTGACTTCGACAAGATGTGGTTCATGGAAGACGGAGCTCGACCACATCAAAGCAGGAGTGTTTCCAGTTCCTGGAGGAGCACTTTCGGGACCGCATTCTGGCTCTGAGGTACCCAAAGGCCACTCTCATGGGCCTCGATTGGCCGCCATATTCGCCGGAGCTGAACACATGAGACTCCTTTTTGTTGGGCTATATTAGAGACTAGGTGTACAGCAATTACCCCAAACCATTGCTGAGCTGAAAACAGCCATTCAGTTCATCGATAGCATCGATATTCCGACACTTGAGCTGGTCATGCACAGTTTCGCTGTTCGTCTTCTCCACATCATCGTCAATGATGGCAGGCATATCGAACAGGTTATAACCTAAATCCGAATGTCTATAGTGACGTCTACATGTTGAATAAAGTGTGTGCACGCCGTAGTTTGTAACTAATTTACCTTTTTTTCATATAGTTAAATAATTGTCACCCTGTATGTCAAGAAACGGGGTTAGGCCTTTGATGCAGTCAAGGTAGGAAGAAGACGTTAGATGGTTAAACAAGGAGAACTTGCTATGCAGATTACTAATTAAATAACTACTCTAATATAACAGAAAAATGTATGCAGTCTTCGGAGAACGAGATACACTGGAGATGCAGCAGCTTGAACATGGTGTCAAGTCACAACAATGTGTGCAAAGGAAAAATTGTGTTCTAGCCCGTCATCCGTTGTGCTTCATGATAAGTGGACTTTCAAGCAAGTTCAGGTTGATCGCAGCGCATTTCTTTATTATTTAGCTATCTGATGCACAGTCCTGTAATCTCACATTGTCTGTAATTCACAAAATAGAGCAAACAGGCATGTGCCTTGGTAGCTGGTACTTCAAATTGCATGTGTTGTGAGCTACACCACGGAACATCCTCGTAAGATGACAGTGGTCCCTGTGAAGTGTTTCCGCTTTTCTGTCTAACGGCAGCGCAAAAATATGACAATCAATCGCGTTATTATACAAATCTTCATTCACCTTCGATTTGGTCATGGGTACGTTGTTGCTGTAAAGCTGATCAACCTCCCATGAAAGCTTTTCGAGCTCAGTAAGTAGCTAAACCTCAGGATTATCCCAGACAAAAGATTTGTAGTGGTTAAGACTGGAATCATATGATGATACAACTTGGTACGCTGCCGCTTATGGTACGTGTTTTTCTGTAAAGTTGGTGTGGGAGGCTGTAGGGTGACTTTCACAGTGGGTCGCAGGAGCGAGGAGGCATTCAAAGTCGGCGTACACTACAAACGGGCATCGTTCCTGGTGGTGACCATTCTTGACCTTCATGAATTTGTTTTCCCCAGTAGGCATAACAACACTTACTGGGTCCTCGGAAGTGCGGTATACTAGATGCGCCGCTAACAACATTTCTGAGGAAAAGGCATTGAGACACCTTAAGCAAATATGCTGCTTAACATTATGATTCTTAGTTGGGCGGAAAGGAGTCAGGACATATCTTTGATACAAAGATAGTGATAATTATCACCTCAGAGAAGAGGAGCATGTTTGCATACATCTCACGCTCACCGGCAAATTTTGAGAAATGGAGGGGGTTTACAACAATATGCTTGTCTTGCTCATCTGACTTGCTTTTCTTCTCCAGGCCATAAACATGAACCGGTATTCTGGTATTCTGCGTCTCAAATTTAGGTGTGTCCTGGATCTTGACAGAGAAATCGACACCAACAAAGTTATAACACCCACTAATTTTATTACCTACATCGTATATACTGGGACGTTCAGGATGATCTCTGTGATTGTAGTTTCTTTCGCAAGCCAGGACTGACCACGCAAACCAAGCCTGGTCGTTTCTGTTTTCTACATTAATGCATGCCCTCTTGTTAACTATATCTTCAGGGAGCTTGATGTATCTTTACCGTCCATTTACCGGATCGTAGACATGTGTATGGACGTCCAGGTGTAATATTCGGCTAAGTGCGTTATGACCCTCTGACCTCCATCTTGGAAAACTGGGCCAGTACAGCACTCAAGGTGGATTTATGATACCACTCAGCTATTTGTGTGTTCCGCGTAATCACGCCATTTTCTGCCAAAAGATAATGAAGAGTTGTCTCTTCAACACCAGACTCAACTTTGGGGGCGGGGAGGGGGGCGATGATTCGATGCAAAGTACAGCACTGCATTTAATGGTGGGACGCTGCGGATAATTGACTATCTTGAGGAGCTCTGTTTCCACGACAGGAAAGCAGATCCTCAGAAAACCAACGGGGGCGCTGTACCCTCCTGCCAGGTTCTCAATCGCACCTTAAAAGTGTCTGCAATCACCGAGTATTCTGACTGCAGTCTAGTATCACTGACCTGATGTCCTTCACTGAAAGGATGGGAGAGAGAACTGCCACTAGCCACATGATCATCTACATTAGTATTGTGATTCTTGAGTTTCTCCCGGTGTATTTGATAATCAAAATATCCACGGGTGCACTGCCGGTCTACAGTGTCCAACGGGCACAATATTTCGGCGATCATACATGTCGCCATCATCAGGTAAAATGACGGACTGAGCTCGTGTGAATGTGCCGATACGGAGATCCGTACGCTATGGCTGCTCAGGGGGAACTGGGTTCGGTCGCGGCGGCGGCCGATTTAAATACCCTCCGCCCGCGGCGCGCTACCTCCGCCATCCGCGCCCCGCGCCGCGGTCACGCGGTGGAACAGATTGCGACGGCGTCTGAGGTGACGTCGGTGTGATGGCTCTGTAAGGAGCTCAGGCCGTCAGTTCACCTGATGATGGCGACATGTACGATCGCCGAAATATTGTGCCAGTTGGACGCTGTAGACCGGCAGTACACCCGTGGATATTTTGAATATCAAATACGCCTGGAGAAACTCAAGAATCACATAATACACCTTTACGGGGAGGAGATGTACCGAAGCATGAAGAAATTTGAAAAGTCGTGCCACCGTACATGTCGTTTGCTAAGTACTCTTGCCTTTCTAAAGAGATGTCGTTCTGAGAATGTTGTTCCAAATTTTGCTAAGGTTATGCATCACATCAATTCTGCAGCAGCTAAGAGAATCAAGAAACGAGCCAGCCTCTCATTGGTACGTGAGAGAGTGCAATTCACCCTCCGGAGCCTTGAGTTTATCTTACAGGAATTACTCAAACTACATTTGCAACTGGCTAGTAATTTAACTTCTTTTTCGTGGGATTGGATTGATGCTGTCACCTGGTTTGCAGCTGATTCCGCCCATAAGAAGGCAACAGGACGTCAAACAGCTAAGTTCTCACGTCTCCTTGACAAACCATCTCTGCAGGTTCCGTGCAAGACTGTCATCAATTTGAGTGGCATGGTGTTTGAGTGATGATGCGGTCTCGGTTTTGCAGAAAGGACTCCCACCCCCAAGTTCACTCCGGTCGCAGAAAGTGTTAGTGCTGTTGAACAGGTTGCAGCTCGACTTCCGCCTGAATCAGCTGAGGAAATTCGTCGTGAAACTTGACGAAATCCAAGCCGATGAAGTCAAATATCACCAGCAAAGAGAGAGCTGCCATTCGTGATCTGAGGGAGCGCTCTGAAATTTTTGTCTTACCGGCTGACAAAGGCAATTCTACAGTTGTCTCCCGTAAGTACTACACTGATAATATGTAGAGCCTGCTAAATGACGATTCCTACAGGAAGATCAGCGTTGACCCTACAAAGATGGAGAACAAGACGAGGTCGCTTCTCAAGGACGCAGATTTACCGGAGGGTTACGCTAAGAAATGGTTACCCCAAGGTCCGGTACCGCCTAGACTATATGGACTCCCGAAGGTTCACAAAGAGGGGGTACCATTACGCCCCATTGTCAGCAACATCAGGGCACCTACATATTTGTTGGCCAAATACCGGAGGGGAATATTAAGTCCTTATGTGGGTAAATGTCCTCATCACATCCGTAATTCCGTGGATTTTGTTAAACGCCTTAATAGCTTCAGGTTGGATGAGTCAGATATCATGGTGAGTTTTGACGTCGTTTACTTGTTTACGAGGGTACCCCTGCTAGAATCACTAGAACTGATTAGTAAGAAGTTTGACGAGAAAACCACTGAACTTTTTAGGCATGTCTTGACTTCCACGTATTTTCCTTTTAATGGAGAATACTACGAACAAACGGATGGCGTCGCCATGGGTAGCCCACTGTCACCGGTTGTAGCGAATTTGTACATGGAGAACTTCGAGGAGGAAGCCCTGTCGTCATCCGAATGGAAACCTACTTGCTTTTTCCGTTACGTAGACGACACATTCGTCATCTGGCCACATGATATGGATAAACTCCTTGACTTCCTTACACATCTAAACTCCATACACCCCAACATCAAATTCACTATGGAGACTGAAACGGAGGGTAAATTACCTTTCCTTGACGTCTTGGTCAAGAGAAGGGCTAACGGCACTCGAGGTCATGGGGTGTATCGGAAGACAAGGCACACTGATCTGTATAGCTTTTTACCGCTCATCAAATAAACGGCTGTAAATCGAAAATACAGATACAGTAAAATTATGAAGGTTCAGAGATTATTGATAAAATTTACAGATAACGGATTGAAAGAAAAATATAATACACTGTTAACTAGCTGGTTGCTGTTAAACAATGAGTAAAATTAAATATAATTCCAGTTAGTACGATATAGGATAATGTTTATAGCGGATCTGAATGGTACTTGGTTGTAATTTGTTTCCCTTTCTCTTAACAGTTATAAACTTACTGCTGATGGTGATAGCAGCGATCGCTGTTACGAATTGGAAGGAGAAGCGTCAGCACCTACGGCACTTTACTGCTACTCCGGCAGAACGCCCACCGCTCTGTCCCATTTGGCACGAAATCGTCTCAGATGGAAATTAAACCGATACGACCAGCGACAAGGGCGAGGTCAAGACTGGCGGTGTGGAATGCCTCGTGAGGAAATATGGGTCGCCGTTACCTGTCTGAGCTGAAGTGTACTTCCGTCTGCTGAACCTGTAGAACTGGAGAATGTTCGCAGTTATTGAACTTGTAAAACACCGTTTTGACTGTTAAAGGACCCACAGAAGGTTCGCGAATAGCATTCAAAATCCACACACCCAAAATGAGCCACTGAAGAGGAGCCCGTCAACGCCTCAAAAACAAATATTTTGCTCAAATTGCTCTAATTATAATTTGGTTCTTAATGCTGTTTTCATACTTTTTAATGCCTGCTGTTGCATGCATATAACAGTAATGAGGAGGTAGTGTCTAGTGTATGTAGCCAAACTGAGTGAAATAAATATTTTTAACAGTACATTTTCCAAGTCCTCTATCAAGCTCCTGACTTTTTGGTGTGGCACTTACCTTAAGGTGCATTACAGATAGTACGGGTACCTAGGCTAGCTCTGGAATCAAAATATCTTAAATTGTGCGAGCCTGTTAGCTGTTGACGAAAAACTAAAATGAAGCATAAAACTGTCGGCATGACGTACTGTGGACATTTTAAGGCCATTGGAGCTGTTGAAGAAAGGAAAGAGGAAAGTCTGTTGCTGAAATGAACGGTTAGCTGAAAACGAAGTACTGAGATTATTACTTATACCTTATAGGAAAAATAGCATGACATCCTAGAAATCTCAGTACACATAGTGGAGAAATAGTTCTTAGATGTTCGGTCTCCCATTTAATGACGTGCTTGGTTAATAGTAAGTCTTCATTTACTCTTACAAAATATAAAATAGATTGGGGCAGACAGGAGTTAATATATCATACGAGCAACTGACGTTTGGCGCCAGCGTAACATTACTGTTACTTGTAAACGCATCAGCACTATTATTAAAACAGACACAGAATGACACAGGAAAACGCTGTAAATGATTACAACACACAGTAACTGTAAGATATGATGAGAGCATGCACTGAAACTTTTACGTAATATGGTCGGCTCTTAGCATAAATTAGCGAAGTATCGACTATAAACTGTTCGTGCTTCGTAGGAATATTTTGTATTGTGTCACGTTAATCATCGAAACAGTTAGTAATGAAAAAAGTATTGCACAGGTAATGTGAAGTTCAGTAAACATTTAGCATAGCACAATTGGGTATTTCAAGAAGCATTTGAAAAGCTTTTAGATTCAAATGTCTTCCAGTTAACTACGCAGTTTTATACTCTATTATAAACGGTGTTCATGGATTCAATGTCCAAACTGACAAATATTACGACGGAGTCAACAACAAATACATTTCATTAAGCGACTCGGTGTCGCAAACGCATATTGAGCATCAATTGTAAGTACGTCTGTGACGAAGGAAATTAAAATACACCTTCGTGCATCGCTGGACCAAAGTTTATCTGAGGTTTGTGGTGTTTTGCTGTCATGAGGTTCTCAATGAACCAGTAAACAGCATGTAGTTAGTACTGTAGTGCCTGCTTAATGCTCATACATAACATGGAGTGCTACAGACGAAGAGAACTGCGGGAGACACACGTTGTTCATGGCGCAGCTGAAGATAATGCTTGAAGAACTCGGTGAATGTGAAACGAACGTTTCCTGAACTAAGATGTCTGGGTTATCGCATATTTATTATAATCGACGTTAGGCTGGGCAGTGCCAGCAAACCAAATCCGTCGTCACGCAGACTCCTCCGACAGAACTTAAAAGTTCACAGCAAATGTACGGAGAAACAGTACGGAAACGGCCACAGAGCACTGCACAGCTGCGGGTCGGTAGCCACCAGTGTGGCGGCATGTGGGTCACAATAACCTATGCCAGCGGTTTGCGAAGCAAGTGTAACCGAGCACCGCGCAGCAGTAACAGTATAGCAAGTGGGGCGATGTCACCATACTAGGGCAAGTCTCTTGTAATGGGCGACGCAATTACGTGTCGGTATTTAGTTAAACAAATGGTAACTGGAGGCATATAAGGAAGTCTGGATTTTAAGGTAGAGGTATCACCACAATGGCATGGCTGCGCCGGACAGTGAGATGACTGGGCTCATCCAGTAGCAGCAGTGGGTACGAGACCGGGCTGCGCCTGCCGTCAGCAGTTAGGTCTTTCACGGGACTTGGTGCCATAACCCCGCCATCCTTCCGTCCATGCCTATTGCCACTGATGCCTAGTTTCTAGTGGGACTTGGTGCCGCAGCGTCCGCCTTAGTCCAACACCTATCCGACGGTTGTGGGTTAAACCTCGTGCATAGCAGAATCCATAAGCTGCCACCGTGGCCGCGTACGGAGACGTTCCCCGAATGGAAGTGGCACTGCTGTCAACGGCCATGGCCAACAAAGGCTGCCGGCGTCAGCAATGCAGGGCGCCGGCTCAGTAGCTATGGGCGGAAGCCGTCAGCCGTTCGTCTGCATCAAATGGCTCCGAGCACTATAGTCCAGTCAAATTGCAGATATACCTTGCAAAAAGTGGGGTAGAAGAGTTTATTTTTTCAACTCATTCATATGGTTGAAAAGATTAGAAACCCGAGTTTTGCCACCAAAATTTCGCTTGGAAAAACTTTCTGCAGTCAAAAAACTTGGAAAATTTCGGCCTTTTTCAGTTTTTTCATAATATTTGTTTCATTTGCTCCTATCGCTTTAATGTCTCTTTTCTTCTTTAAAAAGCACAAAATTCTCTACAAATTTGATTCTTGCCATTTTTTTCTACTCCCAATATCTAAGACGCTACAGCGCCTAAAAAAATACCAATTTTTCAAATTTTGAGCATAGTGGCAAGATACCTTATTTTTGAACACTATTTTTCTGTTTCTGTTTGTGTAGTATAAATGCACAATACATCATTTTATATATTGGGATTTACCACCTCACTTTCAGGTATTCAATTTCTCTGTATGCAACATAAGGATTGCTGGGCACCCTACAATTGTGATTCTTACATCACTACCTCAAGTTCACTATGGGGCACCTCTGCAATAGTATTTGTAAAACTATAAATATAAAAATACGTCATTAAGGCACACACACACACACACACACACACACACACACACACACAAATTTGTCTCAGGAAACTGAACTATTATTAGCTGCAATAGGCAACCTAATTAGGTTAGGTAATTAGTCTTGTGTATAAAAGCCACACAGTTGACATTAAAAATAAGTAGCTTTATTACAATTAAAATGCATTGTCAGTTACTAAAAATGTTGACAGTTCTGGGTGTGCAATACTTAAAATATCGCACTTTAGCGCACTTGAGACAGAGATGAGCATCACTTCCAACGTTTTGATGGGCCAGGTTCCTCAGTGTCACCAGAAATACCTTGAGTTACGGGTTCAGGGCCTGTTCATAGAGTTGACCCCAGATTGACCCCTTCTTTAAACAGCGAGTCAGCCTCAGCAATTTCGTTGATTTCGCTAGCGGTTTCGTCAACATCCTCATAACATCTTCTTCACTGTCTTCATATAAAAATTTTGGCACGTTTCCACAGTTGACCTCAATACATTTCTTACAAATTGAAGAACATTTCAAACCCGCTTTTCTGCAGGAGCACGCTCCGTGACAGTTCAGCGTGCATGAGCATGAAATAGTGTGAAGGTGCTGGATCTTGGCTCATTATAACGGGTATTGGACCGTGGTCACTGTGATTCCAGCCCCATTTCTCAGGAGCTTTCCAGTTTCCCATCACACTTTGGACTTGTTGGTAAGTCCGCAACGAATGATGTTGTGCAGCATCTTATGTAGGTGGCAACCGTGCAAGATTCAGTTTGCTTTTTGTGGCAGACTTTGCGAATAGCCGGTACCGCACATGGTCTAGTGTGTGGGAACTGCTGACACCTCCACTATACAATGCGATAGTAACCTGTTCTCGTGCTGTTATTATTTCTACATGGGTAGCATGTGGTTCATTGAACGTGCAAAGAGCTGAGGTTAGGTGTTCATTTTTCGCAACAATATTGCAGCACTTAATTTTTCCTTGACAAAAAAAGCGGATGTTGTATCACATCCGCTAAAGGCGTAAGTGAACAGAATATATTCACTGTCAAACTTGTAAGCTTGTAAGTAGGCTGTTTAGGTTTTTTTATTGGTAACTCCGCCGCCACGAAGCGCTCTGTATAAAAATCACTGGCTGTGCCGTGTGCAGTCTGTGGCTGGTTTGCATTGTTGTCTGCCATTGTAGTGTTGGGCAGCGGCAGCTGGATGCTAACAGCGCGTAGCGTTGCGCATGGAGGTGAGCCGCCAGCAGTGGTGGACGTGGGGAGAGAGATGGCGGAGTTTTGAAATTTGTAAGAATTGGTGTCACGAACTGATATATATATATTATGACTATTAAGGTAAATACATTGTTTGTTCTGTATTAAAATCCTTCATTTTTCTAACTATGCCTATCAGTAATTAGTGCCTTCAGTAGTTTGAATCTTTTATTTAGCTGGCAGTAGTGGCGCTCGCTGTATTGCAGTAGCTTGAGTAACGAAGATTTTTGTGAGGTAAGTGATTTGTGAAACGTATAGGTTAATGTTAGTCAGGGCCATTCTTTCGTAGGGATTTTTGGAAGTCAGATTGCGTTGCGCTAAAAATATTGTGTGTCAGTTTAAGCACAGTCATGTATAAATTTTTCCAAGGGGAGGGGACGTTTCAAGCTGCAGTGGAAAACCACTTGTCTTCTGCATTTCTTCTTCCTGGCTTTAAGAAAAATAAGTTTTCAATGCCTTGCCCCAAACCGGTCATGAGCAAAAGCTTCTCCTACAATGACAACGCTTCCAAAATCTTTGGTTCTTGAAATGGCAGATGTTACGATCATAACGTCAGCATCTTCTTGTGCCTGGAGCAATTCAATGCTACACTCCAGAAATTCCTTTTTAAGAAGTGTGATCAAACGCATCTTCTTTAATTCGTTGTACAAGAACTTGTCCTGAGGGACTTAGTTCACCATCTCTGATTCAACCACAACGTCAACCGAAGAATGTTTTTTGGACCTACGAATCCTCTCAGCACTCTCTGTGCTACATTTGTCTCCCTCACATGGATACCCATCAAATACAATAGCAAATTGAGATCCAAAATGACGTTGCAGGCAAGAAATATAGCTTGACTTGAAGCAAACCTTTCGAATCCAAGTCACTTTGTGGATAAAGGCACCCTCCATCAATGACAAAAAATTTACTCGGTCCACCTGACTTCACATTTTCCACTGCAACGAAGGCCAAAGAATAAATACGCTTTTGTCCGCTAAAGAACAATTCCTACATATTTACTCTTATAACTGATCATTAACGTCAATCAACTGTAGAAAATGTACGGCACCTGCATGCAATCGTATTACATATTGTAACACAAATAAACTTCACACAATCCGACGTGCATGTGTTCGTAGTTACTGAATATGATGCTGTTTGTCCTGGCCCTGCAGCAGAGTGAAATGGTAAATTCCAATGAATAACATTATGAGTAATATGTTTATACTACACAAATAGAAACTGAAATAACAGTGTTCAAAAAATTAGGTAATTTGCCACTTTGCTCGAAATTTGAAAAAAAATGGTATTTTTTGACGTGCTGTAGCGTGTAAATATATTGGGAGTAGAAAAAAATGGTAAGAATTAAATTTGTAGAGAATTTTGTGCTCTTTAAAAAAGAAAATAGACGTCAAAGTGATAGGAGCAAATGAAGCTGAGATATTTTGAAAAAACTGAAAAAAGGCCGAAATTTTAGAAGTTTTTGACTGCAGAAAGTTTTCCCAAGAGAAATTTTGTAGGCAAAACTTCGTTTTCTAATCTTTCCAACAATATGAACGAGATAAAAAAATAAAATCTTCTATCCCACCTTTTGCAAGGTACAGGCTTTTTTTCTGACCGTTTCACTGGACTACTATGGGACTTAATATCTGAGGTCATCAGTCCCCTAAAACTTAGAACTACTTAAACCTAACTAACCTAAGGACAGCACACACATCCATGCCCGAGGCAGGATTCGAACCTGCGATAGCAGCGGTCGCGCGGTTCCAGACTCAAGCGCCTAGAACTGCTCGGCCACAGCGCTCGGCTCGTCATCACCAGCCAGGGGCAACAGGGAGAGGTGCGCCTGCTTCGCTAGGAAAGTCGATAAAAGTAATTTGTAACTATCAACATCTTTTTACCAACAACCACAAAACTGTCGCCACCACTCACTCATGCCCCAGCGTGAACAGCGTGCTATAATGTGAAAGTTAATGTCGAGCGCGCGTAGTTTCCGACGCCAGAGAGAGTTCACTGATGAGTCTATTTGAGTGTGCAGAGCAATATCAAGCATAACATACATTCTGAACCACCATCTTAACATATTGCCAAAGAGCTGGAAGAAAGCCACTTATGTCACAGGCAGGTCATTTCTCCTTTCAGTACTATCAGAAATATCATCATGGCCACTTGGAAACGTGACGAATTATATGCGTCTTTTAAAGAACAGCTGTGTTTGTAGAACGTAAAAAGGAAAAACTGTCACAATAAACTTGCCTGTTTGGAGGCACTACCTAGAGTGTTTCAAAAGGTGAAAAGTATTTGGCCGCAGCTATGCAACCCAAAAGGAACGCCATGTAAAATTTTTCGAACATGCGGAAATGTTCAACATTCGGAATAAAAAGAGAAGTAACAGCATGAAAAGTGGATCTGAAACAGATGACGTAAGTATTCACTGTTCTTAGATTTTACTATTAACGATGTAGTATTTAATAGCAAACTATTCAAATTGGTTACAATGTTCTTCAGATATACACCTCAAACTTGGGGTATCTTTATAAAATGGAATTTTCAGAGGAGCTCTATGTGCTACAGTTCACAGCAGTTAGCGACGGTTTTCAGGTTTGTGTATCTTCTCGTACGTGTAAGTTTTTGTCTACATTTTGGAACTGAGAACACTGTGCCTGTTGACATTTGTTGAAACAGTCTTTGTGTTCTCGAGGATAACTTGATATATTCGAATAACGGTTTTTTTGCAGCAACTAGATGGGCACAGTTTATTCTTTACATCAGTAGCCATATTGTAAAGTACTACTACTACTACTGCTGCTGCTGTAATAATAATAATAATAATAATAATAATAATAATAATAATGCTTGTGATGTTGATACTGATGTTTGGTTTGTGGTGCCCTCAACTGCTCGGTCATCTGCGCCCTTACAAAGTCCCATTTTTTACACAGTCCGAGTTTTACACAGTCAAATCGAGCCACTATCACGAATGGTGGTGGTGGTGGTGGTGGTGGTGGTGGTGGTGACGATGAGGAGGAGGAGGAGGAGGAGGAGGAGGAGGAGGACAACACAAACACCCAGTCCCCGGGCAGAGAAAATCCCAACCCGGGATCCAGTCATCCAGAGGCAGCAACGCTAGCCATTAGACCACGAGCTGTGGACATAATTCTTGTGGTACTATCGTCGTGATGTACTGAATCAGAGTGCAAAAGAAACTACAGTTCAGACTGACTAGCCAGCGACCTCGAACCAACTGCAGTTAACTATCATAACGTTTTATTTTCTGTGCATTGCAATTTTAGGAGTATAAAAACAGTCTAGTCTTCTTGAAGATCAACCTGCATACTTTATCTAAAACTGTTTCATGGTTCAGGTAATTGATGGTGATGCGGTTACAACCTATTGTGAACTGGTAGTGGAGTCTGTAGCAAATGATGTGGAGGATTTATGTAGCAGCTGTAGTAACACAGTTAAAGACACTGAAAAGCCAGCAACTACAAACACAATTCTTGATTCGGCAGATGTGCAAACATCTGCTCCTACAGTTCCATAACGAAGAAAAGGAAACGAAATGACGAATATAGGCTTGAAGTTCAGTTAATCGCACATATATTGCAGAAGTTAATATATTAATTGTTTTAGCAAAATTTTTGGGAGCAGAAATCAAAAGAGTTCTGACAAAGAAGAGGGATGTAAAATTAGCATTAATCGAAGTTTTATATAAATCATTAAATGAATACATTTTATTTTGGAATGTAATTTGCTTCAAGACTATGGAACAGTGCTGTGTACCTGTTCCTCTATCTTCATTCTGATATTAAATTCTGGGACAGACAAACACGGGGGTAGTCATATGCTCAAATGGACTGCATTTATTCATAAGCAGTTCAGGTTGTATTTATACTTTTGTGTAATTACGATCAAAGCTCACTCGAGTTATTCATTTTTGTATTCAACCATTTAATGTGACTATTAATACAGAAGTATATGAAGTTTTGCATTATAACATAACGTCTCACGGTACAATCTGCTTTGTGTATAACTTCTAAATTGAAATTTGGTATCAACTTCTTGAAATAACTGTTGTTGTTGATCCCCCTTTTATATATTTACGTACTTCGAAGAATATGAGACATTTGTATCGATTTCTACAATAAATCTATTAGTTAAAAAATTGCATTACTTTCGTACACATTTCGTATGTAGCTCGCGCTTGTCGCCTACACCGGAGAACGGAGAACGCCGCTGGAGAACACTGTGGTCAAATAAGACCACGTTGTGACACGGATGCACAGTGTGTCCCTGTTCCGTTAGGACTGCAATTATATCTTGTGATGAGTTGCGGCGCTACGATCCTTGAAGTTTCAAAAACAGCTGTTCAGAAGTCAAAGCGGTACCATTTGCTGCAGCAGGCATCGTAGCCGCGAATGTAATAGTACGTGTCAGATCCTCGTCGCAAAATGGCAGTGGAGCAGTGAGACACCATAAAGTTTTTGAGTCCTTCAGTTTTTGTGGGCCAAGAGCCGTCGAATTCGACCTGAATACAGAGAGGAAGGTTCCTGGTTGCTTGCTCCATGACAACACCTCTGCCCACAAAGTTAAGACTGCGCATGAGCTTTCGGCCAGCAAATGGATAACAGTCCTGAATCAGCCACCGGATTTTCCCCCAGCCGACTTCTGGTTGTTCCCCAAATTGAAGAGGGCAACGAAAGGACACCATTATGGCACAATTAAGGACAGCCAAGAAAATTATGCTGCAGTACTATACGCAACATCAAAAAAAGACTACTGCGACTGTTTCAAAACACTCGTAAAACGATTTCAGATGTGTTTTAATTTAGGAAGAAACTGTTTTGGATAAATACAGAGATTTTGTGAACATAATCCACGATTTTTATTTTACATAGCTACAGTCCTAACCGAATTGCGACATACTGTGAACATATACACAATCGCCATTGTTTCTGAGCGCTCAGTAACATAGTGAATTCGACGCACACAGCCTTGATGTTCAAACACACGGGCTGTGTGATAGCGTCTTTATTCGACGCAGAGCGCACACCCAATGCAAGAAGACCACGGTCGGCGCGAACACCCAGCTTTGAGGATGAAGTTCTGCGACGTTTTGCGAACATGCCCGAGGCAAGTACACGAGCAACTGTCGGTGTGTACGGTGTTTTCCATACTTTAGTATGGAGTGTGTTCCGTGAATAGCTGCTTCATTCTAAAGCGTGTTCGGAAATCCCAACTACAAACTTCTAGCCCTTGTAGAGGGAAGTGAGTAGATAATATTCTCAATTGGAAGCCATGACCGAAAACGTACTGCTTTCTTGTTACAGCCATTTGAAAGCGTGTAGTTAATGCGACCACTTCTACAAACAATAACACTTGTCTTACAATTCCACTCATCAATAGCCGAAAAAATTGCTCGTGTACTCTTTGGCGGTTTTTCTTCAGCGTGATGCAGTACGGCCTCTCCCAGTTCGGGTGCGCAGCGTCTTCTTGGAGCATCGCAGTCACGTCTGATGACTGAAGATACCCTTTCTTGAAGCCGTTGCGTAATTATGGCGAAAAGGGTATGCTATGAAATCGGACGTTGTGGAGAGCCATCTTAATAAAGGCAGCCAGCAGCTCTTCCTTTACCGTGAGCTTCGCCATTCAGAAGGATCACGTCAGTGTATTCTGCAAACGTCTACTCATTCATGTTGTTCTAACACTCGAACCAGGTCAGAGAGGTAGGACGGACGTCAAATGACATCACACGATCCGACGTAACCACCCCCTCACCATAACTACCCTGTCGCATACCTACCTAACAAACATATTCCCAAAAGGGCGTAGCACAGAAAAGGTCCGTTTCCGGACAGGGGTTCCTATTCAAAGTATTAAGTACTCACTCTCCTCTCCAAGTCCTAGAAGTTTGTACCGGGAATTTCCGAACCTCATGTATTCGTGTTACCAGAGCACAGGTCATGTGACCAGATTACCCACTAAGGGTTGAATTTGTACTATCGTTTCTGCAACAGGCTAACGAAGACCTTCAGTTTCGTGACGTTATTCTTTTTGTATATGATGCTTACCTTACTGGGGAAGGCATCTGAAATTGTCATAACTCCCATTTACAGGCGGATGTGAGAGAACACGTACAACAGTGATGCTGGAACATCAGAGACAATTAGCAACAAACCTGCAGGACGGTATAGTAGGCGACTACCCCACCAACGTGGCCATTGTGAAGACTGTCCACATTTCAAACGTATGTGCGTGTGCGTCATACTTTTATGATAGGCAAAATATAAATTTCTAATACTCAAATGAACAAACTTAGTAAGATGGTCTGATTAGTAAACAATTAGAAAGTTACACAGCACACACTGTAAGTAGGCTGTTTAGGTTTTTTTATTGGTAACACCGCCGCCACGTAGCGCTCTGTATAAAAATCACTGGCTGTGCCGTGTGCAGTCTGTGGCTGGTTTGCATTGTTGTCTGCCATTGTAGTGTTGGGCAGCGGCAGCTGGATGCTAACAGCGCGTAGCGTTGCGCATGGAGGTGAGCCGCCAGCAGTGGTGGACGTGGGGAGACAGATGGCGGAGTTTTGAAATTTGTAAGAATTGGTGTCATGAACTGATATATATATTATGACTATAAAGGTAAATACATTGTTTGTTCTCTATTAAAATCTTTCATTTGCTAACTGTGCCTATCAGTAGTTAGTGACTTCCATAGTATGAATCTTTTAGTTAGCTGGCAGTAGTGGCGCTCGCTGTATTGCAGTAGTTCGAGTAACGAAGATTTTTGTGAGGTAAGTGATTTGTGAAACAAATAGGTTAATGTTAGTCGGGGCCATTCTTTTGTAGGGATTATTGAAAGTCAGATTGCGTTGCGCTAAAAATATTGTGTGTCAGTTTAAGCACAGTCGTGTATAATTTTTCTAAGGGGACGTTTCAACACTTCGGCAAGTCTAACGCAATGAAAAGAAATGGTCTGCATGTCTAATATGTATACAGTAGCACGTAAATGGGGTAAATGTACCAAATGGTGCGCAGTCCCAAAGAGAGTGCAGCTTGTGTTCCTGAGAGTTGACTAAACTAATCCGCTCGCCACTAATGTAGTTGTGTTCAGAGTGGTATCAGAAGCACGTCGTAGAAGTTGTGAGAAGAAATGTCGTGTTTCCGAAGCCAGACAGGTAAGAATCACTTTTCAGCTTTCTTGATGTAATTCTGATACTCTGTTGCGTAAGTTGTACGCAGAATATACAAGAATAGCCTTTGATTATTTATTGCATTTTAAAAGGCTGGCTTGCAGTCTACCATACTGCAGCAACATGTTTTGCAAATGTGACGTGTGCTGCCTCCGTTGACTTCGGTTGGAATCATTGTTCCTGTACGACAGAGTGCGCATATAACTTCCCCGGAGAGTGCGTGCGTTCTCTTTAGGGCTGGTAGGTTAGTTGATATGGGGCGGGGGATCCCATAGAGGTGTCATCGGTCCCATCAGATTAGGGAAAGATGGGGAAGGAAGCCGGCCATGCCCCTTCCAAGAAACCATACCGACATTTGCCTGGAGCGATGTAGGGCAATCACAGAAAACCGAAATCAGAATGGCTGGACGGGGGTTTGAACCGTCATACTCACGCATGCGAGTCCAGTGTGCTAACCACAGCATCACCTCGCTCGGTCTGCATTTAGGACGCAACTGTAAATTTGTACCTCTTGAATGTGCTGTGGAGTAGGAAGGGTAGATTTTGTTTGTAAAAGACTTAAAATGAAGTACGAAAATCGCACAGGGAGCCCCTCTAAACTGGAGAGATGCTCAATGAGGCTAGGCAACAAATTGACAGTGGAGAAAACAAACGAAGTTTGCCGCTGCTCTTGGTACGGAGTAGACTGCTTTAAGGAAAAGACTGAAGGCTGTGAGTAGAGAACATAGATTTTGACTTTCCCAGAGGACTGAATCCAGTGCATTAAGTGTGCGAGAACAGGAACAGCGTTCTTCATTTGAGGGTGATATTACGTTCATCCGTGAAATTTGAGAAATGCGTACTCTTTGGGCATGTTTTGCGTACCCTTAAGCGCAGCTGAACGGAAAAGTGTGCATTTCCCTTTTTTTTGTATTTTTGAAAAGTTCTCTGCTGCTGTAGTTTCCTGAACATGTAGATTTTGTTTTAATAAATATAAACCTAAAATGGTTTTGGTTTCCTATTGCTAATAACACAGATATTTACGGCTATTCCTTAACTGCCCACTCTTAGGTATGGTTCCCCTGGATAGTTTCGTAAATGCAATAGGTTATGTCGAAGACGCTGGCTGGCTGCTTACATCGACCAGCTATGCAATGGGGCTGTTTTCCCTGTTGTGTACAGAAAAATTCAGAATGCAGAAAAGTTATCGTGAGCACTTGCAACCTTAATTCGTTTTGAACATTAGGTGGCTTTAGAACTGTGAGTCAACACGTCTAAAAGCAGCAACTAAGAGCCTAGCATATGACGACTTGCCGTTATCACCACCTAAAACCTATTTAGAATGCAGATAGTTTCTACTATCGTCAGTGACTATGACTCGTGTATTTGACTTTCATAACACAAAAAGGCGCCCCACCTGCTTGGTACATTCAAACACACGGAAGATGCAAAGAAATTGGTACACCTGCCTAATATCATGTAAGGCTACAGGAAGAATGCAGAAGTGCTGCAACACGACGTGGCATGGAATCGACTAACGTCTGAAATAGTGCTGGAGGGAATTGACACCATGAATCCTGCAGGGCTGTCCATAAATCCGTAAGAGTACAAGGGGGTGCAGATCTTTCCTGAACCGCACTTTGCAAGGCATACCAGATATGCTCAATAACGTTCATGTCTGGGAAGTTTTGTGGCCAGTGGAAGTGTTTAAACTGAGAAGAGCGTTCCTGGAGCCACTCTGTCGCAATTCTGGACGTGTGAGGTGTGGACGCGTCACCTGTCAGAGTCGTATCTAGACGTACCCCTGGTCCCATATCAGTGCACACACCCCACACCATTACAGAGCCTCCACTAGCTTGAACAGTCTCCTGCTGACATGCAGGGTCAATTGCTTCATGAGGTTGTCTCCATACCAGTACACGTCCATCCGTTAGATGTAATATGAACGAGACTCTTCCAACCAGGTAACATGCTTCCAGTCAGCAACAGTCCAATTTCAGTGTCGACGGGCCCAGGCGAGGTGTAAAGCTTTGAGTCGTGCAGTCACAAAGGGTACACGAGTGGACCTTCGGCTCCGAAAGCGCATATCGATGATGTTTTGTTGAATTGCTCTCACGCTGACACTTGTTGATGGCCCAGCATTGAAATTTTCAGCAATTTGTGTAAGGGATGCACTTCTGTTACGTTGAACTATTCTCTTCAGTCGTCGTTGGTCCCGTTCTTGCAGGATCTTTTTCTGGCCGCAGTGATGTCGGAGATTTGATGTTTTGCCAGATTTCTGATATTCATGGCACACTCGTGAAATGGTCGTAAGGGAAAATCCCCACTTCATCGCTACCTCGGGGATGCCGTGTCCCATCACTCATGTGCCGACTGCAACACCACGTTCAAACCGACTGAAATCTTGATAACCTGCCATTGTAGCAGCAGCAACAGCAGTAATCTATCTAACAACTATGCCAGACACTTGTCTCATATAGGCCTGTTTACATACCTCACTATTTGAATATACATGCCTGTACCAATTTCATTGGCGCTTCCGTGTAGATAAACTACAAAGAATGAAATGTTTCTCAAATGGGTTTATAAGACGTGAGTTTTGGAAAGAATACATTGGCCTTAAAGATAACACAAAAGCCTTACAACGCTACATGGATAATCCAACCTACATTTAACATTACATAGGCATTATAGTCTGAAATTGGTAACCCTGTTTCCTTGATCATAATAATTACACTACTGGCCATTAAAATTACTATACCAAGAAGAGATGCAGATGATAAACGGGTATTCATTGGACAAATATATTATACTAGAACTGACATGTGATTATATTTTCACGCAATTTGGGTGCATAGATTCTGAGAAATCAGTACGCAGAACAACCACCCCTGGCCGTAATAACCGCCTTGATATGCCTGGGCATTGAGTCAAACAGAGCTTGGATGGCGTGTACAGGTACAGCTGACCATGCAGCTTCAACACGATACCACAGTTCATCAAGTGTAGTGACTGGCGTATTGTGACAAGCCAGTTGCTCGGTCACCATTGACCAGACGTTTTCAATTGGTGAGAGACGTGGAGAATGTGCTGGTCAGGGCAGCAGTAGAACACTTTCAGTATCCAGAAAGGCCCGTACAGGACCTGTAACATGCGGTCGTGCATTCTCCTGCTGAAACGTAGGGTTTCGCAGGGATCGAATGTAGGTGAAACGTCCCCTTTGAACAATTATACATGACTGTGCTTAAACTGACACACAATATATTTAGCGCAACGCAATCTGACTTTCAAAAATCTCTACAAAAAAAAATGGCCCTGACTAACATTAACCTATACGTTTCACAAATCACTTACCTCACAAAAATCTTGGTTACTCGAACTACTGCAATACAGCGAGCGCCACTACTGCCAGCTAAATAAAAGATTCAAACTACAGAAGGTACTAACTACTGACAGGCATAGTTAGCAAATGAAAGATTTTGATAGAGAACAAACAATATATTTACCTTAATAGTCATAATATATATAGCAGTTCATGAAATCCATTCTTACAAATTTCAAAACTTCGCCATCTCTCTCCCCACATCCACCACTGCTGGCGGCTCCCCTCTAACTGCGCAACGCTACGCGCCGCTAACAGCCAACTGGCGAGTATTACAACAATGGCAACCAGCCACAGACTGCACACAGCACAGCCAGTGATTTTCATACAGAGGTGGTGTTACAAATAAAAAAACCTAAACAGCCTACTTACAAAGGGTAGAGTCACGGGTCATAATACATCTGAAATGTCACGTCCACTGTTCAAAGTGACGTCAATCCGAACAAGAGGTGACCGAGACGTGTAACCAATGGCACCCCATACCATCACGCCGGGTGATACGCCAGTATGGCGATGACGAATACACGCTTCCAATGTGCGTTCACCGCGATGTCGCCAAACACGGATGCGACCATCATGATGCTGTAAACAGAACCCAGATTCATCCGAAAAAATGACGTTTTGCCATTCTTGCACCCAGGTTCGTCGTTGAGTGCACCATCGCAGGCGCCCCTGTCTGTGATGCAGCGTCAAGGGTAACCGCAGCCATGGTCTCCGAGCTGATAGTCCATGCTGCTGCAAACGTCTTCGAACTGTTCGTGCAGATGGTTGTTGTCTTGCAAACGTCCCCATCTGTTGACTCAGGGATCGAGACGTGGCTGCACGATCCGTTACAGCCATGTGGATAAGGTGCCTGTAATTTCGACTGCTAGTGATACCAGGCCGTTGGGATCCAGCACGGCGTTCCGTATTACCCTCATGAACCCATCGATTGCATATTCTGCTACCAGTCATTGGATCTCGACCAACGGGAGGAGCAACGTCGCGATACGATAAACCGCAATCGCGATAGGCTACAAGTCGGAAAGGTGATGGGACGCATTTATTCACCTTACACGAGGCATCACAATAACGTTTCACCAGGCAACGCCGGTCAACTGCTGATTGTGTATGAGAAATCGGTTGGAAACTTTCCTCATGTCATCACGTTGCAGGTGTCGCCACCGGCGCCAATCTTGTGTGAATGCTCTGAAAAGCTAATCATTTGCATATCACAGCATCTTCTTTCTGTCTGTTAAATTTCGCGTCTGTAGCACGTTATCTTTGTGGTGTAGCAATTGTAATGACCAGTAGTGTAATCTTATACTCAGTGAAGAGTTAACATCGATATGTTTATGATAACGCGGAATTGAATAAAAAATCTGTGATGAAATAACCAGTTCCAAGCATTTAGTGACCATGTTTCACACTCGCGAATTAATATTGGTCGAGATCAAAATCGATTCGCAAAAAATTTAAATTTGTCACTATGATCTCGCTAAGAGGTTGCTAAAGCGGTGGTATCGATATGTTGAAACTGGCTAGAGCAAGATCTCATGGTCCATAGCAAGTAAGTATCGCGAAACACAAAAAGACTAAAGATACCGAGAAAATGCAAGTGCTGACTAACAGGTACCCTCCACATCATTGGAGGGAGTATTCCATCGACATAGAAGGGAGGATAGTGTTCCAGCATGCGATGGCGCCCTGGTGCACTTCGCAGAACCTTTACGGGCGGCATTAACCCGTGCCTTCGGCAATTGGTAGGTCAGCCATGTAGGACCTATACATTGGCCTCCAACGTCGTCGAACTTAACCCATTACAACTCTCTCTCTCTCTCTCTCTCTCTCTCTCTCTCTCTCTCTCTCTCTCTCTCTCTCTCTCTATCTATCTATCTCTATCCCTCTGCACTACTAAATGTACTAGATGTAAACAAATATACAGTATTCTATCTGTGCAAATTCAGAGGAGGAATTACTTGCAAGAATTCTTGTAATGGTCTCTTACATTCAGAACACGGTACACGTCTTCCAAGGAACATGAGACACTGTGGTATCTCCATTCTGCAGTAGATCATCAACGCCATTTCAGCAACAGATAAAAAATCTTAATACGTATGTTGTCAGGATACATATCGAATGTCACGTCACATACTTGACCGATTTATATGCAAAGTAAATCTCCACCGCTGGGAACTGATGAAGGTCACCCAGGGAAAGAGAGTGGGGGCCATCAAGGAGCCCAAATGACACCAGATGTGATAAGAGCGTTATAATTTCTTTAACTTACCTTGACAACCTACTATTTACCAGTTCTGCGCTGAATTTAATGGCGCTCGTTTTGAACATTTATTTTAACACTGACCAGAAAAATAAAGGACTGATACACGTTTAAGTTTCTTTCTTAATCACTCCCATCGACCTCCTGGATATTCTGCACTCAGTGTGCATTTCAGACACCCAGCTATGTAACGAATTGTCGTCTGTCATTTTAGCTTGGGCATCGAATTTTTGAACATGTTCTATAGAGGCATTTTCAGCATTAGCTTCAGGGTGTAGATTGAAGAACACCACTACCATTAACGGTGGTTCTACTTGGTCTGCCCATTATTATGTTGAGCATGGTATGATCCAAAGACTGCTTATAACTGGCACATTTAATTACCTAAATAAAAATGAGAAATGAATTGCATGTGTCGAGCCACTCAAGAACTTCTCTGTGCATTTCTACACACACACACACACACACACACACACACACACACACACACACACACACACACACACACACACACGAGGGAGGACTCGTACCTCCGCCGGGACCAGCCGCACAGTCCATTACTGCAGCGCCCCAGACCGCTTGGCTAATCCCGCGCGGCGTAAAGCATACCTCATGAGATACTCGAGAATATAAATACGGTTCTAACGTAAAGATTAGGCAGCACTCATCTGAGAAGAACTGAAGGCTTGGACTGTTGCAGAAGGGGCCAATCGGTTGGGTAACCTAAGGAGTTGTGGCTTTCTGTTGAGTCAATACTGCATATGCAGTTCCATGGGCTTGCAATACCACGCACCTTAAGAAGTAATAGCTGTAGCAGACACGATACTTAGTGTGCATATTGACTACAGGGGAAAAGAAAAATAGCCATGAGAATATTTCTCAAATGTCCCAGATAATATAGTGCAACGTATTTATTCCCAGTATATTATTTTGTATAGCCGAAACGCAGCAGGTGTGATAAATTTTTCAAGACATCAGCTAACACCTCTGTCTTGTAGATTATTAGTGCAGGTACGACTAACAACAACAAGATGTTCGCTATAACCTCCCGGTGGCGCTGTGCTTCTTTTCGTATTGGTTACGCACCTGAGAGGCGGCAGCGCACACACACTCAGCAGTTGGCCGCGGTGGTCTCGCGGTTCTAGGCGCGCAGTCCGGAACCGTGCGACTGCTCCGGTCGCAGGATCGAATCCTGCCTCGGGCATGGATGTGTGTGATGTCCTTAGGTTAGTTAGGTTTAAGTAGTTCTAAGTTCTAGGGGACTGATGACCACAGCAGTTGAGTCCCATAGTGCTCAGAGCCATTTGAACCATTTTTGACACTCAGCGGCAAGCGTTTGCCTTGCGTGTTCCCAAAAATCCTGTCATCTGTTCCACGTGAAAGGAGATAAGCAAGGCCAATTAAAACTACTCATTCGCTTCTGAAATATCTTTCTTCTCTTAGAGACACTCATTTTTAAGGTTCTTCTTGTTGAAAATCGCTCAGTTAATTTAGGGGGTAAGTAGTAGGCAGAGCACATGGTTAGAGTTCCTGCTAGTTCCTTGAAATGTCGCCCCAGGGCCGGCGAATACTAAAGGGCTCCTAATGTTGCAGGAAGGCGTTAGTGAACAATTTGCCTCTAAGAAAAGTTGTTCCCTATGGTATGACCTATCATCTCTTGACGTTTGATGCAAACTCTTCGAAACTCTATATATGTGTCACCACAGGAATTATATGCATTAGACCAGTCTTCATTGTAGTAGTATTGTGTCCGCTCTGTCTACACATGCAATGAGTGTGGAATGTATTTGGACACGTAGATATTTCTCATTTGGAGCTTTTCTAGGCGACGAATCGCTGTGTTAGCCAGAACGTACACCGCATATTAACGGTATGACATTAATTTTAGCCCGCATCTCGTGGTCGTGCGGTAGCCTTCTCGCTTCCCACGCCCGGGTTCCCGGGTTCGATTCGCGGCGGGGTCAGGGATTTTCTTTGCCTCGTGATGGCTGGGTGTTGTGTGAGGTCCTTAGGTTAGTTAGGTTTAAGTAGTTCTAGGGGACTGATAACCATAGATGTTAAGCCCCATAGTGCTCAGAGCCATTTGAACCACCATTAATTTTACATGTACGAGGTCCTCGCCCAAAACTTGAAGGCCCAAGGGATGTCGACCGACCGCCGTGTCATCCTCCGCCATGTGGCGTTATGCGGATGCGGTATGGAGAGGCATGTGGTCAGCATACAGTTCTTCCAGCCGTTTGCCGACTTTCCAGACATTGGAGCCGCCACGTCTTATTAACGTTGCCTCTCAAGTGGCACCAAGAGACTGAGTACACCCAGTACGAGTCCTCCCACTCGGAAAAAACTTTTCCAGTATTGAGAATCGAACTCAGCACTTCTGCATGACAGCCATCTACGTTGACCACTCAGGTACAGAGACAGATTAAAGGCGAAGAACAGCAAACCGTAAATTTGAAAATGAATTGGAGCCAAAGAAAGAAGTACGTGGGTATTCTGAAGAACACGTTAAGGCGGGTCTACATTGCGCCGCGCTGCTGCAGCCCGCGTACAGCTGTAGGGAGAGGAGTGCTCCGTCCGCGCCCCGCCGCGCCGCTCCGAGGCGCGCACTGTGTTCCAGTTGGAGCGCGCGCACGGTCTGAAGATGGAGCCAGCGGAAGACCCGTCTATACTTCCTTTAATGTACCGACAACAGCCGGAAAACAGGAGGATTCTCCGGCGGTAATTCGCTTGTATACCGGCCTTCGATTGTGCTGTTGCGGTACCAATCGAAGTGATAGGTGTTGCAGGTGCCAGCCAGCCCGTCCGTCGCCGTGCAGCGGACACCACCAGCAGCGAGCAGCGAGCAGCGAGCAGCCGGCAGCCAGCAGCGGTTCCCGGTAGCAGCGGTCCCCGCCAGTAGCGGTCTCGCCAGCAGCCCGCCAGCGCCGGTTCCCGCCAGCAGCCCGCCAGCGCCGGTCCCACCAGCCCTGGTCGCCGCCAGCAGCCAGCGGTGGTCCTAGCTGCCTCCAGCAGCAGCAGCAGCGGAGGCGTCACCACCAGCCAGCCAACCGGGTCGCCCCCACCGCCAGCGTCAGCAGAGTGGGGCTTCGGCCCCAGTCTTCTTCGTTCTTCGTCACCTTCTACACTGTGTCTCTCGTCGCCCTGCCCGTCTCTCGTTTGTTTCCTTGTCTTGTTCTGTGTTTCTCCTCTCATTATGATGTCAAACCCCACCAGCTCCTCTACAGCCACCACCACTGCCATCATCTACACCTCCCCCTCAGCCGCTGCCACCACTATCACATGGTGTGCTGCATCACTCCCCCCTCAGTCCATCCCCCCACTCCTCACTCTCCCATCTCCCTCCCTATTTGTCGCCCCATCCCCAGCTCCTCCCTCCCGTGCCTCCTCCGATCCCTTCCCTCCCCTCCCTCCCCCTGCTCCTTCCGTTTCTGCGGCCCCCACTAGCATGGTTGCCAGGAGAGCTACAGCTCATGCTCGACTCTCCCCTTCGCCCTCGTCGTCATCATCATCACCGTCGCCTTCGCCGTCACCCACACCGTCTCCGGCGCCGACTCCAGGACCGGGACCTGCCACTCCCCGCCAAATTCCAGTAGTTCCCATCCCCCACACCTCCTCAGCTGCCGTCAAGTGCCCCAGTTGCACCCCTGCCTCCTCTACTCCCAAAAAGCCTCCGCCACGTCCCCCTTCCCCAACTCATGATGCCATGGATGTCTCCACGCCTGCCCCCCCTCCTCATCCTCCTCCACCCCCTCCTACCACTACCTCCTCTCCCATCCTGATCCCTCCTTCCTTGAAGCCCGGAACCTCATCCTCTTCCTTCGCCAGAATTTTCCTGGTGCCCCATATCCCTCCTTACTCCTCGCTGTGATTCGGTGCTCATCTCCTCCCCCAGCCCTACCCTCCACACGGACCTCCTTTCCCACATCCCTGTCACCCGCTTTGGGCCTAATGCCTCCCTCACCCCTGCTCCTTCCCCATCTCCCTCCCGCCAACCCCAACCTCCGCGTCGCCTGCCGACCCTCACCGCCGTGATCACTCGGCTTAGTCCGACGATCACGGAGGAGGAGGTGTTGGCAGAGCTCAAGGCACATCCTCATCTGGAGGTGCGTGCAGTTCGCCGCATTCATAACTCTGCTGGCCCCACCCGCCTTATGCGGGTCTTTTCCGAGCACCCCCCCTCCATCGACCGTCTCCTGAAGGAGGGTGCCCTTCTCTTTCACCGCCGCTACCTGGTTGACCCTTCCCGTTCCCCTCCTCAATCCCTCCGCCACCAGAGGTGCTTGTGGCATAATGCACACCCTACATCTGATTGCCACGAGGCCCCCACCTACCCGCACTGTAAGCAAGCCCACTTTCTCAGGCAGTGCCCCAATCTCCAGTCCCCCCCTCCTGTAATACCTGTAACCTCCCTCACCCACTTACTCCCAGAAATGTAAAGCCTGACCCCCTCCTACCACTCCTGAGCTCACCGTTCCTGTCCGCCCTCTGGACGCTCCCACCCCTCCCGGCAATTCCCTTCATCCACCCCCTACCGCTGATGACATCATCAGATTCCTCACCATCGTCCTTCAGAATGTTCATCCTTTTCAGTGCCCCCACACCCTGCAACAGGTATCCCTCGCTGCCCGTTCCGTTTTCCACCTGAAAATGTACGCCACCTACTCCAACAGCCAGGCCCATTTCACCTTCTCCCGCCTTGACACCCTTGTCTAAATCCCTGTCATGGCGCGACAGCACCATATCCTTTTCAACAACATCTGCTCCCTTCCTGCCAACAAGAACCTCTTCCTGCACACCCTTGCCACGCACTGCATGGACGCCTTCCTCCTCAATGAAACCTTCCTCCAACCCCACCACACCGTCCACACTTCGCCATACCTGCTTCACCGTTCTGATAATCCCCTCCCGATTGCGCGTGGTGGAGTTGCCATTAGTCACCACCGCCAGATCCCTGTTCGGCTCCACCTCTCCTTCCCAACCCCACCGAACACCAGATCCTTAGTCTCTTCTTCCCCGGCTTTACCATTACCTGCGCCACCATCTATGTCCGCCCTAACGCCCCTAGTCCCTTCGACTTCCTCTCCCACGTTGACCGTACCTTCTCCTCCTACGTGATCGCCGCCGACCTCAACATCCACAGTCGTTCCGCCGCCCAGTAACGGCAGTGGCATCGGTTCCTCTCCTCCCTTCAAGGCGACCTCATCCCCATCCCCCAGCACACCTGTCCCGAATCCAACTCCACTCCTGATGTTGTCCTTTCCTCCGCCAACCTCCTTGGCTGCATAACGGTGGATGTCCTGGACCCTATTGGTAGCGACCATCTCCCTGTTCTCCTCACCATTTCAGACCGTCGTCGCCCCCGCCCCAACCCTCATCATGACCCTCTCCCTAAGTATGTCCATAACTATTCCCGTGCCAACTGGAATGCCTACCGGGATACCCTCTCCACCCAGGTCGATAGCCACCCCTTCACCTTCCGTCGCCCTGCCGATGTAACCCATGCTGTCACCTTTCTCCAGCAGACCTTGTCTGGGGCCGTGGAGACCCACATCCCTACTGTCGCTATCCACCCCTACCGTCCTACCTTACCCCCACAGGCCGTCCTCCTCCTCCATGAATGCCGCCGTCTCTACCGTGCCTTCCTCCACACGTGTGACCCGGACACACTACGACGCCACTGGCAACTCCAACGACACATTCGTAATTTGCTCGCGGCCAAGAAACGCTGGGACTGGCGACAGACATGCACCCGTTTAAATGCTCCCCTCCCTATCAACTCATCCAAGTTCTGGTCCGCCTTCCGTCGCCTTACCGGAACTAAACCCTCCCCCTACTATCCTCTTCTCCATGATGATCACCCCTTCCCTGACATCCTTAGTAAGGCCAATCACTTTGCCTCCTACCTGTCTGATGTCTTTTCCATCCCCAATGATCCCCAGTGCGATTACTCCCTCTTCCCGGATGTCCGCGATCGAACTGACACCTCTATCTCTCCCCTCGCACCTGGTTTCCAGTACTTGGACAACATTACACACACGGAACTCAATGCCCCAATCACTACACAGGATCTCATTGCTACACTCTGCACGAAACGCAACACCGCTCCTGGTCACGATCGTGTCACCTATCGTCACCTTCGCAAAGCTCCTGCCTCTTTCCTCTCCACCTTGGTCAGGCTCTACAATGTAGTCCTGTCTACCGGTTACTACCCTGACCTGTGGAAAACCTCCCGTATCCTGATGTTCCTTAAACCTGGCAAACCGCCGTCTGCAGTCTCTTCCTACCGTCCCATCAGCCTTACCTCGGTCTTCAGCAAGGTCCTGGAATCTATCCTCTCCCGCCGCATCCACCAGCATCTCCGCCAGCACCGCCTCCTTCTGGTTACCCAGTGTGGCTTTCGGCCGTCCTTCTCTTCCGACGACCTTCTCCTTCACCTCACTCATCTCCTTTCCGACCAGCTTAATTCCCGTCGCTCCGCTATCTTCCTCTCCTTGGACCTCTAACGAGCTTATGACCGCGTATGGCATTCCGGTCTCCTCTTCAAGCTCCAAACCTTTGCCCATCCCATTAACTACGTCCATCTGATCGGCTCCTTTCTCTCCCACCGTCCTTCCTACGTCACCATCCATAACACGGATTCCTACACCTTTTTTCCCTCCACCGGTGTGCCCCAAGGCTCCGTCCTCTCCCCCCTTCTGTACCTTTTGTATACGGCGGACATGCCGCCGCCGTCACCCCCCATCCACCTTCTCCAATTTGCCGATGACACCGTCTTCCTTGCCCTTGCCCCCACCCTGCAGCGCTCCCAACACCTTCTCCAATCCCATCTTGACCGGTTCACTGCTTGGTGCAACCAGTGGTTGCTCAAGGTCAATCCCTCCAAAACCCAGGCTATCATTGTAGGCAAAACCACCCCTTCCTTCCGCCTCCTTGATTTCTATCTCACCATCTATGGCCGTCCTATCGCCCTCACTCCCACCCTCAAGTACCTTGGTGTCACCCTCGACCGTCTCCTCTCCTGGACCCCCCATCTCTGGACAATCCAGGCCAAGGCACACTCCCGACTCTGCCTCCTCAAGCTCCTTTCTGGCCGTACATGGGGTCTGGACCCCTCCACCATCCTCCACACCTATAAATCCCTCATCCGCCCTATCCTCTGCTACACCCACCCGGCCTGGATCTACGCCCCCCCCCCCTACCTTTTATAAATCCCTTCAAATCCTTGAACGCCATGCTCTCCGCCTCACCTATCGCATCCGTCTCCCCTCCCCCATGCGGATCCTATACGATCTCTTTCCTTTCCCCCACCTCCTCCTTTTCCTTGAAAGGATATGGATCCTGTACACCTCCCGAAAACTCGACCCTCCTCACCCACTTGTCTCACCCATCCTCTCCCAACCCCGCCCGCTGCCGCGCCTGTATTCCCACGTCCCACCCAGTCTCCATCTCTCCACCCTCCTTACCCTCTCCCAAGGTGGCTTCCGGTAGCTCCCCCTCCCTGATGAAGTCCTCCTCCCCACCATCTACCCCTCCTATCAACTTTAATCCTACCCGCCCCCACTTCCTGTGGCCTCTCCACTTGGCACCCTCCCTCCCTTCTCTTTCCTTTTCCCCTGTCCCCTTCCTCCACCCCTCTTCCCCCGGGCTCCCCCCTTTTTTTCCTCCCCTCCCCCTGTCTCTCTTGCCCATGGCATCTGCCCTCCCCTCTCCCTGTTCCACTCCCCTTCCTCCACCCCCTCCCTTGGCAGGTCCCCGGACTCGCACACGCTCAGTGAACATTCGCGTGCCGGAGATCATCACCATCAGTGTCTCGTGTGTGTGCCTTCGTTTTGTGTTCAGTGTCCTTTCGCCGTCACGCCACCACTGTTCACGTGTGGCGTCGCAGTCATCCGAGTTATGCGCGCTGTGTCAACAAGTGTTAGTGCTTTTCGTCACCCAGCGTGAACGGCTTCATGTTTACTGTTTTTTTTTTGTATCTACATTTTTTGCCCGCCGTTTTTATTGTATTGTCTGTGCCACTTATTTGTCATGTTATTGTACCACTCAAGGCCGAAGAGCAGGGTAATGTGCTGCTGCCAGCCCGCCTTGTCTGAGGTGATTAAAATTACAATAAAGGAAAAAAAAAACGAAAAACAGCGCTGCGAGGTACGACGCGGCGCAGCGCGGTTCGCCGTCCACACTGAGCGCGCATAGCCGCGCAAAGCCGTTTTGCGCAGCGCGGCGCGGCGCGCTCAGTGTGGACCCGCCTTTAGCACCACTGAAAAAGTGAACATTACTTCCATTTTGTGTAAAGACAATAGTATATCTGTTTCCTGTCTACTTCTGCCGGCAAGCTGCCAGGGTTAAGATGTGTTTTGTTGACACTCTAATTCTAAAGAATTTGCATATGGCTTGATCACGCACTGAACCCCCCCACTGCCCCCTTTTTCTAACTACTACCACGATAACTAAAGCGTAAGGATAAATACACACGGACGTAATTACTGAAGTGACACTGTAAATGTTAGTTACAAAGATTTGCACACAGATTTAATTATATTATGAAGTATTAGTTTCCTTAGTACTCATTAATTAATAAGGAGGCCCCTCCCGCCGGAGGTTCAAGTCCTCCCTTGGGAATAGGTTTGTGGTTCTTAACAAAGGTTAGCTTAAGTAGTGTGTAAGTCTAGGCAGCGATGACCTGAGCAGTTTGGTCCCTTAGGAATTCACACACACACACACAAAATCAGTAAGGGGGTAATGGCAGCTATTAAATGATTACAGAATGACAAACAGTTTAAGTACGACGAAGTGTTTTATTGAGCTAACGACATGGAAAAAATATACATACAATTAATCCTCATAGTAAGGGCACAACGATTGGAATTTTGAATAAGAAGTTGGCCACGTAGTTGAACAGGCGCCTGTTCTCAAATAATAAGAATAAAGTGAACGACCACTTGAGTCTGCAAATGAAATGCTACACCCCAACTGTCTAACAGTATTACTGAGAACTCTCATTACGAAAAACTGAAAATTTGGGTGGTATTGGTGACACTGAGAACACGTGCTGCTGAAGGCTTCAGTTCAGAAACTTTTCCAAAGTCATTACAATGCCGGAGTAGCCAAAATACTCTACGAGAAACGTCCTCAGCTGCAAGAAATCGGCAAAGAGCAAACAGGTGTGCAGTCGCTGAAATCTCTTCTGATATGCTCCGGCTGCGAGAAAAAGCCTGACACGAATTGATTCTGTACTGATGACCAGGACAGTGCACTTGCTAGATCGCGATACACAGGGAAGAACACCTAACACGAAATTTTGCACCCAGACGGTACTAGGGCTAGATCCAGAGTGACCTCTAACGTGCACAGCACTCACAATTTCCAAGTTGAGCCATCCGCGACCCCCACCACCGTCAAAAGTTCCAAATCGACGGCGCCTGCGGAAACATGCGCTAGTCGTAAGTTTCAAGGTGCAGTTGAAAATTCCACTAAACTGGCGAGCAGCATATGCCCATCCAAATGAGTCTTGTCCGGTAAATTTCAGGACGAGGCTGTCTGATGTCACAGAGTGCCATCGTGAGCTGCCGAATCGATTTCCCACATCTACGCTGACGCGGGAAAATAGTTCCCCCCCCCCCCTCCCGCTACACACATGAGACCGAAAGTTCATCGAACTGTCGGCGCCAGAGAGTCGCACTCAGCGGAATACAGTGCTCAGTGGTGGCATCGGCCGAGACCCCAGCCGTGGTAAAGCGATTACACCGGTGCCGGGCCATCGCTTTCCGTTCTCTTCACAGACAGAGTAGAATGCAGCTCTGGTTGCACCAAAGAGAGACGGGCTGGCCGCTTTTGTCCGCTGATCCCGAAGAACGGTTGCCTTGTTTCTTCTGCGTAAGTACTCCGTGGCAACGTTTATTTGTCAATTTCGATGTCTCCGCTCCCTTCATATGCCTCAGGCTTCTACCGTTGGCTTCATCAAATCGCTATAATTTGCAGCAAGATTATTTTTAGTGTAGGATTCGAAGGTGTTTCGCAAATTTTCAACGAATGTAAACCAGGGAACTGGAGTGTCTGCATCTGTTTTAGGAGTGTTGTACAGGAACCACATTATATAATATTCAGTACCACCACCGTGTTGGAACATAAAATTGTTTACATTTACCTCTACATCTACACTCCTCAAGCCACCATATAGTGTGTGACGGAGGGTAATTCATGAGACACTGTTTGCCAATTCAAACTCAATTTCCTCGTACCCACTACCACACGTTTGCCCTCGTTATATCAGTTTGTCATGTTGCCCAATGCTCTTAGCCGGCCGAAGTGGCCGTGAGATTCTAGGCGCTGCAGTCTGGAACCGCGAGACCGCTACGGTCGCAGGTTCGAATCCTGCCTCGGGCATGGATGTGTGTGATGTCCTTAGGTTATTTGGTTTAACTAGTTCTAAGTTCTAGGGGACTAATGACCTGAGAAGTTGATTCCCATAGTGCTCAGAGCCATTTGAACCATTGCTCTTACAGTGAAATTCCGGTTTCATATTCCAGCCGAACAAGCATCGACTGATCTCCGTACTTGATGGTTGGAATTACTGTGTTTGTTTAGGCTGCAGTTCTGTATGTGCTCTTTGTAAAGTTAAAAACACAAGAGAAAGTGGCGAAATAAGTATGTTTGTTACACATAAAATGATACTTTCATTACGAGTTGAATGAACTGTTCTACTTATTTTATTTCGTATTTTTGACGATATAGCAAAACTGTTCATTTTTAAGATTTCTTCCCACTAAGTATTTATGGGTCTGAATTAAACATTTCAAACAAAGACAAATCAGAGGCTGGTTTCGTGGAAAAATAAATACAAGTTTATTTAATTTAGAAATGCATTTGCCGGCCGCGGTGGCCGAGCGGTTCTAGGCGCCTCAGTACAGAACCGCACGACTGGTACGGTCGCAGGTTCGAGCCCTGCCTCGGGCATTATGTATGTGATGTCCCCTCGCACACCCGATTTTGAAGAGGAGGTTCTGGAGCCAGCCGATGTGGCCTAGCGGTTCTAGGCGCTTCAATCTGTCACAGTGCTAAACACACATTATCTGTTGAAAGAACGCAAAGCTGCATCCCATGGCAATAACCTCACGTGAGGCTTCTTCTTATTACCGTACAATTCTGTAGACTGTTTGGCTCTGGGTCGTTCTAAATGGCGAGTAACTCAGAGAGCTCGGCATTCATTGACTGGGTACGGGTCTGACGAACCTGGGTTACCTTAGATGGGCACTGGTGAGAGCCCCAGTCGTCTGTAATCGTAAGCTCTGTGTATGCCTCAGTTACCACTGAGCGGCGCGATGTTGGAGTGTTGTGTATTATTTAAGTTTTTGAAAACAAAGTAGTTCAAAATGGTTCTGAGCACTATGAGACTTAACATCTTAGGTCATCAGTCTCCTAGAACTACTTAAAACTAACTAACCTAAGGACATCACACACATCCATGCCCGAGGCAGGATTCGAATTTGCGACCTTAACAGCAGCGCGGTTCCGGACTGAAGCGCCTAGACCCACTCGACCACAGCGGCCGGCCTGACAGTTTTAATAATTAGTAATAAAGGTATTTTTCCTATAGTGTTATAGGTATGGACATCACTGTTCTTCTCAAGTTCTGATGGATTATTTATGACGAATATCGTTAATGAATATAGTTTTGTGGTAGTGTAGTTAAAATGCCTATACCATGAAGAGGTGCCTGTATGACCACTGCGGGTGAACGCTACATATTATTCTCATTGCTCGCTCGTTTTGCGGCCAGTAAATTCTTTATAAGTGATGAATTACCCCAGAAAATTATTCCGTAAGAGTTTATTGATTGTAAATACGCAAAAATGTCAGTAGGTAGATTCTTTTATGTCCAGGACTAACAATTATACGACGATCAAAAGTAGTTGAACTTACCTGTTTTAAGGAAATAGGGAAGGAAAGAAAGACAAAAAAAGATCAGGGTTTAACATCCCGTCTACATAGAGGTCATCAGAGCCACAGCACAAACTCGGCTTGTTTCAAGGATAAGAAAGGGTATCGGCCATGCCCTTTGAATGTGAGCGCAGTGTGCTAACCGCTGCGCCTACTCGCTCGTTTTAATTGTCTGAGCAGCTCAGAAAAATGCTTCTTCCAGTTCAAGTTTTCATCAGTATGTTCAATGAAAATTTGGAGCGTTCTACCTTGTTTACTGATCCCTGTTCATGTGCTACAATAACGTTAGTATCACTATTTGTTGTACACAATCGAATGGTGTATCTTCTCAAAATTAAGGGAGAGTCCATCTTCAGAGACCCACTTAATAATTTTTTGGAAAAGGTCATTAATAATCCCTTTTGTTGCTTTCTCTCTAATAGGATTTATTGTAACATTTGTTTCGTTTCCTAAATGTTCCAGTTCTGCTGGATGCAGTTTAAGCGGAAGGTCATTCACATCTATAAGGCATGGGAGTGGACCCAATATCGAATCTTTTGGGACACCGTACGTGGTTTCTCCCCAGTCACTAAAATTTTCTCTCCTTTCAACATTGTTTGAATTTCTATGATAATTTTTGCATTCTGTTTGTTAAATATGATTCAAAACCACTTGTGTGTAAAACCCTCAACTGAAGGTTTTATGAGAAAGTACGCAATGAAACTCTTTGGAAATAACTGAAAAAATATCAACAGGTAACATTTTACTGTTCAAGTCATGCAATATTTGATGAGTGAATGTATAAATAGCATTCTCATTCGGGCAACTATTTTGGAATGGGAGCACCGATTATGGCTTAACCGCCTGTATCTCAACGATAGCATAAACCTCTTTAAACAGTCCTCACCCTAGGTGTGCTACGTGCAGTTAGGGTCGATACCTGTTGAAGTGAAACAGTCGCTAGCGGGTGACCCCTTCTGGACCACCGACCGCGGTGGTGCAGTGCTTGTAGCACAATAGACAAGCATTCGGGAAGTCGACGGTTCAAATACCCCTCCGGCCATCCAGATTTAGGTTTTTCACAATTTCCGTAAATCACTCCAGGCAAATTCCATGGTGGTTCCTTTGAAAAGGGCACGGAGGATTTTCTTCCTCATCTTTTCAATCCGAGATTGTGCTCCGTCTCTAATGATCGTGCTGTCGACGAGACGTTGAACACTAATCTTCATTCCTTCCTTCTGGCAAACATAACACATTTCAGTTTTGTCATGCTTAACCCAGGCAAGAATGGCTCTGCCTGTGTGGAGTCGCATTTCCCTAGATGCTCGCTGGACAACTATAAGGCGTACGTTATGTTCAGACACTGCCAGCGATTCGGGTGGTCCGTTGGGCAGTATTAACACCCAAACAGCAAAGCGACCTCAAGATGCTAGTCCATCTAAGATATCTGCAACTGTAAGAGAAAACACTAGTAATAACGGACCACATATACGGTAAATGATATATTAAATAAGTGGAAAGTTCATTTGAGAAATTGTCGCCTTTCTACATGCATAAGGCTTTAGAGCCACTTGCAGGACAACTTAAATTTAGTAAGAAGGTGCACAACCGTGCAGTTTGATTCCGTTCCAAGTAAAACTGAGCAAGATAAGTGAAATTCGGGGTAAGCAGAGTTAGGGGAAGGGGTGTCCCTAGTCCTTCAAAATCGAAAAATCCAATTGAAAAGGAAAAGTATGAACTTGGCAGAATCCTGTTACCGAATGGTAAATTGATTCACTACCTAATTTAGGCAGACTGCTTACATAAATTTTCTTAATGGGATGCTTTCTCTATTCCCGCTTTAAACTAATCGGAAAACGTGACGCGTCATGTTGAGAGGGGGCAGAGCGAGCCGAATCATTCCTTTTTTTGTGAACTAAGCCAGGCCATTCGCGTAATCTTTCACTTTTGAGGGCAGCTAGCAGAAGCAGCACGTTGAAGGTTCTTTTAGGGGAGATGGCACATTTGTTCCTGCATTACTTGTACTACGCAGCTGGAGGCAAAGTGCGAATTGTCAAACAAATGTTATTAATATTTTACAATTTTCAGATCATAAATGAACTGTGCATCAAAGTGACACACTAGTTACTACAGCAGTATAATTATGTGGAAAGTAAGAAATATTAGCTAATCAACATTGCCTGAACAATATTTTTTGATGTAAAAAGTAAGATTTCATGTGTTTTTTTATGTAGCAGCCGAGGGGTACTTCTTTTCCTATTCATCTGAAATTACACACAACTCGTTTTTTTGTACACTGAAATCACATTGGAGGGCGGAGGTAGAAAGAAGAAAAGTGAGAGCCATCCTAATGGATACAGATGAAAGAGGAATGACAAGGGGAAAGTGACGCTAAAGGAAAGAACTTCATGAAAATAGTAAATGATGACCTCGAGATAACCTCTAATTCTGACATTCAGTTTACCGAAGTTGCCCGAGTACTTAGCAACAGGGGTTTCCCGCTTTTAAGTTATGCCCTACATATCTCACCCTACGTTCTTCTTTAAATGTCATTACTTCGGTCACACCACTATGTTTTGCAAATGTCGGGGTACGAGCGGAAGATGCTGTTCAGCTACCTACGAATCAGGCATTCAGTACTCTGCTCCACACATATGTATAAATTGTTCCAAAAAGCATCCGTTTGGGGCAGGAAATGTATAATATTCGCAGAAGACAAGAAAATCAAAGACGTAAAGGTTACACAACTCTTCTAATACTCTGAGCCTAAGAAAACATTTAAAGCCACACAGCCTCCTATTTTTGTGAATCGAAACAGCCTGTACAAAGACTAATTTCGGTAACTTGACATTGGCCACGGAACACAGCACAATAACCTGACCTGTAAATGTACCTGCAACTATGCGCTACTGGTTAAACCAACAACTATGTGTAAAAAATACAATGATGACACCAGAACGTATTGTTGAAGAGAATAATACGAGCGCACGGCAGAGAGAAAAATATAATCAGAATATCTTTTCTTAAATCGCCTTACTACTGCTCTCAAAATTCCAACTGGAGACAAAGATCCACAGCCTAAAAAGATCACCTCCAAAAGCATCAACGTGACCCTTGGTCGTAAACACGATCAAGGACAATGACCACAGTTACGATGGTATAGATGCAGATGTCTGAGGAAACTAACAAGTTCCTCGAGTAACGACCTCTCCGCTGCGAACTCCACATTGGAGAAACAACAGAGGGAAAGAAATAGGAAAATATCAGAAAAAGCGCCACCAAAGCTGTACCTTGACAGTGTCCTTATTCTATCACACGACTAGTTTCGGCGGCACATTACCGCCATCCTCAGGCGCCACCACTGCCAAAAGAATATTTGATTTTCTTGGCGCATGTACTGTGGGAGGTGGGGTCTGAGGATGGCGGTAATGTGCCGTCGAAACTAGTCGTACGATAGAACAAAGACATTTTCCAGATACAGCTGTGGTGGTACTTTCTCCCATATGTATCATCAGCCGAAATCCCTCGTCCATGCAATAAGATGGACACCCATAAACTGAAATTCAATCTTGCAACAACAGCTCATCAGTCGCAACTGATAATCAAGGACTGGAGAAATTAGTGGAAAAGAGAGCTTTTAACATTCCGGCCGAGAAGTTTGTGTGTGTCCTTTTTAGGCGATCTCGATGGACTTTTAGATTTTTCCTATGTTGATGATAAGGAAAAATGTTCTTTATTTTAAAGAAGTGGTGAAGTTTCTCAGCCTTCAATTTTATTTTAACACCTACGGGCCTGTAATCATGTCTGCTAAAAGCACTAAATAATTAAAATGTATTAATCATTGTTCACAGTTAGCGGAACAAACCTGCATGCTAGAGTTTTACGGATTTATTATGAGTCCATTGTGTATGGGTCTGCAAGACCCCCCTATTGAAACATGTTGGATGTGGTGTACCATGAAAGAATTAGGCTGGGTACTGGTGTGTTAAAAACCAGTCTCACACCAGGCCTCTGCTTTAGGAATGGTGAGCCACCTCTTACTATCAGGCGGTGAGCCTTAAGTGAGCGACGTAGTAAGGGGGTGCGCTAGCAGGACAGTGGGCTCATAATCGGAAAGATAGCGGTTCAAATCCCTATTCGACCCTCCACAATCCGTGATATTCCTAAATCACGGTAAGTGCTGGAATGGTTTTTTTTTTGAAAACGGCACGGCTGATTTCCCTTCCCATCCTTTCCTAACCCGAGCTTGTCTTCCATCACTTAAGATCTTGTCGTCGATGATACGTTACAACCCTTGCTTCGTTTTCCTACGTGCTCTGGCAAGCCTACATGACGATACCCACGCCTCAGATGCCTGCATACTTTGTTGTTCACCCACTAAGCTTCAGCAAACAGTGAAGCCCCCTGGGATTAGCGCAAAGGGCTGCTTTGATTGCTATAGAGTTGCAGATTGACCCCCAAATAAGCCAAGAATTATTTTAGATTTGACAGATTTGAAAGTAATGCGCCCCGTATTTACCGCTAAATTTTTATTTTATAACATGTTAGACAGGTATATGGCTTACAATAGTATACATTGATGCTTCGAAGCAAAAGGACTCCCTTGGCTGATCAGTCATGTTTCCTGAGAGAGTTTTTAGGATTAGCCTTCCAAATGAATACTGTATCTACTGCTGAGCTACAAGCTATCATGAAGGGCCTGCAGCAGGTGATGTGACTTATAACCAAAAAGTTTCTCTTCTGTTCAGATTCTTTTAGTGCCCTTGTTGTATTGCAGCTAGTGTACCAACTAGAGAAAGCACTAGTCTCCTTCTTCAGATGGAGGGGAAACAGGTATTACTCTGCTGGATACCAGGGCATGTGGGAAGAAACAGGCCAAGGAGGTCTGCAAGGAGGCTTACGTGTCACAATGTGCCATTGCCCACCCCGCAGGCTATAATTTCGCCGTTGAGTCATAGAGCGATGCATGTGTGGTTGGGAGAGCGGCTAGCAGTCAGAGGCAATAGACGCCCTCAGCCGGACACTCTTAAACAGCACGATTTAGGACGAGCCACTCGGATCGACGCGATGTCCGCGTGAACGCAGTGTCATCAGTGACAGATGTGCGGTTGAGCCGCCGGCCAGATGCGCACCTTACCTGCCAGCCAGCGCATTTGGACTTACACGTGTAGCGTGTGGCGTTCTCACTCAGGGTGTTGTTAGTTCTCTCGCAGATTCTGTTCTGTCAATTGCGTTCAGTGCGCGACGGGACTGTTGTGTATTCTTTCCCAGATTCCTGCCAATAGCCTACAGAGCGCGACTTGGTCATGACGGATTACCGGCGATGGACTAAGGACGTTTTGTCGGAATTTGTAAATATGTACAAAGAGCAACAGTGTTTGTGAAAAGTGAGATCCAAACACTACATAAATAAGAATGTAAAGATTAAATATTATGATAAATTTGTTGCGTTTTGCAAACCACTTTTTCTCGAAGGAAACTGTGACTTTGTACCCAGAAATAAAATAAAATAAAAATAGAAAGCTTATGGGGCTCGTTTACAAAAGGGACTGAAGGAAGTTAGTGACAGTAAACTCAGTGGAAGGTCTCTAGATTACATTTAGTACCAACTTTGTGGCACTACGACTTGCTCTTATCTGCTATAAATCAAAAGCTGTCCAACTTTGCTGAAAACCTTGACTACAAAAAATGGTTCAAATGGCTCTGAGCACTATGGGACTCAACTGCTGAGGTCATAAGTCCCCTAGAACTTAGAACTACTTAAACCTAACTAACCTAAGGACATCACACGCATCCATGCCCGAGGCAGGATTCGAACCTGCGACCGTAGCGGTCGCGCGGTTCCAGACTGTAGCGCCAGAACCGCTCGGCCACCAGCGGCCAGCCCTTGACTACACAAATTAATTGTATGACAGTAATGTGTCTACCGTTAGGCTCTTGCCAGCACCATACCATGCTTCAACGCGTCTTTCTCTTTGGTCTGTTTCCACGTCTGCTAGCTCTCACACTCTTGTTCCAGCCGGGGCACTACTTCCTTTTAACACAATTTACGACTAATATGGTAATTATATGATAACAGACCAGTACCAACAGCGAGTATTTCTTTCTCGTTTATAAGCACTGACATCGCTAGAAAATTTACTTGGATGTCAGTGTGAGTTTTCTTCCATGTACATTTTTGCAATTTATTAAGTAAAAAATATTGATACATACTTACAATTGTTTACTTTCCTGGCCTCTGGCCGTAGCGAATCATATAACGTGCTTGGCAAGTCTCGGGAATTATGTTAGATAGCAACGATGCGAGAATTCCTGTGGGGAATTTTAAATCCTCGAGAGAGTGACCCGTTGCTAAAAATTCGAGAGTAACTGTAAGACGTTCCTCTGTGGCAATGATTTTCTTTATAACTGTGCCGTTCCAGCTGATTTTGTCCTCAATGACGCAGGCAATACATCATTCTTCAATAATTTCGACGGTCATCTGAGTAATTTTCTCCCACCTTTACAATAACAGAAATATGATAGTGACGGAAATTGTACTCCTTCACACAAGTAACATGTTTTCTTTCGTTTATGTTCATTCTCATAGCTGCAACACCTGTTCCTGTAGTAGCGACAATAATATGTTTTCGATCCGTTTTCGCATGAAAAGTAGCTGCAACTAACGTACTCTCCGAGCAAAGGCAATGCAAGATTTTGGAACTGACGAAATTCCACGCGCCACACTCGTGCACGTGCCTGCGCGCGGATCTCATCAGTTACACGCTGACGCTTTCGCGTGGTGCTTTTGAACGACGACTATCTTGCAATTAAGAATGTGGCCCTAAACTTCACTCCACGCACCTGCACGCATTCAGGCACGCGCGCAGCTGCGCCCCGCTCAGTCGCACTGTTGTGTGAGGTCCGCTAATAAGTTGTGGTCGGTGAAGTCAGTTGTCCCGTTGTGGTGTACCTCACATCCGCCAGTCGCCTACAAATAGGACGCAGTCCATTAACACGTGAAAATTGGAAATCTATGTTAAGTTCCTATGGGACCAAACTCCTGAGGCCATCGGTCCATAGTCTTACACACTACTTAACCTAACCTACCCTAAGGACAATACACACACACACACACACACACACACACACACGTCCGAGGGAGGGCTGGAACCTCCGACGTGGGAGCCGCGCGAACCGTGGCAAGGCGCCTAAGACCACGCGGCTACCCCGCGTGACGCTAACACGTGGCATCATACTTCGGCAAGGGAACCCCCCAGTCTGTGATGGTTGTGGCACACGAGTCACTATACGTCAGTTTTAATTGCATGTATTTTATATTGTGATGAAATAGCAAAAGCAAATTTAAGTGTTGTGCCATCTGTTTTAGGAAATAACGAGGCAAATAATGTAATGTTTTCGTATTTTAATGTTTGTACAGTATCTGGAATCCAGCATAAGCTTTTAGAGTGCAGATTTCAGTGCGTTGCAGTGTGGCTGGCACATCCTTTTTACTCTAGTGATCAGTCTGTGACATTTCCTGTACTGCGCTGCTGGATACTAAACTTGCAGCATCGTGAATATGGTATTCAACAAACGTCAAATTGGCGTAAAGAGTGCTACAGTCTTAGATATGCAAATGATTAGCATTTAAGCACAACCACACAAAATAGGAGTAACGCTGTCTACATTTTGCAGCTAAGGAAAGATTGCACAGCGGGTTTCTCATTCAGAAATAGTAAATAAAAGTTGTTTGTGTGTGAGAAGATCACTATACATCCGGTATCAACAGGAGAAATGACTACAAGCACATGTAACAATGCACATATCAGTATGTGGAGACCCCGAGATCGAACGTTGCCAGATCGTGTAAGTCATCGCCAATAATTTGGACAGCACCTATCACATTTATTTTTATTTATTTATATATTTATTTATTCGCCCAGAGACCATTTGATACGATAGCATCGGACATTTCTAATGTGTTACGGCAGAAGGCTGAACCCTATCGTGGGGGTTTCCATAGTTTTATCTTTCAACAAGATAACACTGAACTGCCTGTTGTCCTTGCTGTCCTGAATCTATACCTTAACGATAGTTCTGAATAACTACGTTCTTCGGGAGAATTATCTTGTAAACATTCTGTTGATTTGCCTCTATTAGCTCGAAATATGATTGCTCGGATTGTAATCATTCTTTCTCATATAACAGTAACAAAAATAATAATAACTAATATAATGATTCCAACAATTGAAATAGTATATTCAGTACTTAACAGTACATTTCATGATGTATTAGCGTTTGTGTAATTAGTATCAACGAGGATACCTTCTTTGATGCAGAGGGTGTTCAACTGTTGTCCTGTCCAGCACATTCTACAGAAACATCTGCTCATAGATTGCTGAGACTGACACATTTCCACTCGACAACCGTTACGATTGATGAACTTCGGCGTAGAGTCAAAGCAGCACCTTTCATACAATATGAATTCGATTCAGTGATTACCCACCTAAGAGCCAATATTGTTGATAGGTGTGGCGGCGCTGTTTACTAAATTCACACCCTGTATGCCTCCTAATCACCTACAAATATAACCATATATTCTTCCTACTATGCTTCTTTCATTCTATACCTCAGTGATCTGAGAAATGTGAAAAAATTCACACCAAATACCATGCAAACTTTTGGATACTATGAGTGAGGGACTATGCTCTGAATAAAATTGCTTTGTTATTGACAGATTGTAGCTGTGAGGGGCCCGGTTGCCGATGAGCAGCCAACAACATTTCACAATGCGCTGCATGTATCTACAAAACAGGCAACATAGCGAGCACGTGGCGCTCGAGAAGGAAGTACAACTGGACGGCGTCTGATCCTAACCACTCGGTTTCTGAAATATCAGTCACAAAGTAATTTTAATTGGTGTATGAACATTTCACCTGAACTATTTTTTCGTTCGTCAAAGATATTCATAAATGAGAATCTGTTTTCAATTGACTACCAGTCAGCAGGGTTCTCTAAGTCTTCAATGCGATTATAGGTTCAGAGATATGAAATATATAGTCTCAACAAGAACTACTAATCTGGTGCAAAACGCGACACACTTATATTTGTTAAAACAAAGTAACCGCTTCTACGAGCCGCTGGCGGCTACTCATCAAGATGAAAACAGTTTATATCAAACATAACAAAAGACGTTTGTGGTGAAACAGTCGACTTTCAAACAGTATGGAAACAAAAAGATGGTGCGCTATGTGCTATGAATTGTTTTATCTACATCTACATCTACATCCGTACTCCGCAAGCCACCTGACGGTGTGTGGCGGAGGGTACCCTGAGTACCTCTATCGGTTCTCCCTTCTATTCCAGTCTCGTATTGTACGTGGAAAGAAGGATTGTCGGTATGCTTCTGTGTGGGCTCTAATCTCTCTGATTTTATCCTCATGGTCTCTTCGCGAGATATACGTAGGAGGGAGCAATATACTGCTTGACTCTTCGGTGAAGGTATGTTCTCGAAACTTCAACAAAAGCCCGTACCGAGCTACTGAGCGTCTCTCCTGCAGAGTCTTCCACTGGAGTTTATCTATCATCTCCGTAACGCTTTCGCAATTACTAAATGATCCTGTAACGAAGCGCGCTGCTCTCCGTTGGATCTTCTCTATCTCTTCTATCAACCCTACCTGGTGCGGATCCCACACTGCAGAGCAGTATTCAAGCATTGGGCGAACAAGCGTACTGTAACCTACTTCCTTTGTTGTCGGATTGCATTTCCTTAGGATTCTTCCAATGAATCTCAGTCTGGCATCTGCTTTACCGACGATCAACTTTATATGATCATTCCATTTTAAATCACTCCTAATGCGTACTCCCAGATAATTTATGGAATTAACTGCTTCCAGTTGCTGACCTGCTATTTTGTAGCTAAATGATAAGGGACCTATCTTTCTATGTATTCGCATCACATTACACTTCGCTACATTGAGATTCAATTGCCATTCCGTGCACCATGCGTCAATTCGCTGCAGATCCTCCTGCATTTCAGTACAATTTTCCATTGTTGCAACCTCTCGATACACCACAGCATCATCTGCAAAAAGCCTCAGTGAACTTCCGATGTCATCCACCAGGTCATTTATGTATATTGTGAATAGCAACGGTCCTATGACACTCCCCTGCGGCACACCTGAAATCACTCTTACTTCGGAAGACTTCTCTCCATTGAGAATGACATGCTGCGTTCTGTTATCTAGGAACTCCTCAATCCAATCACACAATTGATCTGATAGTCCGTATGCTCTTACTTTGTTCATTAAACGACTGTGGGGAACTGTGTCAAACGCCTTGCGGAAGTCAAGAAACACGGCATCTACCTGTGAACCCGTGTCTAAGGCCCTCTGAGTCTCGTGGACGAATAGCGCGAGCTGGGTTTCACACGATCGTCTTTTTCGAAACCCATGCTGATTCCTACAGAGTAGATTTCTAGTCTCCAGAAAAGACATTATACTCGAACATAATACGTGTTCCAAAATTCTACAACTGATCGACGTTAGAGATATAGGTCTATAGTTCTGCACATCTGTTCGACGTCCCTTCTTGAGAACGGGGATGACCTGTGCCCTTTTCCAATCCTTTGGAACGCTTCGCTCTTCTAGAGACCTACGGTACACCGCTGCAAGAAGGGGGGCAAGTTCCTTCGCGTACTCTGTGTAAAATCGAACTGGTATCCCATCAGGACCAGCGGCCTTTCCTCTTTTGAGCGATTTTAATTGTTTCTCTATCCCTCTGTCGTCTACTTCGATATCTACCATTTTGTCAACTGTGCGACAATCTAGAGAAGGAAGCACAGTGCAGTCTTCCTCTGTGAAACAGCTTTGGAAGAAGACATTTAGTAATTCGGCCTTTAGTCTGTCATCCTCTGTTTCAGTACCATTTTGGTCACAGAGTGTCTGGACATTTTGTTTTGATCCACCTACCGCTTTGACATAGGACCAAAATTTCTTAGGATTTTCTGCCAAGTCAGTACATAGAACGTTACTTTCGAATTCATTGAAAGCCTCTCGCATAGCCCTCCTCACACTACATTTCGCTTCGCGTAATTTTTGTTTGTCTGCAAGGCTTTGGCTATGTTTATGTTTGCTGTGAAGTTCCCTTTGCTTCCGCAGCAGTTTTCTAACTCGGTTGTTGTACCACGGTGGCTCTTTTCCATCTCTTACGATCTTGCTTGGCACATACTCATCTAACGCATATTGTACCATGGTTTTGAACTTTGTCCACTGATCCTCAACACTATCTGCACTTGAGACAAAACTTTTGTGTTGAGCCGTCAGGTACTCTGTAATCTGCTTTTTGTCACTTTTGCTAAACAGAAAAATCTTCCTACCTTTTTTAATATTTCTATTTACGGCTGAAATCATCGACGCAGTAACTGCTTTATGATCGCTGATTCCCTGTTCTGCATTAACTGATTCAAATAGTTCGGGTCTGTTTGTCACCAGAAGGTCTAATATATTATCGCCACGAGTCGGTTTTCTGTTTAACTGCTCAAGGTAGTTTTCAGATAAAGCACTTAAAAATATTTCACTGGATTCTTTGTCCCTGCCACCCGTTATGAACGTTTGAGTCTCCCAGTCTATATCCGGCAAATTAAAATCTCCACCCAGAACTATAACATGGTGGGGAAATCTACTCGAAATATTTTCCAAATTATTCTTCAGGTGCTGAGCCACAACAGCTGCTGAGCCCGGGGGTCTATAGAGACATCCAATTACCATGTCTGAGCCTGCTTTAACCGTGACCTTCACCCAAATCATTTCACAATTCGAATCTCCGTCAATTTCCTTCGATACTATTGCACTTCTTATCGCTATAAACACGCCTCCCCCTTCACTGTCCAGCCTATCTCTGCGGTATACATTCCAATCAGAGTTTAGGATTTCATTACTGTTTACGTCTGGTTTCAGCCAACTTTCTGTTCCTAGTACTATATGGGCGTTGTGACCGTTTATTAATGAGAGCAGTTCTGGGACCTTTCTATAGACGCTTCTGCAGTTTACTATTAGCACATTAATATTGTTATTCCTTGTTGCATTTTGCCTACTCCTGCCTTGCCGCGTCTCAGGAGGCGTCTTGTCGGGCCTAGGGAGGGAATTCTCTAACCTAAAAAAACCCCATGTGCACTCCACACGTACTCCGCTACCCTCGTAGCCGCTTCCGGCGTGTAGTGCACGCCTGACCTATTCAGGGGGACCCTACATTTCTCCACCCGATAGCGGAGGTCGAGAAATTTGCACCCCAGCTCTCCGCAGAATCGTCTGAGCCTCTGGTTTAAGCCTTCCACTCGGCTCCAAACCAGAGGACCGCGATCGGTTCTCGGAACGATACTACAAATAGTTAGCTCTGATTCCACCCCGCGAGCGAGGCTTTCCACCTTCACCAACTCCGCCAACCGCCTGTACGAACTGAGGATGACCTCTGAACCCAGACGGCAAGAGTCATTGGTGCCGACATGAGCAACAATTTGCAGTCGGGTGCACCCAGTGCTCTCTATCGCCGCCGGTAGGGCCTCCTCCACATCTCGGATGAGACCCCCCGGCAAGCAGACAGAGTGAACACTGGCCTTCTTCCCCGACCTTTCCGCTAATTCCCTAAGGGGCTCCATCACCCGCCTAACGTTGGAGCTCCCAATAACTAATAAACCCCTCCCCCCATGTGCCTGCTCGGACCTTGCTGAAGGAGCAGCCACATGTCCATTCACAGGCAGAGCGGGCGATGCCACACGGCCAGCCTCCACATTGACCCTCCGCCTCGTGCGCCGCGAACGCCGCTGAACCCGCCACTCCCCTTGGGGAGAGGGTGGCCCAACCGCGCCCGGTACCCGCGAAGATGTCTCGACAGCAGGGACAGTGGGTGAAGCATCTAACACCTGGGGTGCACCATGCGACGCACCAGACTCCCCACTGCCGCTACACTCCGAGGCAGCAGCCTGAAGACGGCTGACCGCGGCCATCAACACGCTCAGCTGTTCGCGAAGAGTGGCCAGCTCCTCCTGCGTCCGTACACAGCAGCCACACATCCTAGCCATCCTAAGAAATCAATTTACTATAGAGTGTTAATCAGCTTTTAACTAGACTGCTAATTCACTAAAGGCGGTTGATTATTGACTAAACTGTGATTGCTAACCACTTCTTGTAGAAACAAGGAAAATAGCACTACCTGTCTCTGGACGGTATTGAAAACAAACACTAGCACTACGAGCGCTATGGCTGACTAAAGGGACTCTCTGACTGTATTTGAAACACACACGAGATCTATGGAACACTTAATAGCACTCTACTATTAAAGCTTCCTAAAAGCAAAAACACGCAGAAGAAGAAGTGACAAGTAAGAAAAATACAGATAATACTTAAATTAAGGTAGCTCGCTGCACAGCAGACGTGAAGCAGACGGCGGTTAGGGCGACACTGACACTACTGGCACTATGGCTGACTAAAGGGACTCTCTCTGACTGTATTCAAAACAAACACGAGATCTATGGAACACTTAATAGCACTCTACTATTAAAGCTTCCTAAAAGCAAAAACACGCAGAAGAAGAAGTGACAAGTAAGAAAAATACAGATAATACTTAAATTAAGGTAGCTCGCTGCACAGCAGACGTGAAGCAGATCACTGAGGTATAGAAATTAAATCTTTTTGCAAGTTTTAGTCTCCATTACACATTGGGCTACCCGTTAAAGGATCCGGCTCAAATTGCAACTAAAAGAGCGATTTACTTTCGTTTGACTTGTTAAGCTTATATTGTTTTCTGAAAAGCGACATTCGCTTCTTTTGCCAAACTAACACTCAAATGCAGTTGAAGTTGCAGGAGAATCCTGGCAAAGTGGGTTATTAAACGAGGAATTGAACACAAGTCAGGTAAATAGCTTATGAAAAAGTACTTTTTCGGCATAAAAATAAACATATGATTTCTTCACTTATGTTTCTGCAGAGACGCGCTAACTCAGTTTACCAACTATAGAGGACCCTTAAAAGAATTACATTATTCCACTGAAAATGTCTTTTATTTCTAGTATACCAGGGTGTTAAGATAGATCCGCCAGTTAACCTCGCGGAAAAGTACTCTCTTGCTTGTGTGCTATGAGTTGCACAAATTCCTTTCAGTATCTCGAACGGTGTAGAAGGCACAATCGATGTTATGAATATTACATTCTCGTTTTATCGTTATGCACGTGCATGCGGAAATGAACTTCCTATATAAAACCCATTTTCTCATCATTTGAGGTGAATATTGACCTTCTGCCAAATTACAAGCGAAATTCAATATGTTAGTTACATTTTATAAATGCACGAAATGTGAACTCATAGCGACTCTTATTTTTCATTGCTGTCTATTTGAATTTCGTGCAGTGTATTACCTAACTGCGAAATACAACAATAACTATTGTTATGCCGGAGCCAAGATAGCCCCTGAGGGCCGGTAACCCATATTACACCACTGAGGACTGGGTTGTCTATGTCCAAAAACACCATGGTAAACACAAACACCCATTATTTACATGCAAGATAATGGAAGCAGACATTCCGAGTACTACTTCCTGAAGTGGGAGCTGGATCCACGGCCTGCAGGAAGTATCACTACGCCAAAACCTGATTGGCTGGAGATAGTTATTTAGGGGCTAGAAGCAGCCCTGAAGTTCAGATCACTCAGGATGCTCACCTCTTGGACTTCGACCGCTGAAGATTACGTCTTCCTCTTTGCATTGGACTTTTACTAGTGTCGGTGTGTGGACACGAACCTTTGTGGAAAATTAGAAGTGAACTTTTGTTGCCTCAGTTAGGAGGACACTTTTTCTGGCATCGCTGTTGTTACCTTTCTTTTGTGGCTCAGTCATCAACGTTGTAAACGTACACAAATAAAAGTTGTTTTTGTGAAAATTGCGAATTGTCATTCACAACAACTATGACCATTAACGAAATGATACGCAGTTTATCTTGAAGCTGACCAACAGCCTGTGTAAGTCAAGAAAAAATTATCTTGTTTTACCGAACAGTTTCTTTAAAATCATGTGAGAAGGATTGCAGAGCTTCAGATGTGTGCACAACTTTCTACTCCTAGTGGCATTGTTACCTTGAGTAGCGGGCTAACCTGTGTTCTCAGTTGACACTTACAGGGTGACAGTTATTGAACTATGTAAAAAAAACGTAAATTAGTTACAAACTACGGCTGCACACTCTTTTTTCAGCATGTAAACGTCACTACAGATATTCATATTTAGGTTATGACATGTTCGATGTACCTGCCATCATTTGCGATGACGTGGCGCAGACGAGTAGCGAAATTCTGAATAACCCGCTGAAGTCTCGGAACATCAATGCCGTCGATGACCTCCTGAATGGCTGTTTTCAGCTCAGCAATGGTTTTGGGGTTATTGCTGTACACCTTGTCTTTAATATAGCTCAACAAAAAAGAGTCGCATGTGTTTAGATCCGGGGAATATGGCAGCCAATCGAGGCCCATGCCAGTGGCCTCTGGGTACCCCAGAGCCAGAATGCGGTCCCCAAAGTGCTCCTCCAAAACGTCAAACTCTCTCCTGTTTCGGTGGGGTCGAGCTCCACCTTGCATGAACCACATCTTGTCGAAATCAGGGTCACTATGGATAATGGGGATAAAATCATCTTTCAAAGCCTAAACGTACCATTCGGTAGTCACGGTGCCATCAAGGAATATCACACCGATTACTCCGTGACTGGACATTGCACACTGCGCAGTAACCCACTGAGGGTGAAGAGACTTCTCGATCGCGAAATGTGGATTCTAAGTCCCTCAAATTCGCTAATTTTGCTTATTAACGAACCCATCCAAATCAAAGTGGGCTTCTTCGCTAAACCACACCATGTTCATATCAAAGTTCTGTTCGTCAATTCTGTGGCCAACAGTGTTGGCAAAACACAACCGCTGTTCCATGGTCCTGTGGCTTAATGGCTGATGGAAAGTGATGCAGGTCCTCAACAACAATTTGTTGCAGTGTCTCCCGGTTGTTTTCCATCTATTGTGCAGCTCATCGGATCGATTTCCTGGGGCTGGTGTGAAACACAGGGCGTGCCATTTGATGTCTTCAGGCTTTTTCATCCTTTTTGTATGACCGACATCGCCAACAATGTCATCACGTACGCTACCCATTCTCTGTAACTTTCCAATCAAATTCTTGATTGTTAATCATACAATGAAGGCCTTTAAGACCAGATGTTTCAGCTGCCGAGAATTCTTCCAGGTTGTATGGCCGTGGTCCATGGAACTCTTCTATGCCTGACGTTTCGTTCAAAGCTGTGTTGGACATCATCGGAGGTGCTCTTGGTTGTGCTGAGTCTTGCCGACAGTCGGCAAGACTCAGAACAACCAGGAGCACCTCCGAAATGACGAACGTAGCTTTGGATGAAACATCAGGGATAGAAGAGTTCCATGGAGCATGGCCATAAAACCCGGAAGAATTCTTTTGACTATTAACACACCTGACTCGGTTGTCTTCAGCTTGAACTCGGTAGCAAACTTCCTCTGCACCACAGCTGGGCTGTTATTGTTCGCATAGTAGGCCTACACAAGGACGGTGTTATATTTTGCCGAAAACCGGTAAGAAAGTCTGTTCTAAGAAATTTGCAGGCAGTAGGAAACATTGCGTGACATTTTCACGTGCAAATAGCCGACGACAACAAGGCAAAGCGCATGCGCATGCACATACTAATTCCCAACATGCCCAGCGGCCAACCGTGCAGTTTGAATGTCCTAATGCAAATCGTTCAGAAGTTACGATGATTTTATTTCGTATAGTTCAATAACTGAGGCATTACCTGGCAAAACGTCGTAACGTCCATTCTCCGACAGACGCAACGCCCTCTAGAAACATTTGACGATCGTGCTGTTCCAAATCATTGTTCCACCGACTGCCGTAGTCAGTAGACAACTTCCACGCCGCTCGTACCAGTGTTGTGTGTGCGCTGTGCTGAGACGTATCTGTCAGTGACGGGATATCCTTACCGTGTAATTTACGTTTGTCATCATCAAATAGGAAGTAAATAGTGACTGTAGACAAAATATGGGAAGTGACTGTGATAGTATATCCAGTACGAAGTGATTATAAGAACGTAAAATTCAGAAAGGGAAGTGGAAGAAAGAGGTCGCGAAGAAGAAGAGAAATCAGTACAGTGTTATGTTTCGCCGATAACCTGTAAGAAAGCCTGTTTTAAAAATTTTGCTGTCAATAAGAAATGTTGCGCAAGAGAATGCTATCCAAAAATACACTGAAACGCCAAAGAAACTGGTATAGGCATGTGTATTCAAATACAGAGATATGTAAACAGGCAGAATACGGCGCTGCGGTCGGCAGTGCCTATATGAGACACATTTTAGATCGGCTACTGCTGCTACAAAGAAAGGTTATCAAGATTTATAGTGCGTTTAAAATTAGTTGGATCGGCTACTGCTGCTTCAATGAAAGGTTATCAAGATTTATAGTGCGTTTAAAATTAGTTGCCACTTTTGACGTTTGACTGACGGGAGGGGGACAGCCGCGGGGGATTAGCCGCGCTGTGCGGCTGGTCCCGGCGGAGGTTCGAGTCCTCCCTTGGGCATGGGTGTGTGTGTTTGTCCTTAGGATAATTTAGTTTCAGTAGTGTGTAAGCTTAGGGACTGATGACCTTAGCAGTTAAGTCCCATAAGATTTCACATACATTTGAACATTTTTTTGGAGGGGGACATGACCCCCAGGTAACACCAATGGTGAGCCGGCTTTCCCTACTACGCCCCAAGTAATTCGGTTGGTAAAGCGGCCCTGTTGCCACGCCGTGGATAAACGGTATCACGTGGTGTCGCGCATTCGAGGCACATATGTTCATTAGCTCTCGTTGTAAAGTGATATTTACTGGCACTGAAGTGTTCTACAGTCGTCAGGTATTGTGACGAGTGTTTCATGTTGGTGCTGCATTACCAACAGCACTGCAGCACGTCTGAACACGAGATTCGCAATAAAAGTGGTTGCCTAAGAACGCGTTCACCGACGGTAAAGATAATGTTCTGTTGCAAAACATTCCTGCATATTCGGTAACAGTAATGGACAATACGCAATACAACTCGGCTATGATGGATGAAGCTCCAATACTGCAGCAGAGGAAAGCTGCTAGCTGGCCGGTGTGGCCGTGCGGTTCTAGGCGCGTCTAGCGTGACCGCTACGGTCGCAGGTTCGAATCCCGCCTCTGGTATGGATGTGTGTGATGTCCCTAGTTTAGTTAGGTTTAAGTAGTTCTAAGTTCTCGGGGACTGATGACCACAGATGTTAAGTCCCATAGTGCTCAGAGCCATTTGAACCATTTTGAAAACAGCTGTTTTTCTCTGGATACAAGGAAATGTTCGATTGGATGAAGTTGAAACTAGCATGTGTGGGGCGAGGTAAATGGAAGTTGTGGTATTGTACAAGCTGAAAATTCCACCCTACCAGGTCGATGAAATGGCTAACGCTGAAGAGCATAGTTTAATCAGCCTTCCTCAATATCGTGCTCATCCAATCTGAGAGAATGTATGGACCTAGGTGAAAAGTTATATGGCAAAAAATAACAATAAATTTACGCTCTGTGAAACTGAAATACTGACAAAAGAAGTTATTGCAAATGTTACATCACTGGTCTCAAGTTGGCAGCCGAACCAAGAATGTTGTCGAGGAGACATGGTTTCATGAAGGATTGTATCCAGTTTTGAGTAATACGTTACTTCTCTTGTTGGTGTGTTAATATCTGTTTCTTTTGCCTAAACACAGCAGCGTTGACAGGTATACGTCTCACTAACATTCTAAAGTAATTGAAATTATGCCAGATTCACAAAACAGTGTGTCATTAAACTAGCAACTGAGGGCGAGACATATCAATAGTTACGAGAAATCCCATATAAATGTGCAGCTTCTTCACTCACATAGTTGCAAAACCCACAGCAAGTCTCGTTTCACAGGCTATTGATCGTCGTTAAAGATTACATTGTTTCATTTTAAAAAATCTTTAGTTACTTAGATATGGAAGTTTCGCATATTAATCATATGACAAAATACTCTTCTCTTTCAGTACTATCATTTGCCAAAATCGTTTGTTAGATATGAGGGATTTATGAATATTATATTCTGGCTTTTTCTCTGGCGAGTGCGTTCGTGGCGGAGCCCAAAATACATTCCATTTTCTCGACATTGGAGACCAGGCGATATCCTTCCACGTTTAAAGAATAATTTAGTATGTTATCTATATTTCATATGCAGCAACATATGACGTAAGACACACCAAACACAAATTCATAGCGGTCCGTATTTTTCACTGCAAACTTCAAGAATTTCTTGCAGTAGTTTGGCTAATACCGAAATATCACAATAACTATGACTACTATCGTAATGACAGGTAATACGCCATGAATCTGACAAATGAAGCTGTAAGATTTGCGAAGCTTAGAGTTTATTACCGTATGGTTCCTTTAAAATCGTTTGAGAAGGACTAATGGTCGGCCAGCTTTCGTGGCTGACACGTTACGCGCCGAGCAGGCTTGGCATCATCGCCCCTGTTGACGCGTCCAGCACACGCTGGCAACTACGCTTCCCTCCACTCGCTCCGTACTGAACTGTCAAATGTTACAACTAATTTTAAACGCACTGTAAGTGAGTTTGCACTTGGTGTTATAGTCGGCGCACGAGAGATGGATACAGCATCTCCGAGGCACCGATGACGTGGGGATTTTCCCGTACGACAATTTCACGAGTGTACCGTGAATATCTGGAATCCGGTAAAACATTAAATTTCCGACAACGCTGCGGCCGAAAAAGCATCCTGCAAGGACGGTAGCAACGACGACTGAAGAGAATCGTTCAACGTAAAAGACGTGCAGCCCTTCCGCAGATTCCAATGCTGGGACATCAACAATTCGCAGCTTGCGAACCATTCAGTGAAACATCATAGATATGGGAGCCGAAGGCCCACTCGTGTACCATTAATGACTGCACGACAATAAGCTTTACCCCTCGCCTGGGCCCGTCAGCGCCGACATTGGACTGTTGATGACTGGGAACATGTTGCCTGGTCGGACGAGTCTTGTTTCAAATTGTATCGAACGGATGAATCCATGGACCCTGTATGTCATCAGGCCACTGTTCAAGCTCGTGGAGGCTCTGTAATGGTGTGGGGCGTGTGCAGTTGGTGTGATATGGGACCCCTGATATGTCTAGATACGAGTCTGACATGTGACACGTATGCATGCATCCTGTCTGATCACCTGCATCCATTCATGTCCATTGTGCATTCTGAGGGACTTGTGCAATTCCAGCAGGACAAATGAACACCCCAAACGTCCAGAATTGCTACAGAGTGGCTCCAGAAAGGTTCTTCTCAGCTTAGACACTTCCACTGGCCACCAAACTGCCCAGACGTGAACATTATTGAGCATATCTGCGATGCCCTGCAACGTGCTGCTCAGGCGAAATGTCCACCCCCTCGTACTATTACCTATTTACCGACAGCAAGATTCATGGTGTCAGTTCCCTCCAGCACTACTTCAGACATCAATCGAGTACCTGCCACGTCTTGTTGCAGCAGTTCTGTGTGTTCACGGGGGACCTACAGAATATTAGTCAGGTGTACCAGTTTCTTTGGCTCTTCAGTGTATGTCCAACGGATCAAGAACAGGTCCAGGACCAATTTTGGGCTTTAGCTGACAAGAACGCACACGATACATTGATGTTACACTGTGTGATCAAAAGTATCCGGACACCCCTAAAAACATACGTTTTTTATATTAGGTGCATTGTGCTGCCAATTACTGCCAGGTACTATACATCAGCGACCTGAGTAGTCATTAGACATCGTGAGAGAGCAGAATGGGGTGCTCCATGGAACTCCTGGACTTCAAACGGGGTCAGGTGATTGGGTGTCACTTGTGTCATACGTCTGTGAGCGAGATTTCCACACCTCTAAACATCCCTAGGTCCACTGTTTTCGATGTGATAGCGAAGTGGAAACCTTAAGGGACACGTACAGCACAAAACCGTACAGGCCGACCTCGTCTGTTGACTGACAGGGACCGCCGACAGTTGAAAAGCCTCGTAATGTGTAATAGGCAGACATCTATGTAGACCATCTCACAGGAATTCCAAACTGCATCAGGATCCACTGCAAGTACTATGACAGTTAGGCGGGAGGGGATAAAACTTGGATTTGATGGTTGAGCGACTGCTCATAAGCCACGAATCACGCTGGCAAATGCCAGATAGTGTTGAGCATCAGTGGACGAAGTTCAAAACCATGGTACAATATGCGTTAGATGAGTATGTGCCAAGCAAGATCGTAAGAGATGGAAAAGAGCCACCGTGGTACAACAACCGAGTTAGAAAACTGCTGCGGAAGCAAAGGGAACTTCATAGCAAACATAAACATAGCCAAAGCCTTGCAGACAAACAAAAATTACGCGAAGCGAAATGTAGTGTGAGGAGGGCTATGCGAGAGGCTTTCAATGAATTCGAAAGTAAAGTTCTATGTACTGACTTGGCAGAAAATCCTAAGAAATTTTGGTCCTATGTCAAAGCGGTAGGTGGATCGAAACAAAATGTCCAGACACTCTGTGACCAAAATGGTACTGAAACAGAGGATGACAGACTAAAAGCCGAATTACTAAATGTCTTCTTCCAAAGCTGTTTCACAGAGGAAGACTGCACTGTGCTTCCTTCTCTAGATTGTCGCACAGTTGACAAAATGGTAGATATCGAAGTAGACGACAGAGGGATAGAGAAACAATTAAAATCGCTCAAAAGAGGAAAGGCCGCTGGTCCTGATGGGATACCAGTTCGATTTTACACAGAGTACGCGAAGGAACTTGCCCCCCTTCTTGCAGCGGTGTACCGTAGGTCTCTAGAAGAGCGAAGCGTTCCAAAGGATTGGAAAAGGGCACAGGTCATCCCCGTTCTCAAGAAGGGACGTCGAACAGATGTGCAGAACTATAGACCTATATCTCTAACGTCGATCAGTTGTAGAATTTTGGAACACGTATTATGTTCGAGTATAATGTCTTTTCTGGAGACTAGAAATCTACTCTGTAGGAATCAGCATGGGTTTCGAAAAAGACGATCGTGTGAAACCCAGCTCGCGCTATTCGTCCACGAGACTCAGAGGGCCTTAGACACGGGTTCACAGGTAGATGCCGTGTTTCTTGACTTCCGCAAGGCGTTTGACACAGTTCCCCACAGTCGTTTAATGAACAAAGTAAGAGCATACGGACTATCAGATCAATTGTGTGATTGGATTGAGGAGTTCCTAGATAACAGAACGCAGCACGTCATTCTCAATGGAGAGAAGTCTTCCGAAGTAAGAGTGATTTCAGGTGTGCCGCAGGGGAGTGTCATAGGACCGTTGCTATTCACAATATACATAAATGACCTGGAGGATGACATCGGAAGTTCACTGAGGCTTTTTGCAGATGATGCTGTGGTGTATCGAAAGGTTGCAACAATGGAAAATTGTACTGAAATGCGGGAGGATCTGCAGCGAATTGACGCATGGTGCACGGAATGGCAATTGAATCTCAATGTAGCGAAGTGTAATGTGATGCGAATACATAGAAAGATAGGTCCCTTATCATTTAGCTACAAAATAGCAGGTCAGCAACTGGAAGCAGTTAATTCCATAAATTATCTGGGAGTACGCATTAGGAGTGATTTAAAATGGAATGATCATATGAAGTTGATCGTCGGTAAAGCAGATGCCAGACTGAGATTCATTGGAAGAATCCTAAGGAAATGCAATCCGACAACAAAGGAAGTAGGTTACAGTACGCTTGTTCGCCCAATGCTTGAATACTGCTCAGCAGTGTGGGATCCGCACCAGGTAGGGTTGATAGAAGAGATAGAGAAGATCCAACGGAGAGCAGCGCGCTTCGTTACAGGATCATTTAGTAATTGCGAAAGCGTTACGGAGATGATAGATAAACTCCAGTGGAAGACTCTGCAGGAGAGACGCTCAGTAGCTCGGTACGGGCTTTTGTTAAAGTTTCGAGAACATACCTTCACCGAAGAGTCAAGCAGTATATTGCTCCCTCCTACGTATATCTCGCGAAGAGACCATGAGGATAAAATCAGAGAGATTAGAGCCCACACAGAAGCATACCGACAATCCTTCTTTCCACGTACAATACGAGACTGGAATAGAAGGGAGAACCGATAGAGGTACTCAGGGTACCCTCCGCCACACACCGTCAGGTGGCTTGCGGAGTACGGATGTAGATGTAGATGTAGAACTGTTGTCTGTGACTTCTGCCGGGAGTGTGAAGTCATATTGAGTGTCAATGCAAATGATCTTCGTAAAGACGTATATGAAGAAAATAAACCAAAGGTTTCATAGACCAATAAACTGAGGAATAACTATCTGAATTCGGCCAAACTTGAAAACACAGATAACTTATTGCTCGAGTTTGATTACGCACAGAACATGCCTCTGCTTAAACTGATTATTACTACGCAATTCTATAAGAGGCTACTGTGGCTCTATGTATTTAGTGTTCACTGTCACAATGATCAGTCAAGTATATGTTATTGGTTTCTCTAAGATTGAGCAAAAGAAAAAAGAAAAAATTCTGTTTGTTGCTCTTTATGTGACTTCATACGTAGGGAACGCTGGAGCCAAACAGCATTAAGACTACTATACTTCTATTGGATTCGTGTGGAAGGCAAAATAAAAATATGCTGTATTTGGCTTTCAGAAATAAAACGACGTACCCTACAACACGTATTTCCAGTTCGGGGACACTCATACAATCAATGCGACTGTAACTTCGGCCTAAGCTGGAAAAAATACTAAGGAATATTGAAAACACTGAGAATATGGGCCAATATATTTCAGTGCTTCAGAGTTGCAGAAAGAATCCAGCACCCTTTGAGATTGTGAAGGGAGTGGACATGCCGGCCGGGGTGGCCGAGCGGTTCTAGGCGCTACAGTCTGGAACCGCGCCGCCGCTACGGTCGCAGGTTCAAATCCTGCCTCGGGCATGGATGTGTGTGATGTCCTTAGGTTAGTTAGGTTTAAGTAGTTATAAGTTCTAGGGGACTGATGACCTTAGAAGTTAAGTCCCATAGTGCTCAGAGCCATTTGAACCATTTTTTTGGGTCGGACATTATTGAGGACGGGCATCAGCTTTATCACAATACTACGGCACAAAATCCACAGGAAGGACACCATCTGGAATACAAAAATACGCCATTTTGTATTAGAATGGAAACGCATTTTCCGTCTCATCTACTTATGCAGAAACATTCAATCCTTACCAAATAAAGAAACGTGGATGTAAATTGCCAATGCAGAAAACGGATACGGCGATGGCGAAGACGTCTCGTCCTGGGATTACGGGTGCAAATAAGAAATATATCTTCGCACTTCTCAGTTTTCTTTGAGACAACAGTGCAGAAATGCTGAAGAATGTTGTCGACGGTTATGCATCTATGCATCTACGACGGACAATGACTGCTCAGGACGCGAAACAGGCACATGATCGGTAGTAACCACGCGTAGACTGTTGTAGATCATTGTTGAGGACTGTGTTCTGTCCTATGTACGTCTGTAATTGAATAAATGATTTCTTTAACTTTGTGGATGATTATGTTAATTCTAAGCTTTTAGAGAGTATTACTATTTGTTATTTTTGTTGGTATGTATAATTCCTTCAGGAGCACCATGTACTGTTGCTCTGAAAACTAATTACGTTTGTCGAATAAAAATATATTTTGTTACTTTGGGGTATGAATACGCTACTTTTAGGTTTAACGACTGATTAATAATGAAATATGGAAAACGTCGTTTTCTTTTTCGTGTTATACAGTGATCTAAGGAAAAACAAGTGTGGTTCAGAATGGCTCTAAGCACTATGGGACTTAAGATCTGTGGTAATCAGTCCCCTAGAACTTAGAACTACTTAAACGTAAGTAACCTAAGGACATCACATACATCCATGCTCGAGGCAGGATTCGAACCTGAGAGCGTAGCGTCACGCGGTTCCAGACTGTAGCGCCTAGAACCGCACGGCCACACCTACCGGCTACAAGTGTGGTACGGTATTATCAGTTCAAATCAGTAAGTCGTACGTAGTACATCATCGCGTCATTTATTCTGAAACAACAATACGTCGTTTCTATATGACTGAAATTTCATCCATGTATGAGGGACTGAAATGAATGAAAACAATACGTCAAATATTTGATAGTATGTATCTTGATTTACATATACTGAAATTAATTTGTTGTTACAGGGAACGGCTCAGTTGTCACCCTGTATAGCTGTGCTGGACGGCGAATCGTGTCAGAACGCCCATTATCGACTTTCTTTGTATACTCACACTAAGGAAGGGACGATATGAGTGGAACGTTCTGCGACAGAAGACGTAATGCGGCGAAATGTAGAGTCCTGTAGCTCTGCATAGAGCTGTGGAACGATATGTGGAGAGCCATATATAGAGTTATCTGTTGTGCATCTAAAACAGTTCTATGTAAATAAAGCAAAGCTACATCAGTCTCTGTAATTACTTTGTGAATAAGAGTTACATTTCTTGTAAGGCGTTAAAAGCCTTTGTTAAAGGGTTTTCCTGTGTTCTGCGCTGTGTTCCCTTTCTCATTCAACTTTGAGAAAACTATTTAACGAAAGAATTTCTTTCTTCCCATGCAATGCGGCTCTGCGAAATTCCACAGCCGCAGATGTTCCGCCCTGCATGGACTTCTGCATCTACCAAAGGAGGTTATAATCTATCGAGATGCTCTAACTCCGGAAAAGTGAAGCCAGCGACTCCGCCATTTCTTTGAGACCGAAACATTGTATGTAGCCCATTGTGGCTTTGTTCATCGAAATAATAACGTAAAAATGGTTACTTGTGTTGCCTAGGGATCCACTAACAGAAGCGGAAAGTCATCTGCTACTTCCCACAGCTATACGCTGTAGCTAAACAAATAGTTTTTGTTTAAATAAGGACTGTGTGCTTCAGTGATTTCACTTATTGGCTTTAAAATTTTATGTTTACGACGCATAGTTTCCCCAAGGTCACCGCAAGGAAAAGTTTGTGGACCAAGACATTGCGACGAAAAGACTTGGAACCAACAAAATATAGTGGAATATGTTCACAGCATTTCCGAGAACCTGACATTGCTCAACTATCAAATGTTCGCCGCAGAGACGGCGCCGTGCTATGTATTTTCTCATTCTTTTCCTCGTACCTGCAGAGTGTAAGTTGCACTAAATGTTTCATCCAAGATTGTAATTTTTAAGTGCGTGATACATATTTATCTGACACAATTTGCTGACAGCTTGGTTCCATGTGGCGTTGATGTGCCATGTATATTTTTACTTCACTGTTTACGTTTGAGACAATCCATTGAGTGAATATTCTAACCAAGAAGCGATCATTTTTTTAAAATGCATAACATACATTATGATTTTTTCTGTGTGTACGTGGTTGCTGTGCTCTGTGTCAGTTACTGTGTTGTAAAGTTTTTCTGCTTCTTCGAAAAAAATAGCTCGCAAAAATTAAATAGGACATAGAGCAGGCTCCACTGAACAGTTTGAGGTAGGGAAGCTGGGGTTGGAGAAGCCAGCTTAAGGTGATAATAGGAACAAAATTACATTACTGTGCACTTTTGTATTTACATTAGTTACAGTTAACTGCAAATACCATCACTGACACAATTAGGGTGCCACTTGTAATGTATTTTACAAAATGTACTGAAACTGACGGCCATCAACCTCAATGCAAGCATTACATTGGCGAACAAGATACTGACGCACCATGACAAATACTCCTGGTGTGTTTCGAATCACGGCACAGACAGCTACAAATCTGTTAAGCTAATTTCATCACCGTATCCACTCGGGTCTCATACACAAGTGACTTAAGATATCCCCATAGGAAATATTCAAGGGGATTCAGGTCAGGTGTCCTCATAGGCCATGGAATAGGACCACTTTTCAGTCCAGCGACCAGGAAATGCAGCATTGAGATGGTTACGGACATCCACACTGAAGTGAGGCGGTGCACCGTCATGTTGTATCCACATCCTCTCACGAACAGGGGTACGCTCACCAACAACTCAGGTATTGCCCAGTACAATTGTCGCATACAATACCGGTCCAGAAACTCAGAACAAAACGTACTTGATGGTTCAAATGGCTCTGAGCACTATGCAACTTAACTTCTGAGGTCATCAGTCGCCTAGAACTTAGAATTAATTAAACCTAACTAACCTAAGGACATCACACACATCCATGCCCGAGGCAGGATTCGAACCTGCGACCGTAGCGGTCGCTCGGCTCCAGACTGTAGCGCCTAAAACCGCACGGTCACTCCGGCTGACCGTACTTGATGGTGTTACTCTACTACAGCGTGAGAGTTTCCTCATCCCACACATGGATATTCATTCCTGCTGTTCGAAATACCATCACGATAAAATGAAGCCTCGTTAGTAAACACAACGATTTGGAGCAAATCTGGTCGATGAGTACACTGACACAATGCGACCCTTTGTGCAAAGTCAGTCACAAGCATTGCATGGACTCGTTGTGAGTGATATGGGTGTAATTGTTGTTCGTGGAGTACTCGCCACACGTTAGTATGCGCAGCGTTCATGTCACGTGCACTACGACGAGTACTTGTAAAGGGTCCGCTGAAACACACTCCAGAACCTCAAAAATGGTTAAAATGGCTCTGAGCACTATGGTACTTAACATCTGAGGTCATCAGTCCCCTAGAACGCAGAACTACTTAAACCTAACTAACCTAAGGACATCATACACATCCATGCCCAAGGCACGATTCGAACATGCGACCGTAGCGGTCGCATGGTTCCAGACTGAAGCGCCTAGAACCGCTAGGCCACATCGGCTGGCTCCAGAACCTCCTCTTCAAAATCGAGTGTGCGAGGGGTTCTCATGTTCCAGGTCCCTCGTTTCTTCTTTCTAATGAAGCAGTCTCCCGCATTCGCCGATCGAGAGAAATAAACACTCGTCATGACGCATGATGCCTGTTAGGAAATCCTTCATAGCAGCGAGGGCATTGTAACGTAGTTCCCCATACACAAGGTGCATGTCAGTGAGTTCTGCGAAACTATACCGATGCTGCTCCATCGTACTGTACTGTGCGTCTCTGAATGGCACTGAGGAATGAATGGGGCTGTCGCCGGCCATTGTGACCGAGCTGTTCTAGGCGCTTCAGTCCGGAACCGCGCTGCTGCTACGGTCGCAGGTTCGAATCCTGTCTCGGGCATGAATGTGTGTGATGTCCTTAGGTTAGTTAGGTTTAAGTAGTTCTTAGTCTAGGGGACTGATGACCTCAAATGTTAAGTCCCATAGTGCTTGGAGCCATTTGAATTGAATGGGGCTGTCGTTGATTCAAAAATGGCTCTGAGCACTATGGGACTTAACATCTATGGTCATCAGTCCCCTAGAACTTAGAACTACTTAAACCTAACTAACCTAAGGACAGCACACAACACCCAGCCATCACGAGGCAGAGAAAATCCCTGACCCCCCCCCTCCCCCCCCCCCCCCCCGGGAATCGAACCCGGGAACCCGGGCGTGGGAAGCGAGAACGCTACCGCAGTCAGTATGTGTGAACCCAGTCAAACTGAGCATAACCTGACATGCAATGCGACTAAATTAGGATTGCTTCTGTTTACAGCAGATGTTAAAAATGATGTCCTTCTGAGGCAAGAAAGAGCCTGACATCTTTCGAACACATTGTCAAACACTCGACGAATTTCAGCTGCCGAAATTCACAAGTCTAATACTGTCTCCTAACTCTTCGAGTACTTCGGGACTGTTTGCGTTCAAATTACCTTCATTACCTAACGATAAAAATCGCACAAATTTAGATCTAGGGAAGGAGGACGCCAATCATCCATCCTGTCATGAACAACTCAGTCATTGACACTATGTCGGTATGCGGTCTTGCGTTGTCCTGCATGAAATATCAAAATGTAGATTTTTTCTTTAGTTGTTAGTTTCCTGAAAAAAAGCTGTTTGTTCAAACTTTTCGGGACACGGGTACATAATGAGGACTTGAGCACTAGAGGCCACGAGAGGCGGGCCCGCCAGTATGAAAGGGTCGGGGAGTATTGCGTTCTAAGTAGAGTAACAGTAACAGAAACAGCAGAATTGGTGGGTTAGGAGAGCTCAGTGTTTCCGAACATGGTCTGGTCATCGGATGTCACCTGAATAACTAATCTATCAAACACATTTCAACGCTTCTAACGCTGCCCGAGTCGACTGTTGGTGATGTGACTGTGAAATGGACACTCGAAGGAATAACCACAGATAACCAAAGACCAGACAGACCCCATTTACTTGCGGACAGGGACTGTCAAGCATTTCGGAGATTAGTTGTAATAAATCACATGAAATCAGCAGAAGAAACGACTCGTTAGTCCCAAAGTTCTACCAGCAGTCCAGCTACCACAATGACTGTGTGTAGGAAGTTAAACGGATGCGTTGCCTTGGTCGAGCAGCTCCTTATAAGCCAGACGTTTCTGTGGTCGGTACTAAGCGAATCTTGAACCAGAGTAAAAAGTGACGCCTCTGGACAGTGGATGACTGGAAACGAGTAATTTGGAGTGGTGAATCACGCTATACTTGCTGGAAATCTGATGGAAGGGTTTGAGATTGGCGAATGCCTGGAGAACGTTAGCTGCCGTCAAATGGTTCAAATGGCTCTGAGCACTATGGGACTTAACTTCTAAGGTCATCAGTCCCCTAGAACTTAGAACTGCTTAAACCTAACTAACCTAAGGACATCACACACATCCACGCCCGAGGCATGATTCGAACCTGCGACCGTAGCGGTCACGCGGCTCCAGACTGTAGCGCCTAGAACCGCTCGGCCACCTTGGCCGGCTAACCTGCCGTCAAGTGTAGTGCCAACAGTGAAGTACGGAAGAGATGGTGTAACGGTGTAGGGCTGCTTTAAGTGTTTAGGGAATGGCCTTCTTAGTGTGATCAAGAAAAAGTTAATTGCGGAAAGATATGGACACCTTTACTGCATACAATAGGAGATCAGTTCGGAGACCATGACTGATGGTATCATCATGAAAATTCACCCTGCCATAAAGCAGCATATGTGAGGAAATGGTATGTGGAAAATAGCATTTTTCAAATGAAATTGCCTGCCCCGAGTCACGACCTACCAATGAAACATCTATGGGATGAGTTAGAACGTCGAATTCGCTCAAGATCTCAGCGTCTCTGGTTTCGGCTCTAAGGAAAGTATCACTTGCCATTCCTATACAAAACTTCAGACAGCTGCTTGAAAGTGACCCCAGCAAGGCTCAACTCGCCGTATAGGAGAAGGCTGGACACATCCCATATTAATGTCCGGCTACTTTTAATCAGATAGTGTACCTATCAGACGTTACGGTTTGGTGGAAAACGATTCGTGTTGCGCTGATTCTACTCCACACTCCAGTCAGACGCTCTTCATATAAGTGATGAAGATTTTCAGAACTGCAGCGTCAATCATTCTCTGAGTTCACATACCATCACAAATGCAGCCGCGCTTCATGAGAGAGAGGATCAATCTTTTTATCACGGAAACTCTTAACTACGCAGTTGCAGTACCAACTTCGAGCGACAGAATCTAAATTGGTCAGTAGACGTACTACCGTTACGTGGTAAGGTTTGAGTTTGTACTCGGCCCTGCAAGCAAATGCCGCTGGCACATAAGTTTCCAGTGGCGCATCTATTTTCTCGCAGTTTCTTCCACGGTCCCTTTTAACTATTCTGTTTTGATATGAAAGGGAGCCGAAATTCTACTCTGTCCGTGCATTTTTCAACATAAGAAACACTCGTTGATCTGTCGTGTGTAACATAATGAATGGAAACCGTAGAAAACGAGAAAGGAGAAATAAATATTTCAGTCGCACAATTAAGGAGACACCCCCCTCCCCCACACACACACACTTTTAACGCCACCTGTCACGCTGTCCGAACAACAGGGCGGACCTTCATGAGGTGATCAGAAGCTGCCTGCAAACGTATTGGTTCCCAGGTAACGCTGTAGCAAGTGCTTGGTACTAGCGTCGCCCCTGAACTCCCTGTAGTTTGCATGGGAGGTTCTGAACTCAGTTTCGACTACGAATCATCTGAACTCATTGGCGAGACTGTGTGTTGCAATGCGGCGAGGGGCCATGGGAGAGCGGTAGTCGTATTTGTAAGTATCGGTTTCATGACAGCAGTCATCCATACCACGTTACCTTTGCTGCACTTCATCTTGCCTTCGAGAAACAGGGGCTACTCATCCAAAGAACGTTATCGTCGAAATCTGTAACGTGACGACACCGCATTTTGACGATGCTCTGAGAGTTTTAGGAGTGCACCTTCGACAAGTACATACATTTGGAAGTGGTTGCGGATATATCACCGACTCGTGTACCGCCTTCAGATTATGTAGGCCCAGTAGAGACGTAAACCTGTCATTCGAACACCTCACCTTCTTATTTTAACAGTCGGTCTAGTCGTATTTGAGACTATGAAGACAACGCATGGTTCGTGTCAGACATCGCCAACAAAGGTTCTTAATGAACGCTTGGGACGGAATGAGTTGAATTCATCTTCTAGCTCGCTTACCTGGAGCAGTTTAGCATTCGTTTTTTAATGAAACTCTTGCATACAATATCATAAGCTGTGTGCAGTAACCCCTGGTTCCAACATGATAGATACTAGAATATCTAAGTTTAGATGTGCGACTACCACTTGGTGTCGACTGTAGGAAACAGACTGTTCGAGGGTAACCTATTGCGAGACGAACATGTTTATCTGATACCACCTCCCTTGATTTATTATTGTATTTCACTTTTTGCCGGGGGTGGGACGTCAATAAGGTATATACTACTCCATTTGCTACCATACCTAAGACATTAATCCGAATCAATGATGCATTCCACTACATGGAACAGAATATTGCTCTATTAGACAGAGTTGGATGATAGTTGCTGCAAAGGTATAAAGAATGTGATGTAGCTGGGGGTAGACTGAGCTTATTCGAACACGTCTTTAGTAAGATATAATTTGTTTACAAATACTGTTATTCATTTTTGGAACCACATGAAGCCAAATGACCGTAATTCATGTATATAAATCGATGCTTGTATGTATGAATTTATTTATGTATGTATGGTCATCATCTCGTAAACTACTGGGTCGATTTCAAACAAACTTGGTACATGTGTCACTTGCTATCTGGGAAGAAGCATTGTTGGATTAAGTAACACCTATCTCTCAAAGGGGAGAATGAGTGCACTTATCGACTTACAACAAACTTCACGTATAATTTCGAACTTTTACAAAACTTTTTCTCGTTGAGATCCCCCACCCTCCTCCTCAGAAAATGATGAAAGTAGAAAAGTTTATCTCCCCATACATGTTCTCTGTTAATGCAGTGAAACTGCCGCATCAGACATATCGTTTTAATTTATAACATCTTTCCTACTAATTCTATTCGCAACACATTTCGCAGACAGTATCCACATACACCTTTGATTATACGTGCAAAATTATATCATTGTGCTACACGAAGTTCAGGAGACATAGTGTTATAAACACTGAGACGCGTGAAAAACTGGGTTTTCGTAAAACGGAGCAGAAATTACCCAGACTGTACACTGCCAGTATTTTGCAATGAGACCACTTAGCGACTTCTAGCAAACTTTAAACATAATTTCAAACCTTTTCTAAGCTTTTTGTCGCGTACATGCTTAATGCCAAATACTTAATACTTTAAGTAATTTGTAAAGTAATTAGAAGTTCGAATCTGTTTTACACAAAGAAGTACGATTTTTTAAGTATCTAGGGTTTGCAGGTTACTTGCTATCTGGAAAGAAGCACCGTAGGGTTAAGAACCACCTACATCTCATAGGGGTGGGAATAAATAGATGGTGACGTTGGAAGCATAACTCAGGATCACTTGGACCAATTTCAAAGAAAAGCTGATTAGGTACATGACTTATTATTTGCAAAAAATACTGTGGGGATAAGATTCCCCACCAGCATTAAGCGTGGGGTATGGATGGGTAGGGGTGACGCAAAAATGTTCGAAAACGATCTATTTGTTTTTATTTCCTGTAGTTAGTAATGTGAAATACTGTTAAAAGAGTGAAGTGCAATTTGTCTCTTACTTGCGCTATTCAGTGTGTCAACCAGGTCGCGAGAATTAACACTGTAGTGCGCCAATAATTTGTCAACTTCTTTCGGTACCTGGCGTCAAGACAGATAAATTTAACAAAATGGCTCTGAGCACTATGGGACTTAACAATTATGGTCATCAGTCCCCTAGAACTTGGAACTACTTAAACCTAACTAACCTAAGGACATCACACAACAGCCAGCCATCACGAGACAGAGAAAATCCCTGACCCCGCCGGGAATCGAACCCGGGAACCCGGGCGGGAGAAGCGAGAACGCTACCGCACGACCACGAGATGCGGGCTAAATTTAACATTCTATCTAGAGTCGTGTCGTGTAAAACAGCAGAGAACCACAGACATGCGTGTGACGTATATTGCATACATACAGGGTGGTCAAAAACAGTCTGGAAAGCTTTCAAAGGTATTGCAGGATAGCGTGTGCTGAGAAGGAAATGTTACGAAAAAACTTTAATTCTTTGCGCCGTTTCCGAGTTCGCAGGAGAGCTTCTGTAAAGTTTGGAAGGTAGGAGATGAGATACTGGCAGAAGTAAAGCTGTGAGTACCGGGCGTGGGTCGTGCTTCGGTAGCTCAGATGGTAGAGCACTTGCCCGCGAAAGGCAAAGGTCCCGAGTTTGAGTCTCGGTCGGGTACACAGTTTTAATCTGCCAGGAAGTTTCATATCAGCGCACAGTCCGCTGCAGAGTGAAAATCTCATTATGCTTTACAGAGTCTGCAAGCCTGCGACCTCCACGTTCTGTAATGAGGCGTGGACGTTCAGTACCTTTTCGCCTACGTGTGGTTTCAGCGCCCTTCAACTTTTCCATTGATGCCCACGACAGCACGCAAACAGCCGACCAGCACCGTCGTTTCAGAGATGCTGGGTCCCAGGTGCTAGGCCATAACAATCTGCCCTTTTTAAAAGTCGCTTATGTCAGTGGATTTCACCATTTCGGAGTCGTATGGTAGCTAGAATGGCTCTCCATTCGTCTGTGCTCTACTATATTACTATATTATTTTTCTTCTCGCGTCACGTGTCGCAAAAATACCAAACGACATTCCATGTCGCGATGGGCAGTGGTCATAACGTTTTCTCTTAATTTCTTGTTTATTTGCTAAGGACCTGAAGAAGCCTATACACCCCGTCATTTAGAGTTATTTAGTGCGTCTCTGCAGTTGGCTATGCCCGTTATTGCCGTCTAGACAGAAATGCGATACGTCTTTGACCACCATAGGATGACATTTTGCAATATGTCTTTGACCACGATAGGATGACATTTTGCATCTGTCTTTGACACCCCGACACTACACAGTTTCATCCTATGCTGGCGTTAGTGAATGCTGATGGCATTTAGCCAAAGTGCGTGTAACACCTATCGATTGCACGTGGGGTGGGGGGATCTTACTGTCGTCTGGATTTGTGGACAGTGGCTAATTCAGAGCATACTAATAGTACTACAGGTAGCAATTAAAAACGTCTCTTCTCTGTTTTCTTTTCTTTTCTTTGTGTGCAGAATGATCAAGCACACAGTCAGCAACTCCTACGACTGCCTGTGAACGACAGTGAGTTGATTCCGTGAGGAAATGAGAGGGTAATTGATTTACTCGGAGACACGGGTCATGGTGGAGAGTGGTATAAAGATAGACTCATCATGGATTGCTTCGCTTTTTTATATATGTCTTCTTGAGAGTACTTACGAGAGCGGTGACAAAAAAGAGTGTTGGCTCTCCCTCATGCGTCAGTCACATTACATGCTCTGTTACGAATTGCATATATTCAGTCGAAACAGGCATGTCGGTCTGCAGGGATTACATAAATGTTTTAGGTTTAAAATTTGCTGGAAAAACAAGTGGTCCCAATAGATCACGGACTACGACCTGTTTAAACATTGATTTTGACCTTTATTGCTGCGATGTTTCAGCCACTGAGCACAGGCTTCCCGTATCGCGCAAAAAAAAAAAAAAAAAAAAAAAAAAAAAAAAAAAAAAAAAACTGTTTTGTTGGTCGATGATACAAACATCTGCAAGACTGAAAATGAATCTGACTAGCAGCAGAAGAGCTAGACACGAACAGAATCTCACCCAGACAAAAAAAGTCCACTTTCGATGATCCCACATACGTTGAAGGTTGTAAGGACAATAGCAATGTTCAACGCCGTTCTTTGGATTAACCGCGCTCCATTCATGAGCAGAGTGCTCAATGACCTGTACGTGTTCTTACAGGTTCTGAGTACGAACTTGAAGCGGATGCATTACGTATTGATCTCTTCTAGTAAAGAAAGCAGCACAAGAATAACACCCCTAATTGTGGCAGGAGTTTGAGAATTCTGCTGAATTGTCTGGAGAGGAGCGTTCTCGGTTGGTCCACGCGTATTTCCTGTCTCCTGGACGTACATGAAAATCATCTCCGTAAAAAGGACCGATCACTATGTAGCTGTCCTTGATTACGTTCCGTGAATAGCGCACTACAGCGTGAGGTGGTGCAGTCGTTACTAGACTCGACTCCCACTGAGAGGAGCGAGGTTTAAACCCCCATATGACCGTCCAGATTTAGGCTCTCCATGATTTTCCAAAAACTTCCATGTGGAATGGCGGAGTGGAAAGAATACTGCTGACTTCCTTCCTCATCTTTGCCTTGTCCTGACTTCTGTAGTGTGACTGTAATTTGTTTCCTTTATTGCTACAACCGAGCGAGGTGGCTCAGTGGTTAGCACACTGGACTCGCATTCGGGAGGACGACGGCTCAATCCCGTCTCCAGCCATCCTAATTTAGGTTTTCCGTGATTTCCCTAAATCGTTTCAGGCAAATGCCGGGATGGTTCCTTTGAAAGGGCACGGCCGATTTCCTTCCCCATCCTTCCCGTACCCGAGATTGTTCTCCGTCTCTAATGACCTCGTTGTCGACGGGACGTTAAAATACACTAACCTTACCTAACCTTTATTGCTACAAGTCGTTTCCTATCTACATCTACATCTACATCCATACTCCGCAAACCACCTGACGGTGTGTGCCGGAGGGTACCCTGAGTACCTCTATCGGTTCTCCCTTCTATTTCAGTCTCGTATTGTTCGTGGAAAGAAGGATTGTCGGTACGCTTCTGTGTGGGTTCTAATCTCTCTGATTTTATCCTCATGGTCTCTTCGCGAGATATACGTAGGAGGGAGCAATATACTGCTTGACTCTTCGGTGAAGGTATGTTCTCGAAACTTTAACAAAAGCCCGTACCGAGCTACTGAGCGTCTCTCCTGCAGAGTCTTCCACTGGAGTTTATCTATCATCTCCGTAACGCTTTCGCGATTACTAAATGATCCTGTAACGAAGCGCGCTGCTCTCCGTTGGATCTTCTCTATCTCTTCTATCAACCCTATCTGGTACGGATCCCACACTGCTGAGCAGTATTAAAGCAGTGGGCGAACAAGAGTAGTGTAACCTACTTCCTTTGTTTTCGGATTGCTATTTCAATTCCCAACGGAGGAGGAGGCTGGCAGTGGATAAAAACGCTCTTCAGTCACAGGTTTTACACATTCAACAGAAGATTTAAAGTACATAAAAACCAATGAAAATAATTTTTAACGCTTTTTGGTGGCTAACTTTTTATTTGTAATTTTTAGATGGTTTTATATTACAATCAAAATAGAATCTCTGATGATAACAGTGCTGCTATAGTATAATGGTAATATTGGTAGTGCCTGAAAATGATCAGGTTCATGATGGAGGTGGAATGATGAATATGACTATGGGACCTTGTGGAAACGCAGGTAGCGACTAAAAACCATTGAAGGTAAGGAAGGGGAAGGAAAAAAAAATAGAAGGTTTGTATGAGGCGAGGCGTTGTGACTAGGGCTGGAAATAAGGGTATGTCTTAGGATGGATTTTGTTGTGGGAAGTGGGAGTTTGTTGAAGTTCCGGTTGGTGAGGATGGATAATGCATGAAGTGCATAGAAGATGGGATATGGGTGTGGTGGTGCATCAGTGTACCTTTACCAGTGATTAGAGGATAGGATACTGGGTGCCGAGACTGCGTTTTGTGGTTCATGCATTGGTTCCATAAAGAGAAAAAGTGTGTGGGAAGTGGATGAGCTGGTATGGGAAGCGAGCTGAGGAAGTAGCTGGATACTGATTTCAAGAGATTCGTAGAATTTAGTGGAGGCATTGATCCAGGAAATGTAGACGTAAATTAAGATGTGGCGGATGAGATTTATAGGTGAGGATAATTGTAGGAGAATGTAGACCTCAGGTGTGGGCCTGTTAGTAGTTTTAATCTATTTAGAGCTTTGTGTTCGATAGTAAGTAGGCGTGCGTACCACATTAGTTTTCTGTCAATTACTAGTGCTAGATGCTTTACTGTGTTAATGAGAAGGATAAGTTAGTTACAGATGTAGAGGTGGAAATCCGGACGACGGAAACCGCCAAGTGGTGCGACAAATAATGGTGACTTGGCTTTTCTGTGGATTTACTTAAAGTTTTCACGTATTACACCACTCGAACAGGAGGTTCCAGTGGCGTTGGAGGGAGGCATGGGATAATTGGCGAGTGTGGAGTGTAGCTTGGTCTGTTGGTACAAGCATCGCCCCTTTTTATAACTTAATGTCATTAATACACATTGCTGATGAAGCAGGGACAGAAGAATCTGGCCAAGGATCTGAGGAAAATGATGGACGCATTTTGATCTAAAATATCTAATGCAACCATTCACAGCTAAATATACGAAATAGGAAAAAAAAAACATACGTGAAATATCAACGACAGGTCTTGAAAACTAGAATCTAATGTCCGTATAAGAACTATTTCATTGACTAAGAAACTGAAATTTGCTTAAGTCACTGTCGTTCTTTAGGCCCCTACACTCGCATCACTTCATCGGCCGACCGACCGATAAGTGTCGTAGAAGCCTACACAGGTCCCGACCGACTGCACTCAGCGATTATAGTGTCGCCCTATTGATGTGATTTGTTATCTTAATTTCATTCTGTTTATGTTCTACGAGAGACCGGTTGGTTGTACACAGGCACAAAAGCAGGTGTTTCCTTTGGCTGTTTAAGAGGGGGAAAAAAAACGCTGGGAGAAAACTGTGTGCAAAGAAGTTCACAATGCAAGGAAAGGAATTCACCCACGTTCTGTTACTAAACCAGCTAAAATCCGACGATTATCATAATTATCTAAGAATGGATGAATCATGCATTTCTGAGCTGCTTGCGCACTCACAACATAGATGATATATTTCGTTATCCAAGTTCCAATCAAGTACCGAGTGAGGTGGCTACCCCACTCTTAATGTAATGTACTCACATTTGGGAGAACTGGGGTTTGTTCCACATCCGGCCATCCTGACTTCGGTTTTCCTTGGTTTTCCCTTGTCGCAAAGGTGAATGTTGAGATGGTTCCTTTGATTAGGCCATGACCAATTTCCTGCCCTATCCTCATCTCATCCTATCCTATTTTGTAAATGTTTTGTATATAAATAATTTCTCTTTGTTTCTGACATGGTCTATTCTGAAACTTCCTGGCAGATTAAAACTGTATGCCGGATAGAGACTCCAATTCGGGACCTTCACCTTCCGCGGGCAAGCGCTCTACCATCTGAGCTACCCAAGATCGACTCACGACCCGTCCCCACAGCCTCAATTCTGCCAGGACCTCATTCCTACCTTCCCAACTTCACAGAAGCTCTTCAGCTCTTCTGCTTCTGACGAGGTACTGCAAGCGCGCTTGGTACTGGTGGAGCACTTGCCCGCTGGAAAAATGGTCTATGGACGAATAAATAAATAAATACATCAAACCGTACTTGACGAAAAAGATTACAGTCATGATCTATATTAACGACGTAGGAGACAATCTGAGTAGCTGTCTTATATTGTTTGCAGATGATGCTGTCATTTACCGTCTTGTAAAGTCATCAGACGATCAAAACGACTTGCAAAACGATTTAGATAAGATATCTGTATGGTGCGAAAAGTGGCAATTGACCCTGAATAAAGAAAAGTGTGAAGTTATTCACATGAGTACTAAAAGAAATCAGCTAAATTTCGATTACGTGATAAGTCACACAAATCTGAAGGCTGTAAATTCAACTAAATACTTAGGGATTACTGTTACAAATAACCTAAATTGGAAGGATCACATAGATAATATTGTGGTTAGAGCAAACCAAAGACTATGATTCATTGGCAGAACACTCAGAAGGTGCAACAGGGCTACTAAAGAGACTGCTTACACCACGCTTGTCCGCCGTATTCTGGAGTATTGGTGTGCGGTGTGGGGTCCGCATCAAGTGGGACTGACGGATGACATCGAAAAAGTACAAACAAGGGCAGCTCGTTTTGTATTATCGCGAAAAAGGAGAGATAGTGTCACAGACATTATACGTGAATTGGAGTGGCAATCATTAAAACAAAGGCGTTTTTCGTTGCGACGGGATCTTCTCATGAAATTCCAGTCACCAGTTTTCTCATCCGATTGCAAAAACATTCTGTTGGAACCCACCTACATAGGGAGAAATCATCATCACGATAAAATAAGACAAATCAGGGCTCGCACAGAAAAATTTAAGTGCTCGTTTTTCCCGCGTGCCGTTCGAGGGTGGAACGGTAGAGAGACAGCTTGAAGGTGGTTCATTGAACCCTCTGCCAGGTACTTTATAGTGAATAGCAGAGTAATCACGTAGATGTAGATGTAGATGTAGATGTAGTGAGGCTGTAAGCTGCGAGGAGAGGCCGTTAGCTACGTTACGGTCTCTAGCCAGTGGCAGAAGTTAGGAGGACCTCAAAGTCATTGCTCTTGTACGCCCACAATCACTAACTGTGGAAATGATTCCTGTAACCTGCAACGTGGTTTATAGCTGAATGAGGAAATACTTGTTGGTAAAGGAAAGTAAATGAAACGTTATCAATTTTTAATGTATGTAGCATAAAAGACGACATGTAAATTTAAGTGGCTCATTTCAGATTGGAAGACGAAAGACAACACTTGATGGTGATACACATCATCTAATAAATATAACAGATAAATCAGAAATAAAGCATTTAGCAACTGCTGGATCCGTACTTTGCACTTCATAGAGTGGACTTGCATATATAGGCTGAATTTTTTCAAACACTTGTAACAACGAAGCAAATATATTTTATGAATTAATGTCTATGGAACATCGATATTTCGGTTTTAGATTTCATTTCCCGTAAGTATCAGAAATAAAATCTAAAAACAGAAATACAGAAGATCGACGGACTTGTATGCTCTATGTGCCACACAAAACCATTACAGATTCGCTGTAAGAAAAAAAAAAGTGCTTCATTTCTAGCATCCACATGGCTGTACTCCTCAAGTGGCGTGTCCCACAAACATCTAAACATGTGCAATCTGTTTCTTCAGAAACTCTGTCAAATTTTCGTTCGCTTCCACCCTGTCATGTACATTAGAACAGAATTTAATCCCTCGCACAATGACAAAAGAAATTTGACGGTGATTTGGCACGACAGCGCTACACGCGGCACTACTTGGGATGAGGGGGAGGGGAGGGGCCGCCCGGCATTCCGACAATGAATTTTAGTCGGTCGGTCGGTCAAAACACTTACACACTTCCAGTTTGTCGGTCGTTCGGTCCGTCGGTTTGTGCGTGTTTAGGGCCCTTTACAACCGTACTCAGCTTGTAGATTTCTAGCCGAAGTGTTTAAGGGAAACTCCTCCGTTGGTATAGTTGCATTTGAACGCGGATGTTTTCCCGTCATGTGACCCAACAGCTGAGGCGGAGAGCTGGGTAGTCAGACAGCAACAGCCATCAGGGAAACATGTGTGGAGCTGCACGCAACGTGTTGACCGCTTTGAGGCAGAATTGCTTCCTGATCTTCCCATTAATTGGTTTTGTGAGTGTAACACCAATGCACTTGAAAAATCCTAATCTGGGGTGATGCTTAGCACGTGAAATACTTTTGTCTAAAAATAACTGAGTGTCGATTACGTGGTTTAAAAGTTTACAACTTTTCATCGCTCTAGTACGCAGATAAGTTCACTATGAGCATGGTAACACGTATTGTGCGTAAGGAGATGATTGTTAAATTTTTTCTCGTGATACACACGGGTTTGCTGAAACTGTTTAGCCAATTTAAACTAGGCCTTTGGAACAAATCTCTTTCGCTAACTGGCGCACTAGGCAAACTGATGCGGTTTTGTCGTATATAGCTTGTTAATGTGCCATTTGGGACTAATGACCACAGCAGTTGAGTCCCATAGTGCTCAGAGCCATTTGCCGCTATCGGGACAAGTAGAAACTAGAATTATTATTGGTTACCAAGAAGTCAAATATGTTCACAGGGAATACAAACTGTTGTATATATGTCGAGAAGCCGCCAACAGGATGCAGTTTGTTTCTGTAGGTCCTTCGTACAGTTTTTGAATGACGGCTGTCTAATTACATTGCAGCTGGAGCAATTTGCCCGGACTTACTTTCCACATGGCTTTTACCTCATTTACCAGATCCCTATGAACTTCATTGCAGATAGTTTCGAATTATAGGTGTTTTGTTCAGCAAGATTTATTTGTCCATGGACCATTTAATCAGTAGCGTGAGATACGTCAAGTGTACTATAAAATATAATTGTATATAAAAATAAAGGAAAAATTATAGTTGCGTAAGAGGAGAAAACACTCATTAGAATGACGCACAGGTATATGTCTACTGTAGCTTCCTCAAAGGAATCATCCGAAAATTTGCCTCCGTGATTAGTGAAAACCACGGAAAGCCTAATCAGGATGGTTGAAAAGATATATAAAGCCCTCTCACCTCTCCACGCTTCACAGCCAGGCATTCTTGCACCAGAAGTTTCCGCTTACATCAATGTATATCAAATGCGTTGACGTAATTAAAACTGTAAACAACAAAATGGCAGATATCACAGCACAACTCAACTTCACATTCCATCCAGGGACATTGCACTTTTTCTGCTTTATTGTTAAATTTCAAGTTGATTACAACGGTTCGTTTTATCTATTATTCTGCAGTTGTTCAAGTAAATTTCGGATTTTTGTTTTTCTAAAAGTAAGGATCACATCTGTAGTAGGAGGGGGGGGGGGGGAATTCTTCCATTAATATGTATTGCTGTCTCAAATACTGCTGGTGTGGATTGTTTCCACGATCTTGTAAACTCTCGTAAATATTCTCTGGATGCCCGTGTTTAACGTCGTTACATTATGTGTATGGTCGTCATCTAATCACACTTCCTTCAGCTATTTATTGTTTGCTTATTCTCGGATACACTTCGTGCGTTTCCTCGACGCAGTTATCTGATGCTGTATCGCTGTCAGAAATCCCTCTGATTTTACGTGCAAACCTGCGTTCGTCAACCAGTTGTTCCATGTTTTTAAATGAACATGATACTGAGTAGGTAGTTAGCATGTTTCTTCTGCCATATAAGTGTAATGTTAAATATCTATCTCCCCCTCCCCCCTCCCCCCCCCCCTCTCTCTCTCTCTCTCTCTCTCTCTCTCTCTCTCTCTCTCTCTCTCTCTCTCTATCTCTATCTCTATCTCTCTCTCTCCCCTCCTTACCAGGTTGATGACTTTTGATGCCCGAGGATGGCCTATCGACCAATCTCTCCTTTCAGTCAAGTTGTACGATAAATTTATTTTTCTCCAGTTCGATTCAGCACCATCATATTACTCAATGTAAATATTTAATCTTGACAAAACTCTACCAGCTGGTGAGCAAGATGTATGAGACAGGTGAAATACCCTCAGACTTCTAGAAGAATATAATAATTCCAATCCCAAAGAAAGCAGGTGCTGACAGATGTGAAAATTACCGAACTATCAGTTTAATAAGTCACAGCTGCAAAATACTAACGCGAATTCTTTACAGACGAATGGAAAAACTGGTAGATGCGGACCTCGGGGAGGATCAGTTTGGATTCCGTAGGAATGTTGGAACATGTGAGGCAATACTGACCTTACGACTTATCTTAGAAGAAAGATTAAGAAAAGGCAAACCTACGTTTCTAGCATTTGTAGACTTAGAGAAAGCTTTTGACAATGTTGACTGGAATACTCTCCTTCAAATTCTGAAGGTGGCAGGGGTAAAATACAGGGAGCGAAAGGCTATTTACAATTTGTACAGAAACCAGATGGCAGTAATAAGAGTCGAGGGGCATTAAAGGGAAGCAGTGGTTGGGAAAGGAGTGAGACAGGGTTGTAGCCTCTCCCAGATGTTATTCAATCTGTATATTGAGCAAGCAGTAAAGGAAACAAAAGAAAAATTTGGAGTAGGTATTAAAATTCATGGAGAAGAAATAAAAACTTTGAGGTTCGCCGATGACATTGTAATTCTGTCAGAGACGGCAAAGGACTTGGAAGAGCAGTTGAACGGAATGGACAGTGTCTTGAAAAGAGGATATAAGATGAACATCAACAAAAGCAAAACGAGGATAATGGAATGTAGTCAAATTAAATCAGGTGATGCTGAGGGAATTAGATTAGGAAATGAGACACTTAAAGTAGTAAAGGAGTTTTGCTATTTAGGAAGTAAAATAACTGATGATGGTCGAAGTAGAGAGGATATAAAATGTAGACTGACAATGGCAAGGAAAGCGTTTCTCAAGAAGAGAAATTTGTTAACATCGAATATAGATTTAAGTGTCAGGAAGTCATTTATGAAAGTATTTGTTTGGAGTTTAGCCATGTATGGAAGTGAAACATGGACGATAACTAGTTTGGACAAGAAGAGAATAGAAGCTTTCGAAATGTGGTGCTACAGAAGAATGCTGAAGATTAGATGGATAGATCACGTAACTAATGAGGAGGTATTGAATAGGATTGGGGATAAGAGAAGTTTGTGGCACAACTTGACTAGAAGAAGGGATCGGTTGGTAGGACATGTTTTGAGGCATCAAGGGATCACAAATTTAGCATTAGAGGGCAGCGTGGAGGGTAAAAACCGTAGAGGGAGACCAAGAGATGAATACACTAAGCAGATTCAGAAGGATGTAGGTTGCAGTAGGTACTGGGAGATGAAGCAGCTTGCACAGGATAGAGTAGCATGGAGAGCTGCATCAAACCAGTCTCAGGACTGAACACAACAACAACAACAACAACAACAACAAGCATATTTTGGAACACCATATTTCAAAAGCTTCTATTCTCCTCTTGGCTTGTACTGCTCAGAGCCCGTTTCATTTACATGGAACGTTCCTCTCAAACAAATATTTCCAAGAAAGACTTTCTAACACATCTATACATCGCACCCCGGCAAGAACAGTGACAAAACTCAATAATGCAATACTTGAGAAAAATCGACTTAAAGAATTCTATAAAAATTATACTGAAATTGTATAAGCCTCTCTTAAATTTCAAATATTTACTCGCTGTAAATTGTTAGTCTATACAACAGCAATACGGACACGTAGTTCTGTACTCGTCGAGTATGAGGTGTTATCAGGTAATTATTAATACTTCGAGTTGTCAATTTTCTTGATTTTTTAAAAACTATTTCGTTTTTGCTATGACCGCTCATGTAATACTTTAGCTGTTTTTCCACCCCAAATAATGTGTAATAAGACTTTTTAACCTCATTTGGGCGCGATTAGTACTGAAGTTAGAATAAAAAAGAAAAACAAGCTGAATTTTTGTATTACAAAAATACAAAATACAGAATTGTAATTTATTAAAAATAATATAGGAACTAAATTACGTACAACTTAAGGAAAACATTGTACGAAATCATAAGATTATAAATGGGCTTAAAATAATGTAGGAATACTTTACGTCGAGAAAAGGGATTAAATGTGAACTTTTTTGTAGCAGAAATTTCCATGTTCTTGTACGCAGCATTGCGCGAAATTCCGTAATATTTACAGCAGCTGTAATTGTCAAAACAGTGTCTGTTCCTGCAGACAACCCAGAATGTGCCGCTCTTCTTGAAAAGGCTCATGCGCACCTACCAGCACCAAATATAATGACATTATTCTTGCCGTGGCGAGTCATGAAGTAGCCTACAACAAAATTGATACAACTGCCCTGAAGTGGACAAATTGCAAGATAGTGATGTGACAAGTACTTTTCATTGACAAAAATAAAAACTGTCGTATTTTGATTTTTCACTGTTGTTACGTGGGTGCGACATGAAGTAAACAAATGTGTTTCCGAAATGCTCCTTTTACTACTTCCAGTCAGCATTTTATATCCTCATTACTTTTGACATAATCAGCTATTTTCCTGTACCAATAGCAAATCTCGCATACTACTTCGTCATATTTCCCAGTCTAATTCCTTCATCATAGTTTGATTTAAATCGACTACATTCCATTATCTTTGTTTCACTTGCGATATTCATCTAGTAAGTTCTTTTCGGGACTACCCATTCCGTTCAACTGACTGCCAAAGTTCCTCGCCGCCTCTGAAAGAATAACAATATCATCGACAAATTTCACTTTTACTTTCTTCTCCCTGAACTGAAATTTACCATTCCAAATACATCCTTGGTTTCATTTGCTGATTTCTCAATGTACGAACTGAATAACGTCGGGGAAGGGCTACAAATCTCTCACGTCTTTCTGAACAACCTGATTCCCTTTCATGTCCTCACACACTAATTACAGTCTGGTTTCCGCACAAGTTTGACAAATGTTCATTCCCTGTAGTTTACCTAATCTAGCTCCAGAAATCAGAGTATACCAGTTAACATTGTCACATGCTTTCTCTAAATCTATAAATGATAGAAACGAAAGTTTGCTTTTCTTCAGCCCCTCTACTAAGATAAGTTGTAGGGTCGCTATTGTCCTTGTACGCACATTTCACCAGAATCTCAACCGACTGACCCAGGTTGTCTTTGATCAACTTTTTCCTTTATTCTCTAAATAATTCGTTTCATTATCTTGCAGCTACGAGGTATTAAATTGACGGTTTGGTGATAGCCACACACGTCAGCACCTACCTTCTTCGGAACTGTAATTATCAAATTCTGCCTGCAGTCTGAGGGTATTTCCCTTGTCTCATATATCTCGTGCACCAGGCGCAATAGTACTGTCATGGCGGGCTTTCCCAAGAATATCAACCATTTTCAGGGAATTTAGTCACCAGTGGTCTTGCTTCCACTTAAGTCTCTTGAACTGTCAAATTCTTCCCACAGTGGAACATGTCACATCACTTCGTCTACTTCTTTTCTTACTGCAGTATTGTCCTAAAATTTGCTTCTCTTATTTAGATCCCCTATATATTTCTTCCACCTTCTGTCCGCAGCTCGTGTTCTCGCTTCCCGAGCAAGGTGTCCCAGGTTCGATTCCCGGTGGGGTGAGGGATTTTCACCTGCCTCGAGATGACTGGGTGTTTGTGTTGTCCTCATCAATTCATCATTCATGAAAGTGGCGAGACTCGACTGAGCAAAGATTGGGAATTTGTGCGGGCGCTGATAACGGCACAGTTGAGCTCCCCACAAACCAATCATCATCATCCACCTTTTAGCTTTCCGATCTTTGCTCACAACTGGCTTGCTGTCTGTGCTCTTGATATTTTTACACCTGCTTCTTTCCTCAGGAAGTCCCTATAATATTGATATAGGTGGCATCAATCATCGCTCCATTCATGCATGCTTCTACAGCCTTGCATTTATCTTCTAGCCATTCCTGCTTATAGTCATTTTGCATTTTCTGTCAGCCTCATTCTCCTGACGTCTGTACTCCCTTTCACCTGCTTTATTTGCAGAATTTTTATATATTCTCCTTTCGCAAGTTAAATTCAGTAACTCTTGTGTTATCCAAGGATTGTGACTAGATCTTGGCTTTTTTCCTGTGTGGTGTTCTTATTTATTAACTATTTCTCAGAGCTACAAATTCGTCTTATGTTGTGTTCCTTTCCCCTGCTATAATCCTACGTCGCCTAATGCTCCTTCTGAAATTAACTAAATGCAAGCGACGATTAAAGTATGCCCTGTGCAAAATTCGAACAGGCAGTTTCCTATTTAATTCATTCCCGCAGTCCATGGTCTCCTATTTCTTCCTTCTCCTCTTTTTCCTACTATCGAATTGTAACCACCCTTCAAAATTAAATTTTCTTCTCCTTTAAATATCTTAATAATTTCCTTTACATCATGGCCCATTCTTTCCATGTCATCTGCGGAGCTAGTTGGGATATAAACTTGTGCTAATATGATGGTTGTTGACTTCTTGTCTTTCTTGGGTACGATAAACAATAATGCCTTCACTATGTTCTTCGTAGTTGCTAACGCGCTTTAATATTTTGTTATTGATTATTATGCCTATTCCATCATAAGTCCTACTTGATTTTGTGTTGGCCCTATAGCCACCTGACCAGAAGACTGTTTTTCTTGCCACTGTAACTTCAATCTATCCATTCCCCTTTTTAAATTCTCCATGCCATCTGGAAAAATATAACGGCTATAGTTTCCCCTTTCTTGCAGGCATCTGCACTATCGGCACAGCAAGTCCATATGGGCTGACGTTACATGACAAGATCAGTCACACACTGTTGCCCCTTGGACTGCTAAAAATGCTGCTGCTCCCTTTCAGGAATCATGGCTTCGTCTGGCCTCTGCACAGATAACTCTCCAATGTGGTTGCACCGATGAGTACAGCTACCTGTGTCGTTGAGGCACCTAAGCCTCTCGATCTTATCAAGTTGCATGGTCCGTGGTCTGGGACATAGTGTTCTAGTATCAGGGTCCCCATCATGTGGCTCTGATGAAGGCTCTAAGGACGTTTCCCTTGGAGGTAAGGCAAATTACGGAACACGTAATCTCCTTCCAAATAATCTCAATTAGGACTGTTTGCCTCACTATTAACTCGCCTCGTATTTGACTGCAATGTGTGTGACTCTAGTGATATTAAACGAACAGCCCACTCAGTACAAAAGAATTGAACAGTTCTACCTACGATACAGATCGCAAATGAAGGAAATCCACTGACGTGAAGGACAACGGGAGGATCATGTACATTCAAGGTGGACGGCGTTGGGGAGGAAAGGGAAAGAATTAATGATATTAGCTGCATTGGGATTTTATACGGAATCAGTGGCGACGAGTGAAAACGTGTGCTGGACCTCGTACCTGGTATCTCCTGCTTAGTATGCAGTTGCGTTAACCACTACACCACCCAGACACAGTGATTATCGCAGATGTGCGGTATATATCACTCATTCTCACCTAGCGCCACCTATCTTCAGTTCCTGTCCATGTCCTCCATACACGCAAATTTTAGATTCCGGCTGGAGGTCGAACGTAAATGTGCATACACACTGAAGGTTAGGGATTCGTTGTCCATAGATGCAAATATATTATACACACATCAAAAAAGTTTTTCATCACCTCGGTTTCGAGAGTTCTGGAACCTGTACAGAAATTGGAATAGAGATCAACATAACATCACTTCCGCCCTTTTTACATCTCTTGAAAACCACAAATTGCATGTTGTACCACCATACAGCGAGACCTTCAGATGTTCTGATCCAGCTTGATGTACACACCGGTACCTCTAACACCCAGTAACGCGTCCTCGTGGCATACTATCAACGGGACTGTTGGTCCAGATTGGCCCATTTCTCGACGGCAATTCGGCATAGACCCCTCAGAGTGGTTGGTGGGTCACGTCGTCCATAAACAGCCCTTATCATTCTATCCCACGCATGTTCGATAGTGTTCATGTCTGCAGAACATGCAGGCCACTCTGGTCGAGCGATGTCGTTATCCTGAAGAAAGTCATTCACAAGATGGGCACGATGGGGGGCGCGAATTGTCCATGAAGACGAATGCCTCGTCAACATGCTGCCGATACGGTTGCACTATTGGTCGAGAGATGGCATTCATGTACCGTACAGCCATTATGGCGCCTTCCACGACAACCAGTGGCGTAAATCGGCCCCACATAATGCCACCCCAAAACAGGAAACATCCACCTTGCAGTACTCACTGGGCAGTGTGTCCAAGGCGCCCAGCCTGACAGGGTTGCATCCAAACACTTCTCCGACGATTGCCTAGTTGAAGGCATATGTCATACTCATCGGTGAAGAGAACGTGATGCCAATCCTGAGCGGTCAATTTGGCATGTTGTTGCCCTAGGGGGTGCTCAGGGTTCTTTCGTGAGTTCGTGTTTGGTGCACACAGGGTCCTGAGCCATTGCAGCTCATTCTTCATTCCATAGCTGCTTTTCCTTCTCCGTGCCCCCTCCCTCCCTACCCCCACTCTTTGCCACCTTCTTCCCCTCTCTGTGTTATGCTTTATGTCGACCTGGCTATTCCCCTGGCTTCCTGTATCAGTTGCAATTTTGTTCCTTTTGCCGTTTCTTTCACCCTTTTGGCGTTTTGGTCCCACTTGAAGTTTGACCTCCACTTCAAAATTTCCTGTGTTTAGTCCATATGGGGAATAACTCTCCCTAGCATCTACGGTGTGGATTCCTCTCCCCTCTCCCTTCCCCACTGTAGCCCCCTTCCACCCTGCTAGGTCACCAGCACGTTGTAGCCAGTCTGTGTGGTGGGAGTGTTGTGTACCCATATGGCTGAGCCCCCTGACAACACAAGGATCACACTATACATACCTGAACTGTTTCCTCCCCATGTATGCCAAGGAGTGGCTGCTTATCTTCTTGGAGCATCGGAATTCCTGGCAATGGCAGCTGTGGCAGACGGCCCTTCCTGTGGCTGGGTGATGCCCATGGGGAGATCCCCTGGTCGGGGAGTGCAGGGTATCAGGGTGGATGCTTGGCACATGAAGCGTATGAAGCTACAAAAATGTGGCTGTTATCACACAGCCGTCTCTTCGAATGGTGAAGGGTCCTTACATGCTGTCTCGTATGCCCCAGCAGCCTTCCCTTCCCTGTCTACCCCATGGGAGGAGGGAAAGGCTCGCCATCTTGGTCTGAAACCTTTTCCCCGTTACCAAATCTGTGCTAGGACGGATGGGGGCACATTCACCGCCATAAAGCCATTGTTTTTCATTGAAACTATTGAGGACAAGTTTAGTGAAGTGGAGTCTATTATTAAGATGCAGTCACGTTCGCTGTTCATCAAAGCTAATTCTGCCACCTAATCCGCAGCTCTTCGTGCCTGTGATCGTCTTGGCAACGTCCCAGTATCTACCACTCCTCACCAATTTCTAAATGTGATCCAGGGAGTCATTCTTCATAGGGACCTCACCCTGAAAACTGACGAGGAACTCCGGGCTAATCTGTAGTGGCGTGGCATTCATTTTGTTCGACGTGTGCAGAAGGGTCGCAAAGACAACCGCACTGATACTGGCGCCTTCATCCTGGCTTTCGAGGATACCCTCCCAGAGAAGGTCAAGTTTATGTTCTACAGATGTGGCTTGAAGCTGTACATCCTTCCACCTATGCGGAGATTTTCGTGCTTGTGTTTTGGGCATATGTCTTCCTGCTGTACCCTGTGGACCCTTCATGTGATGACTGTGGCCACCCTAACCATGAGGGAACCCCTTGTGTTCCGCCGCCTGTATGTGTTAATTGTGGGGACTGCCACTCCCCTCGCTCACCGGATTGCTCAGCTTACAAGAGAAAAAAGAAGATAAAAGAATGTAAGTTCCTGGATCGCTTGTCTTACACTGAGGCTCGCCAAAAGCATGAGAGACTCCATCCGGTGTCACTATCTTCAACTTTTGCCTATGCTACTTTCTTTCATCCTCCTCCTCCTCCTCCTCCTCCTCCTCCTCCTCCTCATCCTTACCTCAGCCCCACCCCACTCTCCCCTCTCCTTACCTCCCCTCCCCTCCCCTCAAACTCTCCCTCCCCTCCCCTGCCATTCCCACGACCTGCCGTCAGGGAGTCGCCCCCCACCCCAGCTGAAGAAGTGTCCCCCTTCTTCAGCATCTGCCAGTGATTGGGCTCCCTCCCGGGAACCCTCTCCCCAGTCTCTCAGGCCAGAATACTGTTACCACCACTCATCCACGAGGCTCACCATATGTGGGCCCCAAGGTCGCCCACTCTTTTGGTTCCTGATCTTGCATACGCCTGTACTCCCCCTGTGCCCTTTCCTCCTTCACCTCAGAAAGAGAAGATGAAGAAACATAAATCCCAAGAGAAGGCATCTCCAATGCCCCCAGAGGTGCCAACTCCCATCTTGCAACATGATTTGACATGACCTCCCCCTCGCCTCCTTCATGCCTACCTTAGACTCAAGCCACACGATCATCCAGTGGACCTGCAACGGCTATTATTGTCACCTACTGGAAATGCAATGTCTTGTCTCCTCTTATTCTGCATTCTGTATTCTGTCTTGTTCACCAAGAAACGCATTTCCTTGACGACCACTCTCCCACTTTACATGGTTATTGGGCATTCTGTTGGAACCATGCTGGCACTGGGATAGCATCTGGTGGGGTCTGCACTATGGTTCGCTCTGATAACCTTAGTGACTGGAACATCAGCGTACCACCTTGTAAGTGATAGCAGTTAAGACTGCAAATGACTCCAGCAATCACCATTTGCAATGTCTACCTCCCTCCAGGTGAGCCACTTGCTTATGTTGCACTACCTAACTTACTTCAGCAACTCCCGTCCCCATTTCTCCTCCTTGGTGCTTTCAATGCCCACCATCCACTGTGGAGGAGTGTTACATCAATGGCTCAGGGTATCCTAATTGACCAACTTATCACGGGTTTCGATTTGTGTCTCCTCGATGATGGTTCCACTACCCACTTCAGTGCCATTCATGGCACCTTCTCTGCTATCGATGTCGCTATCTCCACCCCTGCCCTTGTGGCTTTCATACATTGATCATCCCATGATGACCTTTGTGACACTGACCATTTCCCAGTGACACCATCGTTCCCCTGCTGCCGCCAGGCAGACAGGCCCCTAAATTGGGCATTCCACAGGGCCATTTGGCCTTTATACATGTCTGCTGTCCGCTTTGACACCTCCCTTTCGAATTCCATTGATGTAGTCGTGCAAGGCATCCCTGCCACTCTTCTTCATGCTGCTGGCACTGCTGTCTCATTATCCATGGGGCCCCCTCGTCATCGGATGGTACTGTGGTGGACCAAGGACGTTGCAGTCGCTTTCCAGGACCGCCGACGAGCGCTGCAGCGATTTAAGACACCCCTCTCAGACAAACATCCTCACTTTGAAGCATCATTGTGCTAAGGCTCATTACATTGTTACGCGGATTGGTTGAAGCTCCATAGTGTTCTGGGTCACCAGCAACAGTCAAGGAGCTCTGTGCACTGATCCATTGGTCCTCACAGAGCACCTTGGGACACACTTTGTGATGGCACCGTCGTCCGCTTCCTATCCTCCTGCCTTGCTCCAGCAGAAACGCAGGGTTGAACAGACTCCCCTCCATTTCATCCTACACCACGTTGAGCCCTACAAAGCTCCTTTCTCTGAATGGGAGTTGGTGCAGGCTCTTAGCTCTTCACGAGACACAGTCACAGGGCCAGACTCCATTCACAATCAGATGATTCAAAACTTCGACATTCCCCAGAGGCAACAGCTCCTCAGGGTCTTCAATCACATCTGGCTCACGGGTGTTTTTTAAGTCACAATCCCCATCCTCAAACCTGGGAAAATTCCAACGTCTCTAGACAGCTACTGCCTCATTAGCCTTACAACTGCGCTTTGTAAACGGCTTGAAAGGATGTCAACTCCACATTATGTTGGGTACTCGAATCTCAGGGCCATTTGTCACCGTATCAGTGTGGCTTCCAGGCAGGGCGATCTCCAACTGACCATTTACTCCGATTGGAATCGGCCATCCGACAGGCTTTCTCACCGCCGACAACTTGTCACAGTGTTCCTTGACCTACATAAGGCGTATGACATGGCTTGGCGCCATCATATTTTAGTTATCCTGCATGACTGGGGCTTCCGTGGTCCCCTTCTGATTTTCATCCGCGAGTTTTCATCTTACCGACTCTTCCAGGTTCGAGTTGGCACTTCAGTCAGCACCCCTCAGATTCAGGAGAATGGTATCCCACAGGGTTCTGTGCTAAGTGTCACGCTCTTCCTCATTACCATAAATGGGATTGTGGCCTCTGGTTAACCTGGCGTTGTACATTGACGATTTTTGCATCGGGTGCAGCTCCCACTCGATGGCGTGTGCTGAGTGCCAGCTCCAAGGCGCCATCCGACGGGCCTCTACGTGGGCCACTGCCCATGGCTTCCAGTTTTCCTTCTCCAAAACGCTGGTTACGCATTTTTGTTGTCAACCCAAAGTACACCCTGATCCAGAACTTTATTTAGGGAACCAACTACTTGATGTTGTAACACAGTCCTGTTTCTTGGACCTTATTTTTGATAACAAGCTGACACAGCTGCCCCACATTCGTCACGTAAAGACTACATGCATGCGGAAGCTTAATGCTCTCTGCCTCCTGGCGCACACATCTTGGGGTGCAGACTGTTCCACACTTCTCCACCTTTACCATTCTCTGATTTGTCCAGACTCGATTATGGTAGTCAGGTTTATGGCTCAGCAGCTGCTTTCACTTTGAAACGCCTTGGCCCTGTCCATCATTGTGGGGTGCGTCTGGCTATTGGCACCTTTCACACTAGTCCTGTTGATAGTCTCCTCACAGAAGCAGGGATTCCCCCTCTACACACCCGACAGAGCCAACTCCTTGTTTCTTACGCAGTCGCCATTCGCCAATTCCCTGACCATCCTCTATACCCTGTGCTCTTCGCCAATGAGGAATGTCTCCCTCCTAACAACCACCATGGGTATGATTGCCAATTGGCATGCGTCTCACTGCCCTCTGCTGAGATCTCCATCTGCACCCACTGGACTGCGCCCCATGTCCTTCCTCCCGTATCCCCCCTCCCCTTGGATAGTGTCTAGACCACAGATTAGGAGCGCTCTCTTCCAGGGTCCTAAGGTCTCTGTTGCTCCTATGGTTTCCCAGCGTCTTGTATGTGCCATCCTCGCAGAGTTCCAGAGTGCCACCATCCTTTACACTTATGGTTCTAAGACTACTGATAAGGTGGGATACGCTTTCACATCTCCTACCAGCTTTGAGCACCATTTGTTGCCAGGATCATGTAGTGCATTTACAGCAGAGCTTCTAACCATTTACAGGGCCCTCCTTGTTGTTTCTCACGCCTCTCCATAGTGTTTTAATTTGTTCTGACTCCATGGGTTAGCCTTCAGGCTATCGATCGATGTTACTCTCGTCAGCCCTTGGTCTCTGCCATCCATAACCTTCTCTCTGCCCTTGAGAGTGCTGCCTGTCCAGTCGTCTTTCTCTGGGTCCCGAGTCATGTGGGGATCTCAGGGAATGAATTGGCTGACCATTCGGCTAGAGAAGCGGATACTTACTCCATTTTCCCTTCACGATTTCAGCTGCGGATATAGGGATCTATGTCAAATCTCTCTTTGCCCAACAGTGGAATGCAATTTGGAGCGCTACTGCTCGTAGTAATAAACGCCACACAGTCAAAGAGTGTACTGCAGTTTGGGTTACTTCTTTCAGCCCCTCTCGGAACGAGTGCACTGTTTTATGTCGTTTACGCATTGACCATACCCGGCTCACCTATTGTTTCCTCCCACGTAACGACCCACCCCCACAATGTGGTTGTGGCGCCAGACAGACTATATCTGACATATTGGTGGCATGTCCCATTCTTTCGACCCTTCGTGCTAAGTATAGTTTCCCTGGTTCCTTACATTTAATATTAGCGGACGATCCACAGATGGTAGACTTGGTCCTCGGTTTCCTCTGTGAAAGTGGTTTTCATTTCCAGATATAAGGTTCTCCTTTCGTCTTGGAGCAGGGGCGGGTTGGTTGTGATTGGGACTCCTTTTGCAGTCTTCACGGTCTGTGACCCCATGACCGTCCCCCCTTTTTCCAGTTTTTAGATTTGGTCTCACCTTTCATGCTTATACTGTGTGTGTTTAATGTTCATTCTTTTATAATTTGATTCCTCTAACTGAATCCGTTCACTTTTAGCAGACTCTTTCTTATGGAAGCCCCTTTGGAATCGCAGGACTGATGACCTTACCGTTTGGTCCCATATTCTCTCAATTAATTAATTAATTACTCAGTCAATCAATCGCCATGTTGTTGGGCCCATCTGTACCGCACTGCGTGTTGTCGTGGTTGCAAAGATGGACCTCGCCGTGGACGTCTGGAGTGAAGTTGCGCATCATGCAGCCTACAGTGCACCGTTTGAGTCTGAACACTACGTCGTGTGCCTGCACGAAAAGCATTATTCAACATGGTGGCATTGCCGTCAGGGTTCCTCCAAGCCATAATCCATAGGTAGCGGTCATCCACTGCAGTAGCAGCCGTTAGGCGGCCTGAGCGAGGCATGTCATCAACAGTTCCTGTCTCTCTGTATCTCCTCCATGTCCGGACAACATCGCTTTGGTTCCCTCCGAGACGCCTGGACACTTCCCTTGTTGAGAGCCTTTCCTGGCACAACGTAACAATGCGGAGGCGATCGAACCACGGTATTGACCGTCTAGGCATGGTTGAATTGAACTACAGACAATACGAGCTGTGTACCTCCCCCCTGGTGGAATGACTGGAACTGATCGGCTGTCGGAACTTCTCCGTCTCATAGGCGCTGCTCATGCATGGTTGATTACATATTTGGGCGGGTTTAGCGACATCTGTGAACAGTCGGAGTGACTGTGTCTGTGATACAATATCCACAGTCAACGTCTATCTTCAGGAGTTCTGGTAACTAGGGTGATGGAAAACTTTTTTTGATGTGTGTATGAACGCATGGTGTATAGTTTTTCGGACATTCCCGAAAGAGCAGTGAGCGTCTCGCAAAGGGTGAAGTTGCTATACTGATAAGGTGCTACTGTTGTGTCAATGAAAAGAGGTTGACGAGGAGATTAGTGTTCGATGTCCCTTCGACAACGAGGTCATTAGAGACCTAGCACAAGCTGGTATTGGGGAAGGATGGGACAGGAAATCGGCTATGTCCTTCCAAAGGAACCATCACGACATTTGCCCGATCAATATTGGAAAATCACGGAAAACCTAAATCAGGATGGCCCGACGCGGGTTTGAACCGTCGTCCTCCCGAATTATCAATGGAAAGAGGTCGAAGGACAGAGAAACCAAGAAATCGCAACAAGGTGTTGGACTGGGAGGCTGGGGCTTGTCTGCTCTAGAAAGTAGGGTAGTTGGCGATGTGTGGCACACCTGACGACACAGTACAGTTCTGGTGTAGGCACAAATGTTCCAGAGCACACTGTTCAGCGCACATCGTTGCATATGGGGTTCATAAGAAGACGTGTTCCATTGTTTATCCAACGTCATTGACAGTTAAGACTACAGTGCACGGGGGAGCGTAGAGATCGGACCGCGGATCAGTGGAAACGTGGTTGGTCATACAATTCGTACCACGTCGATAGTCGTTTACAGATACGTCGTCATCCAGGCGAACGGCTGCTCAAAAGACGCACTGTGCCACAAAACCCAGCCGGTGGGGGCTGTGTTATGGTATTGGGGAAATTCACCTTGGCTGCTTTGGGGCCTGTAGATGTAATCGAAGGCATCGGGAAAGAAACCATGCGAAACGCAACTGTCACGTCCACGCTCCCAACACGCAGTGGCTGGCGTTATGCCTTACGGGACAACATACGCTCACTGGAAACTGTACATGTTCAAACTGAAATTGTTAGTTATTAAAAGCAAGTAGAATTTGGGGTTTAAAACTTCGCTGATATGTGCCACTTCGTCTAAATTTCCGCTGCTATAAAGGTACATTGAAGAGAAGTAACTTCAATCCTCTGAGTGAATGGTTGTGAGGAGCAAGGTAATTCTCAATTATCTCGATCAGAGTTAAAGCACTCCTCGCTTTAGAAGGAATTTTCAAAGGCAAGTTAATGCCTGACGTTCCAGTGCCATAGAAAGTCTCACCTCAAGAGCTTCATTGGATTCTTGAGACTACATGGGCCTGTGTCTTTTAGCCGTTCTGGTGTATTCAGAAAGACTTGACAGTTTTCTAGGCATATTTATTTCTAAACAAAGCGTAGGCTAAATGACGAAGCCCCCAAATTACAAAGGTAACTTAACAAATTTGCTTTCCTAGCAAAGAAAAGAATAAAACCTAACAAAAGAATGGAAGAAATGTCAAGTTTTTAATACACAAAGCGAAGTCAGTAAATCCGTATATCCAAGCTAGGTAAATTTTCTGTTAATATTCGTGAAGATAAGAATTTGGTTTTTAATTCCGTCACTGAGTTAAAAAAACCGTGCCATCTCTTGGTTCTCTGATGTACTATGCCGTGGTGGTTAAATGTCCGAAAAGTATATAAAAATTCGTCCAGTAGTTTTAGAGATTAATGTGTCCAGACACGACGGTTTTACACTTCTATTATTGGTGCAGATCTGTACAGCTTAAATATGCCGTATCCGTGAATCATAATCGAATATTTTGTTTTTGTAATCAATATTCGTCTCAAATATGTTAAATTTTATTTGTGATATTTGCCTAGTATGACTGATTGGCTACTCTTTATAATCCAGCCGCGCGGTCTCAGGCGCCTTGACACGTTTCGCGCCGCTTCCCCCGGCGGAGGCTAGAGTCCGCGCCCTTCTAAAAGATTTGAAGAATGGGACTTCCCCCCAGGTCGCCACCAGTCACCGACAACGGTCGCTCGAGGTAGTGCAGAACCACGATTAGTCGCTCAATACGTTCAGCAGCAATTCATGATTCCCGGCCACAGCACCACTCCAAACGCAGCTATTTGTGTTGTGATGTGAACGACAGCCTTCGGATGAGACGGTAATTCCACAGTCAGGCTGTTACTAATCTCCGACCAATGGTGCGTGGTACACAGAATGTTGACCGGAGCCAATTACGTGTTTCCGAGTGACAAGTGCGGACGCAAAGGGGTTACGATGTGGTAGGTGCACAAAACGGCGATGCTCCCTTGTGGTGGTCGATCGGAACCTTGACGACGAGTATACATGCCCTCACGTTCCCATGTATTCCAATATCGGACCGCTGTCACATCCGAATGTCCCACAAATCTGGATGTTGCACGATCCGAGCAGCCGGCCAAATGGAGATCCCCAGTGAGGCCTCTTCCAAATTGTCAGTTGCTGCAAGACACTCTCACGTGGACACGAAATCTTCGTGTACTTCGGCGGTCACACAACATTTGACGTCTTCCACTACCCTGACATACCCTACGAAGCCTAGTAACAACTGACATCCGACCATGTCTTCCGGCTGCTTCCCTTTTCTTGTCAGCCTGTGTACACAAAAGTAAAGTCATTGTCACTTCTCACTGCTCGTACTTACGAGATATATTTGGGTAACAGCCAAGAGTTCTTTCCCACGAAAAATTACAAAAGTACACATTAAACTTAGGAAATCTGTGGGAGGTGAGATGTAAAATTCGTTGGACAAAATTAGAGTAACTGTAACCAGTTGTCTGCCTTCTCAGTAGTTGTTCACGAGTGTTAATATTTCCATGTTAATAAATTATTGCTATTTGAATGACTTGTCCAGTCTTACCCGAAAGTTACAAAATAGAAATGTAGTTTAATTTTTGTTTTCAGCTATGCTCGTTCCTGGTCTTCATAGAGATGATACAAAAACTTTCTTTTCCCTCTGAAACAAACTGGTCTCCGCTGCGGCTCCTGGGGCCTGCGACGTGGCTACCGCTGACCACTGACACAGGTATGTGCTTTCATTGTTAAGCTATAGCTATGTGTTAACCCGACGAAAATACAGATGCCAAAACAATGTAAATTATGTCCGCATCAAAAAGTTATTTTTGCAGCAAAAATCTTCATTTTTAAATGTGATTAAATTCGAAATTTCAGTAATTTGTCCAGTTTGTGCCTGTTTTCTTGCTGAAAGGATTTCTCTGGTTCAGGAGAAATGTTAATGAATGAGGCGAACGAGTCCTTTCTGTACTGATAGTGAAAGCTACAGGTTGATGACAGAACTTTTAATGAACATCACAAAATGAAATTTACTTTTACGTGTTTTTCCTCCTGTATACATCCAGCAGTTTTCTTTAATGAACATGATTAATTGAATTAAGTAGTTCTCAGATGAAACTTCTTTTTTCTAAAACCTTTTTTTCTGTATCTAAATCAATATTTAAAAAAACTTAATCCTCTGCCTATGTTTTTCACTGCAATATTCTGTACATTTATTCTGAGCTATTGCTTCCGTAGGAATACTCAGCTTTGTTGCTCGCAGTACTTCGTTAAATTCACAGAACATGCGTTGTCAAGTAACGAACAATCAGCTTTTGTAGCCCCTTTATCAGAAATGAATATTTTAATAACAGATGGCAAAATTTAAGTTAAATTAAATTCCCCCTCCCGCCACCAGCTCTTTCATGAACAGCAGTGTGTTTAATTTGAACGTCTACACATTCTGCCTTCAGATTGGTTAAGTGTGTGTTGTTACTCCTATCAGAAACAAGAAGACAATGTACGTGCCGCCAAAGAGGACAAATTCCCAGATTCCGAATGGATACTTCAGGATAGGCATACCCAAAGAAAACAACAAACGAAGCTACACTGGTGTGAAAAACATCAGCACTAAAGTAACTTTAGCATGTCCCTGACAATTAACATAGTTTGATGAAACTTCGACACTTAGAAAGAACTGCTACTGTATTGTACAGAAGGTAACTGAAAGAAATAACACGAACATAAATGGCACTTTCGTTCAAAGACAATAATTATTCCGAAGTTAGAGATTAATGATGGTCCCCTGGACATTAAAAAGGGGGATTGGTTATTAATAGGATGTGCGATCACCGCAGATGACAGTGCATGCTCTGCAAAGTGCTCCCATGTTGAGCACAAGGCTGGTTAAGAGTTTTTGTGGTAAGGTGTGCCATTACTCCAGCAGTGTGGTTGACAACTGGTGGATGGAATTTAATTTAGGGCAACAGTATGTCAGTCCATTCGCCGAATATCCTCTCGTTCCAAGAGCTTTTCCACTTGTGCTGTTTGATGCGGTCGTGCACTGTTACCCATGAAAATGTAGTCAGGACTGAATGCACCCCTGCAAAGCCGCCCATGGTGAAGGACCAGTGTCACCATAACGTTAACTGGTGTGTGTGCCCTATTCAAAGATCTGGAGTTTAGTACAGTCATGCAACCTTCTCTCTCACACCATAGCACCTGTGCAACCAAAACGATCATGTTCGACTATATTCCTGGGTACACTGCATGTTCCCACCTTATATGAGGGTACGTCCAGAATCACTACTCAGACGGTATCTGCTCTTATCCGAGATGATTATAGGACCCACCTCCTCCTTGGTCTAGTCCCTGTGCTCTTGGCACCATGTAAACTGTGTCGACGATGTCCGGGTGTCATCAAAACACAAGTTACTGGTCGTCGGGCAGCTGTACCACACCCTTGCCACTGTTGACCGTAAGATTGCGTGCTGGGAGTCCTGTTAAATGTGGTCGCCATTGCACCCACATTTGGAAGTAGATCCATTCTTGCCTGTAGCCGACATCTGTTGCTATAGTTGACCGTGATCAACCACCAGCGCTCCTTCGGACAGCAGTGCCTTTGTTTCGGAACACTCCCCATGCACGTGAAACTATTCTGTGACCAATGCCAAACTCCTGTGTTGCACTAGTCATACTTCGTCTCTCTTCCAGTTCCCCGAGGGTTCTTCCCCGTGTCAAGTCATCCAGATTTTGTCTACGGAACGAAGAATACCACACAATGCATAGTGCACAGTAAGGACCAGCTGACTGATACTTCCCTTTCCCGTTCCTTCAATTGCGTCTTCTTGGGGGCCGACTCCACTTGGCGTTAAAGTCATGGCCATCTCGCGCCATGTGACGTCAAAGTTTCTTCGTACGACTGGGAGACCGTTGGCAACATTATTCTGCACATTATCATTGCCATCCAGTAGTTAACGTATTACGTTATTTCATCTACCTCGTCCTTAAGTTTCGCAGTGTAGATTGGCGGCAAATCTTCCTTGGAGATTAAAACTGTTTGCCTGACGAGGGCCCGAACCTCGGGACATTGCCTTTTACGGTCAATAGTCTTACCGAATGAGCTATGAAAGCACTATTCAGATTTCTTTCTGGCGGTACCTCTACTACATTCTAACATTTGCAGAAACTCTCCTGCATACCTCACCAGACTAGCAATTATTAAAAAGAGGCTTAGCCACAGCAAGAAACTTCTAGAATGAATCTTTCATTAACTAGTGGAGGATGAGATTCTGAAACTTCCTAAGAGTTAGAAACTTCTTGGGCCGCACGTCCTCGAACGGGTGAATTCCACATATTCATGCCAGGCACAGCGAATTTCAAAACAATCTCCCTTGTAGAGCAAAAAATTTAATTTTAAAATATTAGTTACTTTGTGTTCATGCCATTTCAGTGTAAAGGAAACGGAATAAGCGAGCTTTAAGAGCTGTTGAAACTGAGTGGAGTTCGGAGTTTATTCGACCTACTCGTATAGCTTCACACGGAACGCGATAGCTTGCTAGCCGGAGAGGTGAGCCACACTCTGTTGGTTTGACACACCGTCCAGCCTGTGTATAAAAGCGGTTCTTCACGCGTATGTGTACAGTGAGTAGTAAAGGGAAAGAGAACTGGCCTAGGATTGGAAGATTGGCAGAGACAATGTCATCTTCGGGGCAACTCGGTTACAGTTCTGAACAGATCAAGTGATGATTTAGAGCACAGTGTAACGATTACGTGGGTTTTGCATTTCTATGCCTTAAATCTTCGGCTTCGTATGTGTGCAAATAATGTTGCTTGGGAGCACTTAATGAACGTTTGGGTTCAGGCCTATTGTTATTTGCTATGATTGCATATTCAGAGGATGGAATTCTGTCATTGGTTCCAGCATTTTAAGTATCGAAAGCACGATCCATTGTCAACTGTTGTTCCTATTTTGTACAGTTTTTATAAAAACGTTCAACATGTAATTCTGGAAATGATTTAATGCAGTACACACAATTTCGCTAGTATTTTTGAAACTAGCTGGCACATTAAAACTGTGCTGGAGACGGCTCTCACACCTTCGAGAATTGCTCAGGGACATAGTTTTAATCTCCCAGCTGGTCTGCACTTCAGATTCACTTCTGGACTTTGTACCCGAATACCGCGTAATGCTTCACTCCATTCGTGAATCACCATCTCTGCGGCAATCTGAAAAAGGACGACGTAATCAGGTCAAAATTGTTTCTGAAGACAGAGGAAACAGCGTAGAAAGTAATGGAAATATTTTGATATTACAGATATCGTAAGTTACTTTGTTTCTTTTCCCATTCGAAATCACCACCTGAAGTTTGTCCGTATAATTTAAGCACAAAATTTATACCTCTCTGTAAGGAGTTTGTCATTAGTATTTCACGATCCTGAAATACCCCATTAAAAAGTTCTCTTTTCTTAGACACGCAAGCCTTAAAACTAGGTTATCCAATACAATCATATACTTGTACATAGGCTTTAAGGCAGCGCCATTGTCAAAACAGAGTGACTTTTCCCTACTTCATCCTATTTAGGGAAGAGGCTATTTTTGGTGAGGAAGCACGCTCGAACTTGCATGGCTGACAGCAGTAAACATACGGAAGTCCTTACTTCATTCAAGAACACATTTGCTAGAAAAGGTTTTTAGTGAATACCTTGGGAGAAATTCAGTGACAACTTGATTGGACCTTTCACTTTACCTCTCCCACCATCAACGCATGTATTAACAGTTCATGCTGCTGGAAGACGTCCCTTCTCAAATGCGTTAAAGAACGGAGATCCACCGCATTCCACTATGGCAACTATACCGTTTATAGATAAGTGTTTGAGAGCGAAGGTGGGTTGGGCGCAATAGTTTGAGTTTGGTCTCCCAGATCACCAGATTTTTCACTACTGGACTTCGTGGTGCGTGGTTTGTGGAATACCACATCCATCACAAACCAGGCAGCACACATGAGAAAGTAGTATCATGAGTTTTTGAAGCCACGACAATCATTCGCAATATGTCAGGACTTTTCGAGAAGATGAGTCAGACATTTCTTCTATGGTATCAATGGCGACATTGGAGACAGGAATGTTGTATAAATTTGCTGTAATGTGTTTTAAGAAAAGAAGTATTCAAATCTAATTTGTTTCCTTCTTCCACATTTTATTGGTTCAGTTCACTTATTTACTGTCCTTGTTGCGAACAAAAGTTCGTTCATTTTCTCTGTACGTTAGAAAAATTAAAATGTGCCCTTCAGATTTCATTATTAATAATGCACCACATTCGTCTGTTATTGCTGTGCTGTTTCTGTAGTACAACTTATGCTATCAAATTAATGGCATTAGAGTACTTTCAGCACAGTTGATTTAATAGTCGAACGTAGCCCACTAAGCATTACAGAAAATTCACGTCTAACATAATCAACCATGGATAGGAATTATCCTAGCTTTGGATGGTCGGATGACTCAATTATCAGCTGATCCAGTTACTAACTGAGATTTTTGCCATAACAAGTCTCAGCTGCTGCAAGTTTAAGACACTTGAGCGCTCGGCGATGATGGGCTGTCGTTTTATGACCGTAGCTCCACAACAGTGACTTTTCGCCCCATGTTTACCTAGAAAAAATTGTTAGAATCTGCGTACCGTACCCTACTGACTTTACACTGTTTTTCTCTACCCTGTATATGCCAACAGCTATCCCACAGCTGTATAACCGAATGTGCACTACCGCAGGAGTGCAATTTAGCTAGAGTAGGATAGAGAAGAGATGGAAATTACTGGTAAGGTGATCTGTGCATAAATTCATGCTCCTGCTGATATCACTACCCTCACTGTAAAATAAATGTAAGTGAATAAAACTCTATGTAAATTCACGATATTCATTTCCCAAGTATCTTGAGTTTACTTTCACTGGTTTATGAATTTATACTAGATCAAAATGTAAAATTTGTTCCCATTTAAAAACATAACTTCCGAAATACGACACGTAATCTAGTGAATTACTAGTGCATTCCTACAAAATTATACCATTCAACGGATTTATTTCATTATGTCATTAGCTAGTTTTACGAAGTGTGCTTTCTGTGTTACTGATTAAATACACTGCTGCAGGTATGTACTCAAATACTGAAGCAGGTGCTGTTGGCGTCGAGAGGGCAAAAACTTTGGGATGCTTCAGGAATAAGCATTTTTCTAACCAGTCACATAAGCAGACATTAGGTTTCCATTAGCTGCGTACAACTGACTTCAGCAAGTTTTCCCATACTGCTGCTGCACTCGTTTCTGATCTAACCTAAATGACAGTGTTCCATGAAGCGAATAGAAAGCTTGCAGGATGTTGGCGACAATAAAGATAGTGACAAGCGTCATTCATCAAAGCGAACCGGATGCTGTACAGCCAGTTAGCGAGATTTGAACTCAGACCGCATCCAAAACTGGGCGAATCGTATCAAGCGAGAGCCACTATCCCGCTAGAAAATCTGTACAAAAGGCCTTAGAACGCCTTAGAGGGCCACCTGCACTCTGGTGGAACGGTGAATGTCGCATTGCAATCAAGAACAGGCGAACGGAACTGCAAGGGTTGTGGGCCAGACCATCAGGAGAGAAGCTAGTTGTCTTTCGGCTCGCGAGGGCAAAAGAACCGCGAACAATTAAAAAATGCAAAAAAAGACGTCAGTTTCTGAATTCCATTAATCGTTCCACAGAGGCCACAAGAATATGGGAATCCACAGTGGATTACGCAGATGGATCCAAGAAAGAGCTCTTCACTATTTCGTTATCATCCCAGACAACGATCTAAAGAGTCACATACCACCATAATTCAGCATCGTCAATGCCGAATTGTATGTGATTCTGATGGCTCTGAAGTTCGTAAAATGTGCCCAGACGACTGCTTTCCTTATCTGCACCGAGCGAGGTGGCGCAGTGGTTAGCACACTGGGCTCGCATTCGGGAGGACGACGGTTCAATCCCGTCTCCGGCCATCCTGATTTGGGTTTTCCGTGATTTCCCTAAATCGCTTCAGGCAAATGCCGGGATGGTTCCTTTGAAAGGGCACGGCCGATTTCCTTCCCCATCCTTCCCTCACCCGAGCTTGCGCTCCGTCTCTAATGACCTCGTTGTCGACGGGACATTAAACACTAATCTCCTCCTCCTCCTCCTCCTCCTCCTCCTCCTCCTCATCTGCTTAGACTCGTAGTGTACCCTGCATATCATTCAGAGAATGTACCCTGCAAAGAATCTCAATCAGAACATGCGGGACAGTTTCTGTACAGAAGGAGCGTGAAGACGTGTATTTGAGTTAAATATTGGAATATGAGGAAATTTTTTGATAACGAGACCGCAGATGCAGCAGCTAAGCAGGCTTGTGGTAAGAATAGACATCATGTGAGATTCCTCTGCAATTATTTAGGTTATTGGTGAATACGATTTCGGGTATGTGGGACAGAGTGACTGGAACCAAGTGAAAATAACCTTCGGCGGTTAAACAGACGACTCGACGGTCGCTACTTCCATCCAGTCTCCCAGCGAAACGACGACATTGTAGCTTGGTATTGTGTGGGGCATTATACATTGTCATGGCCTCTTCTTGCATCGCGAAGAGCGTTCTGAATGTAACGAATGTGGCATCATAACTACTAAGTCATACTTCAACTGAATTTTGTTACTGAACTGAAGACATTGATTTAACTAGAGATACTCCGTCTATTCGAAGCAAGATTGGACGAGTTTACCATAAGTTTTTGAATTTTTTGAATAATCTGCACCCATCCCCAAGTTGCTGGGTCTTTCCTCATTTTTGTGTCACGGCTCGTGATGCGACGACCATCAATGCAGGCGGAAGAGCACGAGCGTGCAAATCACTGCCGTCTCTGCTGCAACGACAGTAGCTCGCTGTCTTGTAGTTTTCGCCAGTTGTCATCTGAAACCCCGATTCCCATTATCAATCATTTTAATAATGTCAGTAGTAACTCTTCGTCTTTTTTTAAGGCTCACTCGTCTAACACTTCTTAACCTGATGAAACATTGAATTGGAGGAGTTTTGGCTTTGGCCTAGGTGGATGTCTGGCTCATAGAGACTGCCCGCCAAGGAACTGACATTACCACACACGGCTGTAATACGTTAATTTCCATAGTGTACTATTATTTGTAACCAAAGACCTCTAGTTTCAGTTCACAACTTGCAGACATCCATATCCAGCATATGCACTGTTTATTGTATTATTATTATTATTATTATTATTATTAGTAGTAGTAGTAGTAGTAGTAGTAGTAGTAGTAGCAGTAGTAGTTCAAATGGCTCAGAGCACTATGGGACTTAACATCTGAGGTCATAAATCCCCTAGAACTACTTAAACCTAACCAACCTAAGGACATCACACACATCAATGCCCGAGGCAGGATTCGAACCTGCGACCGTAGCGGTCGAGTGGTTCCAGACTGAAGCGCCTAGAACCGCTCGGCCACACCGGCCGGCAATTAGTAGTAGTAGTAGTAGTAGTAGTAGTAGTAATCGTCTGTGACTGAATGATAAGGAGAAATATCAGTGTCAGTGATAATTGTTGTAAAGTTCCCACCAAAAATAATTCTCAATGCGAAACGATTAGCAGCAGAGGGGAAATAATGTCATTTGTATTCACTTGTCAGTCTCTTGTAGCTGACACTATCCCACATGTAATAGAACTAAGTAGAACCTAGTTTGAAGCTTTTCCATATGTAAACACAACTGTGCTGCTACTTTGGCCGATATTTGTTAGCTTTGTCGAAAGTATACAGCTATTAAAGGGGCCTACCGATCTGATCTTCCACTTACATCAGACACATAATTTACGTAACACGTGAAGTGCGATACGGCCACTGCCTGGAAAGCTGTAAAAGTTTGAGCACCTCTCAACTATGCTTAGCGGAACATGAAAGATGTGATTCCACTGATATCAACTTTTCACGGAATGACAAGTTTCTCTATGTAATAGCGCGAGGCAACGAAAGTACTTTCGTGCGTCGGTCAGTGCCTTTTGCGACGTACGCGACACCACTATGCCGCGTAACTGCACGAATATTGCTGAAGGAACTGTTAATCGACGGAACCTCGTCGATTCTCTAAATTGTTCATGAGGATCGCCAGTCTGGAGGTAGCACGCAACAAAATCTTAAAAAGTCACAGCTGTGACATGCTGGTCAGTACCAGACAGGAATCCAGTGGTATCCAAAATAAAAGTAAACGGCTACTTCAAGGGAGTATTCTCAATTCATCGGAATTGAGACTACTCCCTTGAAGTGGCCGTTTATTTGTATTTTGGAAACCATTGGATTCGGTCTGGTACTAGCAGACCTACTGTGGCCCGTGGAAAGTTATAGCGCTGCAACACATTCTATAGGTACTGGCAACTGACTTCATCAAAGGCATCTTCTATGTCGATGTTCAACGATCCTATTGTTTATGTTTGGTACATCCATGAGAAGAAGGTCGTGTCTCTGAGAGCAATGTCCATCAGTGATCTTGTTGGGAACAATAAACGTCTGGTTAGGCCCGATTATATCTGGAAGATTCTCTTTTGGTCTTCCTGCTATTATGCACGCCATTATTTTTAAGTTGGCATATAACGAAATTCTTGGCCTATGATAAGTTATTCTTCTTGGTTTCGAAGTTTTGTGTGCAAAGACTGTAATTCCTGGTTCATTTTCTGAATATATTTGACCCACACTTTCTTCCTGTTTCATGAGCTCCGTGAATTCCGCTTTGATAACTGACCAGAATACTTTGTAAAAGTCATACGCCGTGCCGTCAATGCCCCGACGCCTATAGCGTGGTGTAAGTGCTTTTGTGATGTCTTAAGTTTCTTCTTCGGATATGGACTCTATCAGCATAGTGTCATGTTCGTTTGTGAGGGGAGTCATGCAGTGTTGTAGTAAACTCACTGTCTTCGTAGGATCTGGCGGCTGTTCTGCGAATAATCTGCGAAATGGTCCTTAATATCTTCAGTATTAGCGGTGTTGTTCCCGTCAGAAGACGTTAGATTTCCGATAAATCTGTCTGCACCGTTTCGATCTCTACTCAAGTGGTAATTGCCCGAATATTCGTCTGGAATGTAACCCTTATCTTTGCAAGTGACTATTTTGCCTTAGAGTTCGGTTTCCCATAGATCTAGGATAATTTTGAATGTCTTCAAATCGTGGGGCAGATCTTCGCCGTTTTTAGTTTCTATTGGTGTTCTCGAAAATCACATGAGTTCGATGTTTTTATTTCTAGTGTCACTGAGTCTGCACGGTACGTTTCTGAACGGTTTTCGAATTCCAGATTTCACCAGTTTATCCCACCATTCAAGAACGCTATTAAAGAACCGGTTCCAATGAACCTACGTTCGATAATATTCGCAGAATTTTGTTTTTTTCCCATTCATCGTCGAGCAGGTTGCGTTTAAGCTTCCGGTACACCTTTCCCATTACGCTCGATCGGGGTGAACCTATTTTAACGACAGTTGCATGATGGTTCTAGAAGCTGCCGGGGATTACTTCATAGTCCTGTACATCTATTCCTGTTTTATAAAGTCTGTACCGTCTCGAGACTGACAGTGGAGATAGGTACGTATAGTGGGATCGCGTAATAGCCAGTCGATCTACGACGTTTATCAGTTTTAGTCCTCCAATCACTTTATTTAAGGGGCCGCAAATAGAGGTCGATCCTATTGTGTCTGCCGATCTCTCAACACAATCAAAGTCTCCTCTCATTATTGCGTCTCCTTTTGCATGTCTAATAGTTTCACTAAAAACTTTTCTCTACCAGTTGTTGTTCGTGCCTGGTGGGGCATAAAAGTTTAATATTGTTTTACTTCATTTAGTTTGGCTTTGATAACGTGTCCATCCGGTTGCTTTTCTAAGTTCTCGAATTCCACGCCCATTCTAGTTAAAATGAGCAAACCCTACCGCTGTAGTCGACATCGTTCTAAACATTCTGTTGCTGTTGTAGGTTCGTCCCTTCGCAAGCTACTTCCCAAAGGACGGCAACGTCCACTTCATTGTTTCTTTAAGAATTTCCTCAGAACTCTCAACTTTTTCACTTCTTATTCCGCAGGCATTTAGCGTGAGTAGAGTAAGCGCTCTACTGTTGTCCACTGCAAGCTATTTGTCAGTTTCCGTGTCCATTCATAGTCCGCTACTTAACTGTCCTCTCAGGATTCGTTTCCAGGAGGTTCACTGTCCATTTCTCTTTTCTCGTCGTCTCGGTATTCTCTTTCTGCCTTTTTCTAATTTTTCTGACGTGTCACATTTAGATTCTGTTTGGCTTTCACTCTCGGTGTCTTGTCAACACCTTGAGATTTTATAGCGTTTTCGTTGGTAATACTTCCCTCTGCTGTCTTAACTGTGTGCTTTGCAGATCGCTTGGTGACACTGACAGCTGTTTCCGCACATCTTCTACATCTACATGACTACTCTGCAATTCACATTTAAGTGCTTGGCAGAGGGTTCATCGAACCACAATCATACTATCTCTCTACTATTCCACTCCCGAACAGCGAGCGGGAAAAACGAACACCTAAACCTTTCTGTTCGAGCTCTGATTCTACCTTACTTTCCCGTTTACATGTTCTATTCACAGCTTTTGTGGTTTCACACAGCTTTTGCTGTATCGCTGTCTGGCATGTTGTTTCTTGCAATGGCTGTTCACTTTCCTGCTGTAGACGGCTCACGGGGCTCGCCACGTATGGTTGTCGGGATTGAAGAATATTTCTGTCCGCGTGTTTTTCTATCCCAATCTGTATTACAGCAGCGTTTTCAGGCTTTGTTTCCTGTGCCGATTTATCTTCAGGGTCTTCTTCGAAGCTTGTACTGCCCTTTTCTAATGACCGTGCGTTATTATTCTGATTTCGATGAGAACAAGGACTACTTCAATTTTCCGAGTCCGTTTCGTTTTATTGCTTTTGAATTGAAATCTCATGGACACTCTGTTTTCCTAAACAATATCTGCAAACTGGTCTTCACCTGTTTCAGCCTTTTCATTGTTATTTGATTCTTTGCGTATTTCATTTGTTGCTGGTCTCTTGTTCAAGGGTGGAAATTCCTCTTCAACTTAACTAGGGGCTGGTCAGTGGACTCTGTATTTTTGGTGTTGCCCGTCGCAATACTTAAAGTAATCAGTTCTTGCGCCTCACGTACAATCTTGTCCGCTGTTGCAGATTATTTTGTAAAATAAACACGCTCTCTGGCCAGTTTTCTCGAAGATGTCCTTGTTTATAACACATGGGACATGTGGGAGTTTTCCCACCATATATTGTGTGTGCCTTGCAACCGCCCACAAGAAGGGGGGCGGGATATCGAAAGTAGCAACCATTCGTACTGATCTAATCCCGTTGTAGTACTGAAGTTTCTATCTAGTAGACCATCTTTTGAATTCGGTACTTGTCTGTAAGTGGAAAGTACCTGTATGAAGTCTTTGTCTACCTCTGGGGGAAGATTTAGCAGCTTGACAGTTTTCAGTTAACTGTTACTTATATCGATGGTACTCTCTGAATCATCATGATGACAGAATTCAAACTTGGCCTGGGTTTTAAGTAATATTCTATCTAACACAACAGAACTATTAAATCCAGCAAAAGCACAATTCTCACTATCGATTTAAATGAACTTAGCATTTTAATCAGAAATATCGAAATTTTGATGCAGCCAGTCGTGAATTTCCTAAGCTATAGGTTCCATATGTCTTATATTCTTGTTGAAAGCGAACCTCAAATTATTTTTCTTGGTCAAATTCATGGACATTATTTAGGGGTACGAAGCGGAACCTCCGATTCACAAACAATACACAACGACGACGAAGACAATGAGCAATAAGTATCTGTACCTAATAGTTCTGTGGCTGCTCAACGAACGCAATACACACGTATCGTAACACTTGCTTACGTAACCAGTCAGCTACAACACGGAGCGCCGCAGCGCATCTCCACGCGGGCTGAGCGCTAGGCTGCGACTTACGACTGAGTTACCCAAGCACGACTCACGTCCCGTCCTCACAGCTTTACTTCCGCCAGCACCTCGTCTCCTGCCTTCCAACCTCCTAGGAAGTATTTGGACAGCTTAGTCGGTAGAGTACTTCCCCGCAAAAAACAACGGTGCCGACTACGAGTCGCGGTCCAGCACAATTTTAATCTCCTACGAAGTTTGATATCAGTGTACACTCCGCTGCAGAGTGAAAATTTCGTTCTGGATACGTCAATCGTTATCTGAAACAGCACTAAGACTCCAAAGACACTGAACTACCTCGCTGGCTGTAGTAAAGGCATGCAAAGAGTTAAAAATGCCTCTGCTGGTTGCAGTTCTTTCTGGACTGATGATTTCGCGGAAGTTAGAATGCACTTAATAAGTTATTCTCAGATAAAATACTGTCTCGTGAAAAACTAAGAGCATATGTGAACAATTAAAAAACTGTGCAAATTTTATTCAAGAAGATGGGACGAAAATAAATCGAAAGTGCTTTCGTGAAATTTCTGATTACTAGTAGGTAACTCAATTAACAATGGCAAACACAAAATTACATTAGTCATACGATGAAGCACGTGGTATATGATTCCATGACATAAGAGAATCAGATAAAAATAAGTCCATATGCTCTAGAATACTCGGAGCAGTATTAAAACAGTGGGGATGTAACGAAAGCCATACTTCAATCTCATGCATCGACAATGGAAATGCCGATACTGTTCCGCGATCTCTCCATGAACAACGGAAGTTGTCTGGAGACGACTGAAGGTAGATCAATAATCGTGAAAGTGTTGCAAACATAATATTAAGCCAAGTTGCGCAAGCACTGCCACGACCTCACCTTAATTCGTGTAGTTTAGAGCGTGGGAATGGCCATCGAAATGTAACCTAAACTCAGTACACAGCCCCGATATGCATGAAGATCCAGCACGACCACCAACAGGAAACGCCAACTGTAGGTAACTGAATGCAGAAAGCAGAAAACAGAATGCCTTTGTCTAGCCTTCGACGGGGCATGCTTCGACCAAACACTACTGCACGGGCATTTGATTGGTGAGCCAACGGCCGGCCGCTGTGACCGAGCGCTTCTAGGCGCTTAAGTCCGAAACCGAGCTGCGACTACGGTCGCAGGTTAGAATCCTGCCTCGGGAATGGATGTGTGTGATGTCCTTAGGTTAGTTAGATTTAAGTAGTTCTACGTCGAGGGGACTGATGACCTCAGATGTAAGTCCCATAGTGCTCAGAGCCATTTGAACCATTTGTAAGCCAACGTTACTTTCAAAATACCGACTTAATTAAAAAAATGAACAAACTGAAAGGTGACTTTCAACGGACGGCTTTCATCACACTCCCACATATTAAATATTACCCTTTGGAATGTTATAGGAGGGCGATCAGCAGAAGAAATTTCAAAAATGATCGAACCTTTCACATGTATACCACATGAGCATAATGGTTATCTATGATTCACAATAATGTAAAATGGCCTTTTTGGGCTTGAAGTAATTGAAAACCGTGAATACATAAGCTGCTAAAAAGTCACCTCAACTAAATGAATCTTTAGTTACTAAACAATATTCTTGATACACAGAGGAAAGTGGCATGCCGATTTTAGTTTTTTTTAAATAAACCGTTCAGATGAGTGTAGGATCCTACACGCTTTAATAAATGACTCCTACTTTTACATAAATTCTAATATGATTACCATAAAGTAAGGCTACATAAAAATGAACATAATTCCAATTATAGAAGACACACATTAGTATCAATTACATGTACAATACGGAAGGCGAATTTAAAATAAAATTCGTGAAAGAGAATGGCAGTAAGATGCTAGAAGCAGTAATTCGTGAAGTTGTCCTTCTGAATGTACTACCTAATCACATAATATCCTAACACGTTTTCTTGCAGTTGGCTGTACAGAGGAAGCATTTGTTGTTTGTCCCGCAGTTTATTGTACTGTTAGAACATACTCACGCTCACGTGGAACTTTGGAAGGCAGTTTTATAATAAAAGATGTGACTGACTCTGGTTGCAAGAGATTGTTAACTTTATCGAGGGCAGGGCAGAAGTTGGTTGCGGTTGACGAGGGGAGCCTTAATTTGGAGTCCAGACAAGTGTATGGCTGTGATTACAGTCTTAAATGACTGCTGCTTAATCCATGGTAAATCTATTTGACTGAGTTTGACTGACATCGGCAAATCACAGTTCACTGGTAAATGAGTCAACCTTCTGGCAGTTAGTACCTCACCCTCTCATGAAAGTGTGTCCAATAATAGTCATGCATGAGTATCATGCTGTCAGGTACAGTGCTGTGTCAAAGCGATACTTCATGTTGTTCAGGATGTTCCATTAATTACTTTCTTAATATCTCGTCAAGTGATATGGTCCTTCATAGCGAATGCCCATTATTTAGTTTGGATAGATGGCAACCTCGTCCAGTATGTGGCCCATCCTCATGTGTGTCCCCACAGTAGCACCCAGTGAACATCTCCCTCGCACCTCCTCGACGTAAATATATTTACCAAGAAAATCAGTACAGAATTGGGCAAACGTTTATAATTACTATGAAGGGTCACATATAGCCCAAAATATTCCATCTGGAATAGTGAGCGTAGTGTATCATCAGGTCCACAATGTAAAATAAGTGCTGGTTTAACATGGGCAATAAAAAGTTGACAATAAACAAAAACATACACTCAGAGATAAACTCTCATCACAGGGTACACTGTGGTACAATTCCACATTGCTCTTCTTCACACAACATTTTAGCCAGTCGTGATCTCTTTGTGCTATCACAGTATTTCGTTTCTGGGAGAATATCCTTCACCAGTCAATTCTCTAACTACATGACGCAGGCTCAAACTTCACTAATCTACACCACCACTTTACGTAACTCCTAGTCTAAATTATAGGCCCTTAATTAGAACATTCTGATATTACTCAACTGTTTTGACTCTGTAATACAAGATGCATATATATGTACAAATAAATAAATACGTGGCCTAGCTGGCCATTTCGTTATTCACTTTTTAACATTATCATCACGATGAGTATCTACAAAAATAAAGTTTATCATAACATACTGCAAAGACTTATAGATTTCTCGACCTTTGAGGACAAAAGACATTTGATCCGAGGCATTAAGTCTTGTCACTCTTTGAGTTCACAGTACAATCAGCAGTCCACAAAAAGTACTCATCATTAAGAGAGCAACGTATACCGTAACATTCGACAAAAACTAACATATGAGCTACCAAAATAAACAACATTACATATATTATTTAAGTCATACTAATCAGACAGTTTGCTAATAATAAAATAAAATGTTGTTAATAATAGCGCACTTTCTTCTCTCAATGTAGAAGAAATAAGAAATCCGAAAAAATGTGGACAGAAAAAGAAAACATGGAGAGAAGGTGCACAGAAAAAACAGGAAACCACAGCAGGGAGAGAAGAGAAATTAAAGTTGTTCCGTGATCCTAGGTGGTCAGTACGAAGATGACGATAAAGATAGGCCACTGATCAAAATCCAATATTAACGGTAACATGTATTCATTCTTGGACAGCTGTACAAAACAAAATGTAAGAACAGGTCTGACATACTGTACAAGTAGACGATCCTGCATTTGCAATACTACACTGCTTCTCTGCGAGAGAGAAAAAAATTATTGTAAGAAAACAATCAGGAACATATGAAATCCCTGTCAGTGTAACAGCATTATAATCCACTGCAATACTGAAAAAGAATACCACAAGAAAGAAAAGAATTCCGTAGAGTCTCTAAATTTAATATAACATACTAGTCGAAAGAATATTTTACAGCTCGGCTCATCTTCTTTGAAATTGTTATCCATAAGCTACCAAAATTTAGGGAGGAGAAAAATATAGTTTTACCTTTACTTTCCAGTTTCATCTCTTATGCCTCCAATCCAAAGTTCTCACTCCAGTAGTTCGCGAGTAGCATTATTTTATTTAACTTGTTTCTCTATATTTGTTAATATTAAAATTGTGTCCCTTTACAGTGTGTAAAATGTTTCAGTACGTTCCCTTCTAAACTTAAAACCGGACTCAAACTTCGAATAATATTCTAATTCAAACGATAAGGAATGATACTTCGTTGTAAATCAACCATCAGTGCTCTCCTTAATTCATTTCAAACAACAAATAGGCAACTATGAACCTGGAACCAGCGAAAAACATCAGTATTCTCACTATGGGCACTATTCTTTGACACCACTGAACATAAAACCTCACCTTCAATCCCTGCGGACACGGTGCTGTTCTTTAAAATACTGGTAAACATAAATCCTAATCTCAGAAACAAGTGCAATCACTGTACGGTCAACCTTTAATCAAGGACTACAAAAAACATAACACAGTAACAAACTCTATTTGAGGGGAAACTGTCATCATCATTACAATCCTTAGTAATCCATAAGAAGACATAAAAATCATAAAACCACCCTGCCCGTGCTCTACCTTGGTGGAAATACATAATTACAAAAATTCATCTCAAACAGCTACAGTACAGCCACAAACAAGATGATCAAGCTATTCACTTCAAAGCTTTGAAGTAAATCTTAGGTACCACCACAGTCAGAGAGACAATCGTAAAATTAAAAAAAAAAAACTTTATCTACTTCTATATAGATATCGTACGGTGGGTGGCGGAGGGTACCATGTACCACTGCTTGTCATTTCCTTTCCTGTTCCAAAAAAAAAAAAAATGGTTCAAATGGCTCTGAGCTCTATGGGACTCAACTGCTGTGGTCATCAGTCCCCTAGAACTTAGAACTACTGAAACCTAACTAACCTAAGGACATCACACACATCCATGCCCGATGCAGGATTCGAACCTGCGAGCGTAGCAGTCGCGCGGTTCCGGACTGAAGCGCCTAGAACCGCTTGGTCACTGCGGCCGGCTCTTCTGTCTCAAGAAAGTTTATTATATTCGAAGTGCTCTTAAACATCAATTATTGTTCCCGTGATATATTAGTATTGCTCTAGTCAATCAATTCACTTTTATTTCACATGCACATAGTCATTTTCTTACAGACTACCAAGTTCTCCAAAACATTTCACATAAAGTGCACAGACAGCAATAGATACATACTCACTTTGACGTAGGACAGATAATGAGCAGGAAACAGTTCAGAACATTAAAGGTGAAAACACTCTAGGAAAGAGACTTAACGAAAAAATTACCCGAATTGGACGGAAATCGATAAATATGATGTACATAGATGGACGATTAAAATTTCAGAAATATTTGATTCAAGAGTAAGAGCTTTACTACCGGAGCAAGTAAATGACGGGTTGGTCCATATCAGGCTCTTGAGCAAGCAGTTATTCCGTTTGGCATTAGCATAGTTACTGGATGTTCTCCTGAGAGATATTGTGACAAGTTCTGTCCAGTTGGCGTGTTATATCGTCAAAATCCAGATATGGTTAAAGGGTCCTGTCCCCAACACCTCAAACGTTCTCAATTGGCGAGAGAACAGGCGACCTTGGTAGCCAAGGCAGCGTTCGGCAAGCATGAAGACAACCAGTACAAACTAGTGCGGGGTGGGCATTATCTTGTTGAAATGTAAGCCCAGGATGGCTTGCCATGAAGCGATACAAAGCAGGCCGTAGAATACCGTAGACGTACCACTGTGCTGTAAGGATGCGGTGGATGATAACCAAAGGCGTCCTGCTATGAAAAGAAATGCCAGCCTATACCATTGCTCTTCGTTGCTGGGCCATACGGCGGGCGACATTCAGGTCGGTACCCACTGGTGTCAGGGGCGTCTCCAGGCACCTCTTTGGCCTGGGTTCTCATTAACTGCAGTACAGTTGTCTTCAGTGATGAGTCCCGCTTCTAACTGAGCCCATATAACGAGCAAAGGCGTGTTCAGAGACGCCTCAGTCATTGTTGGGACACCAACCTGACTGTCGCCCGCCCAACCATCCGACAACCAGAATGTTGGTCTGGGATGCCATTTCATAACAGGACTCCTTTGGTTGTCATCTGCGGCACCCCTAAAGCACAACATTACGTCGACTATATTCTACTCCCCGTTCTGTTTACCTTCACGGCAAGCCATCCTGGGCTTATACTTCAGCAAGATAAAGCCCGCCAGCTCAAGACGAGAATTTCTACTGCTTCTCATCGAGATTGCCAAACATCACTTTGTCCCCGAAGGTCGCCGGATCTCTCCCCACTGGAGAAAGTTTGAAGCACTATGTGCAGTGCCCCCCAAACAGCTAGGAATTTTTACGATTTAACGTACCGATTGGACAGAATTCGGCACGATATTCCTCAGAACGACAGTAAACAACTCTATCAATGAATGTCAAGCTGAATAATTGTTCACGTAGGGTCCAGAGGTGGACCAACGCGTTATTGACTTAATCAGTGTGTGAAGCTCTTTCTCTTGAATAAATCATCCATTTTTTTCTGAAATTGTAATCATCTGTTTGTCTGTACATGTACATCACATCTACCGACTTCCATCCCATTCGGATAACTCCTTCGTGGTGCGTCGTTTCTTTTAGTGTGTATGTGATGTCACAACTATGGTGATCTTACGCTCGCTAGGCACATCTTGATAGTAGGTATATATACCCCTAAGGGTTAAGATAGAGCATCCTCACTTCATATCAGATTCGTAATCATCCATGCAGTTTAAACTCACTTAATCATGGAACTGGCAAAACTTCGTCCACATGAAATACTCATGTCACACAGACGGAGAGAACCACCTGTCAAATCAAAACTAGCTTGTTAACATGAAAGAGCAGAACACAACTTCGTCCTGACAACTGAGCTCATATAACCATTTGAATAATCCCAACATATGGCAAGATATACAGGGCCTTACAAAAAGGTACGGCCAAACTTTCAGGAAACATTCCTCACACACATATAAAGAAAAGATATTATGTGAACATGTGTCCTGCAACGCTTAATTTCCATGTTAGAGCTCATTTTAGTTTCGTCCACCTACGATCAATGGAGCACGTTATCATGATTTCATACGGGATACTCTACCTGTGCTGCTAGAACATGTGCTTTTACAAGTACGACACAACATGTGGTTCATGCGCTATGGAGCTCTTGCACATTTCAGTCGAAGTGTTCGTACGCTTGTCAACAACAGATTCGGTGACCGATGGATTGGTAGAGGCGGACCAATTCCATGGCCTCCACGCTCTCCTGACCTCAAACCTCTTGACTTTCATTTATGGGGGAATTTGAAAGCTCTTGCCTACGCAACCCCGGTACCAAATTTAGAGACTCTTCGTGCTCGTATTGTGGACGACTGTGATAAAATACGCCATTCCCCAGGGCTGCATCAGCGCATCAGGGATTCCATGCGACGGAGAGTGGATACATGTATCCTCGCTAACGGAGGACATTTTGAACGTTTCCTGTAACAAAGTGTTTGAAGTCACTCTGGTACATTCTGTTGCTGTGTGTTTCCATTCGATGATTAATGTGATTTGAAGAGAAGTTATAAAATGAGCTCTAACATGGTAAGTTAGCGTTTCCGGACACATGTCCACATAACATATTTTCTTTCTTTGTGTGTGTGAGGAATTTTTCCTGAAAGTTTGGCCGTACCTTTTTGTAACACCCTGTATACACTGATGTGACAAAAGTCGTGGGATACAGATATGCACATGTGCAGATGACGGCAGCATCGCGTAAACAAGGTACAAAAGGCAGTGCATTACCGGAGCTGTCAGTTGCACTCATGTGATAAACGTAAAAAGGCTTCCGACGTGATTGTCGCCGCACTATGGGGACTTTTCAAATCGGAAATCGTTAGGGAATTCAACATTCAGAGATCGACCGTGTCAAGAATGTGTCGAGAATACCAAATTTCAGGCATTACCTCTCACCACAGACATCGTAGTGGCAGACAGCTTTCACTTAACGACTGAGAGCAGGGCATTTGCATAGAGTTGTCAGTGGTAACAGACAAGCAACAATGCTTGAAATAGCCGCAGAAATCAATGTTGGACGTACGACGAATGTATCCGTTAGGGCACTGCGGCGAAATTTGGGGTTAGTTGGCTATGACAGCAGATGGCTGACGCAATAGCCTTTGCTAACAGCACGACATCGCCTGCACTGCTTCTCCTGGGCCTGTGACTATATCGGTTGGAAGATTGAAAAATCATGGCCTGGTAAGATGAGTCCCAATTTAATTTGGTATGAGCTGATGGTAGTAAGTGTGGCGCAGACCCCACGAAGCCTTGGACCCAGTTTGTCAACAAGGCACTTATAAAGCTGGTGGTGGCTCGATATGGTATGCTGTGGTGTGAACCGATCATTCAGTGGAAATGGTTATATTCGGCTACTTGGACACCATTTGCAGCCATTCATGGATGCCATGTTCCCAAACAACGATGAAATTATTATGGATGACAATGCGTCATGTCACCGAGCCATAATTGTTCTCAATTAGCTTGAAGAACATTCTGGAGAATTCGAGCGAATGGTTTGGCCATCCAGATCACCGGTCATGAATCCCATCGAACATTTATGGTACATAATCAAGAGGTCAGTTTGTCCGCAAGAGACTGCACTGGCAATACTTTCGCAATTACGGAACGCTATAGAGCAACATGGCTCAATATTTTTACAGGGACTGCAAACGACTTGAGTCAATGCCACGTCGAGAAGCTACGCTATGCCTGGTAAAACGTGGTCCGACACGATAGTAGGTGGTGTACTGTAACTGTTTTTCCGATATTTTATAATCATCCTCAATAGTAGCCCTTCTTTGTTATCTTCATTGATTTGTCAGCCCTTATTTGTTTGAAATTTTAATATATTTCCTCCAGAGCTTTCATAAACATGACAAATACATTATTGAGGATATCTATAGTCTGAAGGGACGCCCTGTGGAACAACTTGAACTCACTGCAGTTTCTACATACCCGTAACAAAATAGCAATTACTATAGACAAATTTCACTGCAAATTCACACAAGAGTATATAAAAGCTCACCGAATCACTTAAAGTAAACGAAGCAGCAAATGGTGAACCCTAGCTGAGAAATACACCAAAAATTTGAAGTCTAGACTCAGCACCACCTCACCACATTTTTTTAAATTTCGGCATACCCTCTTCTCTAAGTAAATAAATCAAGAAGAATAACTAAAGCTATTAAATCCCATGTACTTAACATCCTCAAACGCTTGAAAATGAATATGCACTCAGCTGTAGAAGATTCACACATCAGACCAACAACCTCTGCTAAACATAACTGTGGAGCTGACAAAGCTTCGTCCACCATTCCATTGTCACAATGCCGTCTGTTGAACAACCTGCAAGAACACCGGTTGTGAACTCCAGTAAAGATACTCGGATCAACAGCTGGTAACATAGACAGCGTAGCCGCAAGTGTGTTCTGCGGAACAGCTACAATTCCAATTAAGTAGCAATTAAATTCTCATACCAATATACCAGGGCGTGCTGAAAATTAATGCCTCCAATTTTTTTGTGAAAACTCTTAAAGCTTTTTAAATAAAACAAATGATATTAACATTCTAAATCCTTCATGTCTATACATTTACTTCTCAACCGCCACCCTGACGGCGAACACGTTCCTCCCAGCTACAGGCCAATTCGTTGACACTGTCTTTGTAGAGTGAATGACTTCGTTGACGGAGCCACAATCTCGCCTCTGCTTGCACCGCTTCACCACTATTAAAATGAAGTCTTCCACGGTATTTTCAAGAAACTCGTGTGTGGGCAGTTATTCAAGCTAAAGGAGAGGGTGCTCCATGCGTGGACGAACTCTTGGAGTTCGTGCTTTTTTTCTGGGTGTCTAGCCGTAGCTTGCAGAGTTCGTGGTGGTGCTTTTAGGCAAGAATTTCAACTATACCACACGTTGAACAGCTCAGAACATTGTGAACATGGCTACCCTTGCTTATGTCAAGGTTTTGAGATTTTTTGTCGTCTGTGATCATTTGTACTGTGACTTGATTGATTCTCTCTTGTTTACGAGCTCAAGACCGTGGAACCAGCTTTCATCACCCGTCACAATGCATAGAAATGTGGAATCCAATTAATATTTCAACCTTGCAAAGATGAAATATGAATAAAGGGATATGCAGTCGAAATTATGTACGTCTCCTGAAGACGTATACATTTGTTAATTTGTTTGTTAATTTCTTGGACATTCGTTGGAATGATGTCGACATTTCGTTACAAATTGTAGAAGCATTAGAACGAACGGGAAATAACTGACCATTCCATGAATTGTGGTTCGAACGGTGATTGTTAAGCTAATTAAAGTCCAGAACAGAAAGAGTACGTAACAAGCGCAAGGGAAACGTGTGGTAATAACTTTCAGTATCAAAGAAAAGGCTGTAAGTTCTTTGGTTAAATAAAAGGAGGGTGAAAACACTTAAACATAATGCAAAGCTGGTTCCATTCCGTAAAATCTCTACGTGAACTGTATAAAGGGAACGGATTACGCGAAACAATAAATACGCCCCAGAATCAAACTTGTAAAACTGTGAAAAAACTGTTAGAAAGAATTAAAACAGCTTATGAGTCACTGCACGCTTACCAAGTGAGAACTACGTGAATGAGCCCTATGAATTTCAAGTAAGATTAAAATCATTCATGTCCACGTTTCTTTGATCTTCTTACAGGCTCCAGACAGAAATTGTTTCGACATTGCAAAGCATTTTTCAGAAAATTGCCACACAATATAATTTCTGATAGCTCTGGATGATTTCAGGTTTTTCAGCGGTATATAAATATTAAACTTGAGACTATTGTAAACTGTCAGTTTGCATCACCAGATTTTACGAATTTGATAAAGTATGCCTGGTACACAGCACAATATGCAGAGCAATGGCCACGACTGTTTCTTACTCCGTCCCGATTCTGTCTAAATAATAGTAGTAATTATTGTGACATGACTAAATGCATTAATCTTTGTTTTGTTAGGTCTACCTGGCGTAAAGAAAATGTTTTCGTCGTACAATATACAGTTCGCATTTCTGTGATGATTGAAGGGAATAAATAACGAACTGTTACATTATTCACAAATTATTATAAGGACTGTGATACAGAAATTGCAATATTTCGTGTCCACATATGGAAGCCCAATTGATGGAACTTGTCTGTAATGTAACATCACACACTGCCTTGATTTTCTTCCCTCTGCTAATCACTTGTGTAACAATTAGAACTGCAACAATTTGACGATATGGACTGCAAGTTATTCAAAAATTTATGATTTTAGACACTTTTGGTACGGTTGAAGTGCTTAAAATTCGCATGTGTGCAATTTGGACTTCGCTCTACGAGGTGCTACGTTCTCTTGTCGTGGCTGCATCTGCTTTTTCGCCGATTCGCGCACCGTACAGGAAGGGCTACACACATAGCTGTTACAAGAGGTTCTTCGTGCGCCAGATTAGTAACTTTAACGGTTTCTTTAAAGATAACTACAGTGCGCCTTAGCTGCTAAAATTTTTATAGTGCATCTCTTTCGGGGTATTCCTACTGTCTGAAAAATTTCAGGTTAGGGTTTCGTCATGGCGGATGGGACCATTCCCTTGTGACCACACTAAGGCATCAGTTATCAAATTTACACTGGTTGACATTTCCTAGGTCCGAAAGTTCCTGTATCTGTTAACTAAAAAACAAAAAAAAAAAAAACAAAAAAGAAACCGAAGTTTTAAAGAGGAGGATGACCATGTTAATGCACCAATGCAAATAATATGAGAACTACATAAGTTTAACAGTCGCTAAATTTTTCCCTGTGAAGAAAGACTTCAGTATATTTTTCCTGCAACATGCGACACATTTGTCTTTCATCCTGTTTTGCTCAATAGACTGTTGCTTGTAGTAAGAACTTTGATCCAACGTATTTAATAAAATTGAAAAAAAATTCATTAATTTAAATATTTTTAGGACAGGATTGTCAGTATTAAACTTCAGCAAGTAACTCTACATCCTATTAAAACTTTCTACATCAAACATTAATTCAAAACATATCTGAAAATACATAGAATTTAAAAAAATTCACAACCCTATGTCTAAAGAAAATTAAAATAGCTTCATAAATGCAACAACGCACTTCTTTTAGTGAATTATAAATACCAAAATTGTAGTGCGACTAGTGGTAAGAGTAAAGATGAAATGTTCCTACAGTTTCCCCCTCGTTACTGAAACTCGCTAAGCCTGTTCTTCACTCTATCTCCATCCATTATGTCCATAAATTAACGCACAGTAAATGCCGTATGACAGACGTTAAAGCGTCATTGCTTTAAACTCTACTATTCCGAACTGGCGATCTGCCATCATTGCAGAAAAACTTTCTTCGTTAAACTACGCAAGCCCACACTAAAATGACAGCTCGTTGATGGAATTCGGAACTACCGACAGCACTTCTATCTCGATTCTGCCAGACAGGACAACTTCCTTAGAAGGTTCACGGCGATTCCATGGGTCTTAGAGCTCAGAGCACCTCTCAAAATTTGTCAGACATTTAGATCTCTTGGGTAAATCGTAAATCAGCGTTGTGGTAGGAGATCGATTGCCTTGTCAGTCAGTTGCAAGTATTCTCGTTTATTCAGCTTTACTTCTTGGTGCTTTTGCCGCCGTTGCCTGGTAGAACCACTCACAACAGAATTTTAAAAAACAAGTACGCTGAATAATGCTCACAGTAAAATCATTGAGTATTTTACTAAGCTAAGATTTGGGAAAAATTCCATTCTCCAAACACTGGTGACAATTTCCAATCAGTTTGGAATGGTTTCTGGAAATTCGAATGTGTGTTTTCGTTCGTCTTAACGATGATTTGTTTCACCACACTTACGACATCCGTAATAGCTTCCAGAATTTCTGCTAAGTAATAGTGCTTCTTTCAGTCTGTTACCCATACTAGTAATTTACGTTTTCGCACAGAATGCATTTCTCCTTGTTTATGAAGCATTTTGTGATCTGCCACTGTACGGACTTCGGTGAGCTGCTTTAAAGAAATAGTTCAGTACAGGAACGTAATTGGTAGAACTACTGCAACAAAGATTTATATTTTGCGTAAGGGTGGTTATATTACTTACGTGGTGTTTGGATCTTGGTTATGTTACTGTAAACATAATTTTTCAAACATGGACTACTTTACTTTCAAGAATAATATCATACATGGTTCCAGGCACACTACATATTTAAAATATCAAATTGCTGGGTAATGAGTCGTTGAAAACAACCCATACATACATAAAGTCACTTAAATACTCGAGAATAAACTGCCTTACAAAACATTTATGGTAATTTACATTTACACGTTATTTGGAATGACAGATTCAATTTCCTTAACAACTTGTAAGATAACTTAACTGTTACAGGAAAGCTGGTTGCTGTACAAACTATGATACACAGTATCCTGTACTTCATAGCATGTTACTATCTCATCCAGGGGATTTCACAGGTAAACCACAATGCACTTCACTATAACTATTAATAAATGAATAACTTTAGTATGGAGGAAATATGTCAACTATTTCTCGTATTAGGTTTTCACATTCTTAGAACATGTAAGGATGCACTTTTTTCCCCTCAGAGAATTGATGCACTGATGGCCCCATGGTATATGATGCATAGCTTCTTTTTCACGTACCAAATGATACTGATAATTGTCTTTGAGAATGATTACAACTCAGCTCAAAACGTTGTGGCAGCTGGTAACGCCTGTAAGTATTTCATTATTCCATCACAGTCTGTTAGATTTATTTCGGAGTTGTCCAGTTATGTAATTGCTTTGAGAATATATTGAAATTTCATTAGCATACCTAACAAAACAAGAAAATAATCAGGTTTAATATGAAGTTAATAAGTAACTTGGATTGGGGAAATATCTGCTAGGAAATTAACGAAACTCTTTTGAAAAGTATAATACTACCACTTGTCCTGTGTCCCATGACCTCGTTGAGTAACACAGCTGTGATGGTAAGGTGGAGATTTGAGCCCCACTCCTCATAACTGACAGTAAAGTACCTTAATCAAACGTACGCAGAAGTTTTAAATCACCACAAAAAGAGTGTTAACAGTAAGAAATAAATATTTCCAGAAAGAAGCCAAAATGTCATGAGATTAAACAAACATGTACTATTGTAGCTCCCCCTTTTTTGCAGAAAATATTTTTTAACGAATTAAAATTCTGTAGGAAAAAGTAAATGGAACGAATAAGTGCGTAGTTTATATTTTCAATCAAATTTTATAGTATTAAACAGTTGGCTCAGTATGAGGAAAATTAGTGTGCCACATTTCATTTCAGTTACTTGTATTTCTTAAATTTGCATTAGAAATAAGACTGTCCATTAAAAAGCTCCGTCATTAAATAGCTAAAAATTTAATTCCTGTGCCGCGCGCGATTAGCCGAGCGGTCTCAGGCGCAGCAGTCACGAACTGTGCGGCTGGTCCCGGCGGAGGTTAGAGTCCTACCTCGGGCGTGTGTGTGTTTTTTCAATTCCTGTCCTCTAAAGTACAATGCGCTTACTGACAAAATTTATATCCCTCATAATTCAGTGTATTCAAACAAATTAACTTTATTAAAATTGTTGCCACGTTTATGCAACAGGAACGTTTATCTCTATTCTAATTACCTTTTTGTTTAGAAATCTATATATAATCCAGTTTGGAATACAGAATTAAATGTAAGAAGATAAGTAGTGAAATATAAACATTTTCTTGAGATTATTACTTGACTTAGATTAAATGTAAAGATAAACACTTAAAGAACATAAATTTTACGAAAATATATCCCATTTCCTGAATTGTGAACGTCCTTCACAATAATACTAAGATTCTTGTGCAGATAATCTGTCGCTTTGCTATTCAGTGTTTACACTGGATGTTCTTCGTGTTACTGTATTAAGTACTGAAAATAATGCTAAAATTTCCTTCATATATTCATGGGAAAACTTATTTTATCACTTGCATCTTAAAGTTTTCCAGCAAATAATTTCCTTAATTTTGAATACAAAAAACTATTTTCTGTTTTGTTAAAATTGACTCAGTCTTTGATCTTCCATTTATCTTGAAAATTTAATTTGCTTATTCTGTTTCTAATTTATGCATTTACGCGTTTTTAAAACTGTTACTAATGTTCCTCACTCTTTGGTAAAATCATCTACAATTTTTCTTTGTGTTGGCATCTTTACTACTGAGATGCAGATAATTAAAACATCTGAATATCTTCATTTTTAATAATATCTTGTAAGTATTTTTTTAGCTAGACAAAAAGTAAAGACTCAGTGTAATACTATAGAAAGTTACATAAATCAGTTCTGGCATCTGATAACAAAATATTAATTTATAGTGATTAGATGAACAGATTGGAAATAACAGGTGTCAAGTTCCACACAAATATGTAAAAATGACTGACTCGCAAGGAGTATTCAAATGTTACTCTTGTAAAATGGCTCACGTCATTAGACTTTTGTTTTCGAAAAAACAGATAATCGTAATGCACATCGTTCAGCCAGTCACTTCCTGATACTCGTCTTAACATAATGCCAGGTGAAGAAGTCATAAAAGTGTTCAAAAAAGGGCGCACACACACACACACACACACACACACACACACACACACACACACACACACACACACACAATTTTCTGCACCAGGAGTATTGAAAAAGACAGTTCAGTGCACACACACTTGTCGTGGCTTAAATCGCTGGTAAAAAAATTTAGATTATCATCACGAAAAACCATCTATACATAGTTAACGATAATATATGGGCTGCATAATAAAAAAATAAGCTTTATGGATATGTATAACTGCATACTGTGTTGTTATTACCTATATGACTATATTACACTGTAATTACTTCATAAAGTAAAGTTAATTTTCAGTGTTAATAAATACTCCTAATTCATTTCCTGCAGCAGCTGTTGTATAAGGGAACGAGCAAAAAGTTTCCTCTCGAAGGCTGTACAGTTTAGAATAGGTATTCCAATCAGGTAGATTAAAACTGAAGAAACTCCAAAAAGGTGGGAATTTAAGGAGATAGGACCTGGATAAACTGACTAAACCAGAGATTGTACAGAGTTGCAGGGAGAGCATAAGGGAACAATTGAACGGAATGGGGGAAAGAAATAAACTAGAAGAAGAATGAGTAGCTCTGAGGGATGAAGTAGTGAAGGCAGCAGAGGATCAAGTAGATCTAGTAGAAATCCTTGGTTAACAGGAGGAATATTGAATTTAATTGATGAAAGGAGAAAACATAAAAACGCAGTAAATGAAGCAGGAAAAAAGGAATACAGACGTCTCAAAAATGACATCGACAGGAAGTGCAAAATGGCTAAGCAGGGATGGCTAGACGACAGATGTAAGGATGTAGAGGCTTACCTCACTAGGGGTAAGATAGATACTGCCTACAGGAAAATTTAAGAGACCTTTGGAGAAAAGAGAGCCACTTGTATGAATATCAAGAGCTCAGATGGAAACCCAGTTCTAAGCAAAGAAGGGAAAGCAGAAAGGTGGAGGGAGTATATAGAGGGTCTATACAAGGGCGATGTGCTTTGAGGACAATATTATGGAAATGGAAGAGGATGTAGATGAAGATGAAATGGGAGATATGATACTGCGTGAAGACTTTGACAGAGCACTGAAAGACCTGAGTCGAAACAAGGCCCCCGGAGTAGACAACATTCCACTGGAACTACTGATGGCCTTGGGAGATCCAGTTCTGACAAAACTCTACCATTTGGTTAGCAAGATGTATGAGACAGGGAAATACCCTCAGACTTCAAGAAGAATATAATAAGTCCAATCCCAAAGAAAGCATGTGTTAGTAGATGTGAAAATTGCCGAACTATCACTTTAACAAGTCACAGCTGCAAAATACTAATGCGAATTCTTTACAGACGAATGGAAAAACTGGTAGAAGCCGACCTCGGCTAAGATCAGTTTGGATTCCGCAGAAATGTTAGAACACGTGAGGCAATACTGACCCTACCACTTACCTTAGAAAATAGATTAAGGAAAGGCCAACCTACATTTCTAGCATTTGTAGACTTAGAGAAAGCTTTTGACAATGTTGACTGGAATACTCTCTTTCAAATTCTAAAGGTGGGAGGGGTAAAATACAGGGAGCGAAAGGCTGTTTACAATTTGTACAAAAACCAGATGGCATTTATAAGAGTCGAGGGGCATGAGAGGGAAGCAGCGGTTGGGAAGGGAATGAGACAGGGTTGTAGCCTGTCCCGATGTTATTCAATCTGTATATTGAGCAAACAGTAAAGGAAACAAAAGAAAAGTTCGGAGTAGGTATTAAAGTCCATGGAGAAGAAATAAAAACTGACATTGTAATTCAGAGACACCAAAGGACTTGGAAGAGCAGTTGAACGGAATGGACAGTGTCTTGAAAGGAGGATATAAGATGAACATCAACAAAAGCAAAACGAGGATAATGGAATGTAGTCAAATTAAATCGGGTGATGCTGAGGGAATTAGATTAGGAAATGAGGCACTTAAAGTAGTAAAGGAGTTTTGCTATTTGGGGAGCAAAATAACTGATGATAGTCGAAGTAGATAGGATATAAAATGTAGACTGGCAATGGCAAGGAAAGCATTTCTGAAGAAGAGAAATTTGTTAACATAGAGTATAGATTTAAGTGCCAGGAAGCCGTTTCTGAAAGTATTTGTATGAAGTGTAGCCATGTATGGAAGTGAAACATGGACGATAAATAGTTTCCACAAGAAGAGAATAGAAGCTTTAGAAAAGTGGTGCTCCAGAATAATGCTGAAGTTTATATGGGTAGATCACATAACTAATGAGGAATTATTGAATAGAATTGGGGAGAAGAGGAGTTTGTGGAGCAGCCTGACAAGAAGGGACCGGTTGGTAGGACACGTTCTGAGGCATCAACGGATCACAAATTTAGCATTGGAGGGCAGCGTGGAGGGTAAAAATCGTACAGGGAGACCAACAGATGAATACACTAAGCAGATTCAGAAGGATGTAGGTTGCAGTAAGTACTGGGAGATGATGAAGCTTGCACAGGATAGAGTAGCATGGAGAGCTGCATCAAACCAGTCTCAGGACTGAAGACGACGACGACGACAACAACAACATTCCAATCAGGCAGGACCGCCGTAAGCATTGTAAATGCCTGATTGCACATCCCCGTCCGACAGGAATTTTCGGCACTTCAAGGACTTTTTTTTAAGGGACCTCAGGCGTTATAATAATGAGTGATAAAGAATATAGGATGGGTCCTCGAGTGTCTCCCTACTTGAGTTGGCATAACTTCTGCGTTACGAATTTACGATGTTGGAACGTGAGTTGTCATGAGTCAGCAGCACCCTCTTGCCGCAGGTTTTCCGGACATTTCGCCTTAACAGCATGCCGTAATTTCTCCAGTGTTGATCAGTATCGTTCCCCAGTGATGGGTCCACCAGGTTCCTTGAAATCAATAAGCATTGGGCCCCAGTAATCAAAGAACAGGTGAGTATCACCCTTCCAGCAGATGGCTGGCTTTTGAACTTCTTGGGACGAGGGGAAGATGGATGACATCTTTGCATCGTCGACGCTTTATACTCCAGTTCTTATTGGTGGCATTAGGTTATGTTGCCTGCAACAATGCACTCAAGGAGCGTGTTGCCTTCAACTTTTCAAAGCGTCAGATGCATCAGGCAAACAGCAATCCGGTTTGCTTTTCTTTTGGCATCCCACGCACAGGGTATTCACTGGCTGCAGACCTTATGGTAGTGTAACTCGTGCCGGACAATGTGTTGCACCCTACCGAAGCTGATGTCGAGATCCTTTGTTAGCGCATGTGTGGTTGTGCACCAATCTGCCCTAATTGCCCAACTGTCCAGTTGTCATTTGATGAGGCTCGTCTCCTGGAACGACCGGTGTTTTGTGTCGAATCGTGACTAGTACGGAACTTCGGGTGCCATTCTAACATGGTAATTTTCGATACATAATCTGCTCCACACCCCACTTTAATTCTCCGATGGATGTCTACCAGTGTTTGTCCTTCAGCAGCCAAGAAAAGAATAACAGCGCATCGGTCTTGTTTGGACACATTTGGTATAAATGTCGCCATAGTTCACGTTTACTCATTTACCGCACGCACTTCGAATAGACATGAATGCCACATTAATTCCTTGCCTATATGTCGGTGATTACACACCCACATTAGAGTCACGTTACGTTGCATATACGGTGCAGCAATGCTCTCAAACGGAAAATTTTTGATGGCCCATTACATTTCTGTTATTATTGATTTATCTGTTCTGAGCTCTTTGAGCGCAATTAGGTTAAGATGGAAAAACAAACTATTACATATACTGTCAACTAAATAGATGAAAAATAAACGTAAGCATGAGCATCTACACCAAAGACGTCCTTAGAAGTAAGTGATCGCTCTAATTTCTGTACCAACTCTACAATTAAATGTAGTAAATAGCTCAAGCGTGCTGGTAATTGATATAGATTGTTTTCGAAAGCTGTAGCTTATTGATGCGAACCCTGCCTGAACACATTTAGAAGAGACAAAATTGGTTAGCATACTTATGGATTATCTATCCCAAAGGGAACGTCGTTCTGCAGTAATTTATCACGTTAGACGTTATCCCCGCACGTAGTGACAATCTTCCTTTGCTTTACCTGACAGTCAAATGTAGCGAGCTGTCTCATCATGCCATTCGTTTAATAACTGCCAGTGACGGGCGCAATACAGGTTCAGGTACCTGAACAACCTAGCTTTGAGTGCAGCCACTTCATTTACGAAGGATGGCTCACCACCAGACTATTCAGCGATTGCTTTACTGCTCTTGTAGAGACAGATAATTTGATGGTGTTGGAGGTTGGGGCAATCCTGAGCAGACTGTGTAACGGTGGATAAAACAGTATTGTGAAATTGGAGAATCTAGTAGGCTTGTGGGAATTGGACGTTAGCGTGTACGAACACCAGTCCAAGGTTATCAGCTTGTAAACATACCACAGCCTCTTTATTAGCTGTGTGGCAGTTGAAGCAATGAGTTTCTGGGGTCGGTAGAATGGTTCGACGGCAGATTGGGGAGATCAGACTACAAAGAAAACAAGGGGCAATCAAAGGGAAGCCCTGATGATGACTGACTCTACCAATTAGCATTTGCTAAGGGAAATATCGATGGTGACTAGCGGAGTCCAATATTTTCCAACGAATCAGTATGTTCCACAAAAAATGATTATTGAGTAAAACTACATAGGTCACATGATGTCTGTTACGATCACAAGTACTTACACGAATCATTTCATGAGGGTTGTGCGACTATGGCAGTTGGGGGCTGAATATGTTCCCATGGACTTTGCCGTTTTCAAAGGTAGATAGCCGATTTAGTACTGCCCAACGAACTAACGGGTAATGAGTGTAACAGTTATGCCCTGATACAATAAAATGTTAATAGCACGATCTGTCATGAACAGACAAGTCAACTACTGTGCAGGAGTAGTTTGCAGAAAGAAACGGGATTTCTCTTCTTGACTGGGCTCCACCTGCACATCAATTTCATTGAAAACGTGTCGGTGGAGACAAAACGGAAGATGCAATAAAACTGCATTGCCCTAGGATTATCTTTGGAATGTTGGCGCCCTAACTAAGGTTGTCGAAAATGAGACTTATTACTTACCTCATAAAGTGTATTTCTTGGAGGATGCAGACTGCTAATGCAGAAGGACTTCAGATATGATACTAGTATCCAGGTTTTGCCAGTTCTGACCCAGTGCTTACGTATGACCTATCATCCTTACCTCCGGTTACCAATGAGTCATTACTCCTTCTGTCACCCTAATCCTTGTAGCTGAATTACTTAAGGTACTTCATTATCCTGAAATAATCAGGATAATTTCACCTTCCCATTTCACCTTCCCAATCACTCTATTCAAGGGCAGCTATCGTATTAGTTCCCACAAAGTCAAGATGACATCCGGTATGACATCACAGACCAAGATGTTAGCCTTTATTAATTGCGGTATAAATTCGTCCAGCCAAGATGTCGGCCCAAGACAAAGACATAGATGATGTCAGAAAGGAAATAATTGTCTTGGAATGCTCCCCTACTACTCTTAGAGTGTTTTTAACAGTTCCATATTGCATGGTCTATTCATTTAAAGTTTTTAACTCCCCAGGTGTGTAGCAGTATTGCATCCCAGACACAGTCAAGGTCGCAATAGTTCTTACAATTAACTTATTACAACCTCTTTCATGCAGTCACGCTATATCAGTTCATTTTTAAACAAAGTACACTCTTCCTATGTAATAATTGGACTGTGAAGGTATTGTGTTCATTTTGAGCTACATAACAATTAAACTGTGGATGTTCAGCGCTCGTATTTTAAACAAAATTGCATTAATCGGCTCCTCATGTTCTATGTTTAACGATTACAGGAAATAAGTGTAGCAGTGTGTCAGCCATATTTAATTATCGCTGAAGCAAGGACGATTTACTTAAACAACCTGCAGGTGACGGGCTCAGGCACACATCACTGACCGTGCTGGGCAATGCATGCAAAAGGATTGTCAACAGTGCTTCATTCACTAAAAGTACTATCAAGTGTTCGCAGCGCACAGGCCGCGCCAGTACCAGGCCGATATTGGCCCACTTACGTCTTGAGTTGAGCCAGTTATGACCCCATGGGCTGTATTTTTTGCCTCCACACACGAAGGAAGCGCCTCACATGTGCTCGAACAATGTCGAATACTGTTACATATTTTATCGGCGAAAAATGCTTGCAAAAATTCAAATTTCCGATTCCTCATTAACTCTTCGTGTAAACTCACGTTTGACGCTTTTTTTTTTTTTACCTGACCTTGTGTGGAATTCAGGACACGTTCAAGATCAGCTAGTGTTTCCTAGCCAACGCATCATCAGCCAGGTGGAGCCATAAGAAGGGTCATAGTGCAGTCAAGAACTGCACTACGTACACAACCATGCAGTTCTGTGAAGGCTTTGTCTTATCATAATAAGTTTGCACATTATCGGGGTAGGTGAATGTCTACATTTCATATAAACGCAGTATTGTCTACAGCAGTTCCTGAACAGGTTTCTATACTAAAACTAGCGGTAGCACATAACCAGTCTCGCCTCGTTGCTTATTGCACAGATGCAGATAGATTCTTCAGCTGTAGTAATATTATAATTTGAACCTCCAGCCAACACTAGCACAGAGGTACCAAATGAGATCAGATGCATAACATAGTTCCATCTATTCCATTAGGAGTACATCCTCTCATAAATAATGTATCGTATAGTAACTTTCTCATTATGGTTAGTAATAGTAGTCACTGTTTAGTAGTTTTGTATGTTCTAAATAGCATCTGTACATCTACAGAAATGGGGCCAAATATCACGAGTATCCTTTCTAATAGTCGTCAGGTTAAGTTTGAAGGGTCATCCAAAGACCGTTTTTTATTGCCAGAACACTCAGAAAATGCAGCATGTGTATTAAAGACACTACCTACATTGCACCTATCACTCTTTCAGATTAAAGCTACATACTATGGAAATACTTGACAGACAGGAGTCATTGTTCCTTAGAGGAGGGCACAGCCGATTCACATCCGCATCATTACCTAACTCCGCTTGTGCTTCCCCTGATGTTTACAACTGATATCGTTGTACTGTCCATGAAGCTTTTTCCAGACGACGAAGTTGTCTATGTCAAGGCCGGCCATGGCGTGCCAAACTTCTCGCGTGCAGCGTGTGCAGACCAAGGCCCGGACTGTCACTCTGCTTTGTTCGGTCCTTCCCGGAAATACCCAGAATAGCGTGACATTTCATTTAGCACTGGGGTGCAGAATCTTGATGTCAGTGCAGTTTATCCTTCGTTAATCGTTCGTGGTATGATAGACGTTCACAGATCCAGTGGCTATTTGCACATAACGAGTCAGTCTAGTAGTCTATCGTCACAATCCTTTAAAAATGAAAAGGAATGACTGAAGAGAGTGATGAGAATTCTCGATTCGTTTAAGCAACGGATACTTCATATTTGCTATGGAACGACATTACAAAACCATTTAACGAAATATAGATTTAGTTGACAATGAAAGAGCAAGAAATTGCAACGATCAACAGATGGGGTTCATTATTCTCAACACTAAGAAGCACTCCGTGCTAAATTTACAGGCATGGAGCACGTGAAGAAACTGGTGTTCGAATAGAAAAATTTCTGAAGTCACACTCATTATTGCACTGCAGCATTTTTCATTTTAACCAAACGAAGAGTATGGAGACTTCACGTATTACTGTAAAGCACGTTGGTTATGTCATGGAGCAAGCCTGGAATTATTTTTCTATTTATGAAGGAAAAAAATAGCGTGCGAACGGAAAATAGAACATCGGGAATGATTTACAGACTCAGCATTTTCTATGGAATTGACTGCATGCTGCCTACAGTAAGAAACTACAAGGTGACAAACTATTCCTATCTGATTTGATGGGAGTGTGTTTGAGAAGAAAATCGCGTTGTAGGAAGGTCACAGTCTAACAAACTCAGTCATATTCCCTAGCCTCACTGGTGTTACAGAAAACGTGGAGTTCGAAGAATTCATTGTGGCCTTGAAAACATGATGGTAGTTTCTTAAACCTTTTGAGAGCACTGTCAGTCTTCCATCTGTTTTCAAGCTCGTTTGCCGTTACAGTTGAAAGTGCCCCTATGCATGTACAGTTGTAGCTGTTTGATCTGCAAGGTAATTTCCGCTTTAAATACAAATGCCTATAATGTTAAAACTGTCCAGGGCATCTATATTGCTTTCTTCAGGTAGAGTTTCCACATCTCCATACTGAGGTTGCAAAAGTGCTTCAGTATTTCGATCAACATATGTGCGTGAAAGACCTGTTTTCGATTCTGAAACTAAATAAGTCACGATTAGGTGGCAACCCGAGGGTGAAAATCTGTGAAATTATCTTCATCTGTCCGTAAGTCGACAATTTGTATCAGATAATTTTTATCTCACGCCTACAGCACACGAAAAACAAATTCTTCTGAAAATTTGTTTTACTTCTAATCTATTTTGTTGAGAAATGTGAAACATAAAACAAACTCGTATGCAGTGCAACTGCATTGCCATTTAAATGAGCTGCGCTCGCTGTTTCCTCATCTTGCCAGTCCCCAGGATCAGACAGCGTAGTGTGACGGTGCGTGAAACGTACCAGCCAGGATGAACGCTATGACGCCTATGTCAGCGCACGGATCACGAGTCGATTTCTAGGCCACCCATGGTGTACATGAAGACACTATCGAAAGTCAGATGCATTAGATCTGGGTGGCACCTTACGATGTGTGATGGAGTGTACTTCCGGCACCTGCAACATTTAAGCCCCATTCCTGTTCTATTTGTTAACGGCACGTGGAAAGAACGATTGTCTGTAACTCGCCGTATTAGTTCTAATTTATCGGATTTTCTCATTGTGTTCATTTTGCGAGACATATTTGGGAGGAATTAATGTTTCCTAATTTTACGGAAAGTAGTCTCTTGGATTTTGAACAGTAAACTTCTCTATAACGCCCTCGCACTGACTAAATGGTGGTGTGCGTGTCACTTTCTGTTGGATCTTGTCTACCTGTTCTATTAATGTGACCATATAAGGGTGAGAGACTCACAAGGAATACCCGGAATTTGGTCGAACAAGTGTTTTGTAAGCCACTCTATTTTGTGGATGACATTTCTATAAGGTTATTCCAGTGAACAGGAGCCGGGCATACACTTTTTCTACCTTTCTTTGTGGTCATTCCACTTTAGGTAGCTCTGGATGGCTACTTCCAGGTAATTGTTCGGCCCGTTATTGCGCACCATGTTGCATTTCTTACATTTATTATCAACTCCCAGTCCCTAGTACCAACCATCAATCCTCTGCAGGCCTCCTGCAATTCGCAACGGTTTTCTGGAGTTCTTACCTTCTTACAGAATACTGCGTCATCTGCAGCCAGCCTCATGGACCTTCCGATGTTATCCACTGGATTGTTTGTACCAGTGCTGCTGCTTCGCAGGTCTGCCACCACCAGTTAGGTAGCGCGATTTTCTCAGTCGTGGTAATATATACCATCCACGAGCATTTTTTACTGCTATTGAACAGTTACATTGTTACGTAGTGCCACGTGTGTTTGTAATCGAAATGTTATATATTTTTGTAAATAACACTAAAGACAATTTTATTTTGACGCAAGATAGTTTTTTATTCATCTGTAACTATATTTTTATATTATGACGAACAAACTTTGTGTTTTCCCCCCTATGGGTCCGGGGGTAAGAGTAGGCCCACGGTATTCCTGCCTGTCGTAAGAGGCGACTAAAAGGAGTCTCAAACGTTTTGGCCTTGTGAGATGGTCCCCTAACGGGTTTGACCTCCATCCTTCTAAATTTTCCGAAGAGCGAGCCGATTGGGGAAGGGCGCCTTACAAGGAGCGATGTGTCCATCATGCATTACCATCTCCAGCCAGGTTTGTCGTCATCGCTTAGCAGTCCCGCTCACCTACCATCTCTTGGGCGTGGATTTGTTCTTGGGTGCAGTTTATTGCAGTCTGCTATGCTGTGTCGCTTTATGCGCCAATGACGATATTGGACTACATCACCTGAAATCCAGCACGGTAGCCAGTCCGTTGTGGTGGGGCCGCCATGTACCCTGTTGGTTGTAGCCCCCTGACTACACAGGGATCGCTCTGCTGATGCCAGCGCCGTTAACTCCCCACGTATGCCAAGGAGTAAATGCCTATCTCCTTGGGGCATTGGGTTCCCAGCAATGGCCATCTTGCCAGGTGGTCGTTGCTGAGGCTGGGTGGCGCCCGTGGGGAGGGCCCTTGGTCGGAGTAGGTGGCATCAGGGCGGATGACCCGCAATGAAGCGTGGTACATCATCTCTTGCTGGCGCCCAGCCGCCAGCAGTCTCTAAGCGTTCCAGGGCTCAATACAACGCAACTACATATGACTCCAAATCGTTCCCCTCCCTGGCTACACCATGGGAGGAACGAAAGACTAAGGATGCCAGCGAACCATACTCGCCCCGCTACCTGGTGTGTACGAGAGCTGATGGTGAATCCTTTACATCCATGAAGCCTCAGTTCTTCGTCGAGCACTTAGAGGACAAGTTCGGGGAGGTGGGGGGCTTGTCCAAAATGCGCTCGGGCTCGGTTTTGATCAAATCGGCGTCCTCCGCCCAGTCACGCCGGTTACTCGATTGTAACAAGCTGGGGGATGTTCCGGTTACAATCACGCCCCATAAGAGTCTTAATATGGTCCAGGGCATAATATTCCATCGGGACCTTCTATTGCAGTCCGATGACGAGCTTCGCGCCAATTTAGAGCGGCGAGGTGTTCACTTCGTCCGGCGCGTACATCGTGGTCCAAGGGATAAGCAGGTTGCCACCGGTGCCTTCATCTTGGCCTTCGAGGGTGATACTTTACCTGAGAAGGTCAAGGTGATGGTCTATCGTTGTGACGTCAAGCCATACATCCCTCCCCCGATGCGGTGCTTTAAGTGCTGGATGTTCGGGCATATGTCTTCCCGCTGTACTTCCAGCCTCACATGTCGAGATTGTGGACGCCCATCCCATCCCAATACTCCATGTGCTCCGCCTCCCACCTGTGTAAACTGCGGAGAGCACCACTCGCCTTGCTCGCCGGACTGCAGGATCTTCCTGAAAGAGCGCAAAATCATGGAGTATAAGACCCTGGACCGCCTGACATACACTGAGGCCAGGCAGAAGTTCGAACGCCTCCATCCTGTTCGAATGACTGCCTCTTACGCCGCGGCTACTACTGTTATGGCCCCATTAGCTCTCCCTCAGACTGCCACCTCTCAGAGCCATAATGCTACACCTGCCCCCTTGATGGTGGGGGGCACTTCACTCCCTGCTGCTCCTGCACTACCTGCCTCAGGAGCAGCAATCCCCAACCATCGGGGACATCAGTCCCCACTTCTAAGCTGGGGAAGCCACAAACTTTCCCGGCTCGAATAGCACGGAAAGGGTCCCTTGGGTCCCTTCCTTCCCAGGTTTCCGCCTCTGGGAAGGGTGACGTCAGCCAATGGAAGAAAAGCAGACCAGCGGCTGATATCAGGGCTTCCCGCTCCTCCTCCGTCCCGGAGACTGACTCGCTGGAGCCCTCCCAGCCAATGAAACCCAAGGACCAGAGAGACAAGACGAAGAAGAAGACCTCTAAGGCCAAGGCACACGCGGTGGCGTCCACCCCACTGCTCCCTACAGGCTCTGCGTCCGGGGATAAGGCGGAGATCCGGGCGTCTGCTGAGGACCTGGATCTCGCCGGACCCTCGGACACCATGGAAGCAGATTGTACTGGTCCTCCATCGGTGATAGCAGGTGACCCAGTGGCGTGATCTGCCTCCTCGGCCCCTTCACGCCTTTTTCGGACATGGACAAAGCGATACTCCAGTGGAACTGCAGCGCTTTTTTCCACCACCTTGCTGAGCTTCGCCAACTCATCAGCAGTCACCCTTTCCTCTGCATTGCCCTACAGGAAACTTTGTTTCCGGCAATGCGGACCCCTGCCCTACGTGGGTATCGGGGTTATTACAAGAACCGGGCAGCTTATGAGAGGGTTTCTGTTGGAGTCTGCGTCTACATCCTTAACTCTGTCTACAGCGAATGTGTACCTCTCCACACACCTTTAGAGGCAGTCGCTGTAAGGATGTGGACGCCTCAGCCTATTACTGTCTGCAGTTTGTATCTTCCGCCAGATGGTGATGTCTCGCGTCATGTGTTGGCTGCATTGATAGCACAACTGCCTCCTCCTTTTGTGTTACTGGGCGACTTTAACGCCCATAACCCCCTGTGGGGTAGCGCCGCGATTACTGGCCGGGGTAGAGATGTCGAGACTCTTCTCTCGCAGCTTGACCTCTGCCTCTTAAACACGGGAGAGCCGACACATTTCAGCGTAGTCCATGGCACATTTTCGGCCATCGACCTTTCTATCTGCAGCCCCGGACTTTCACCATCCATCCACTGGAGTGTCCATGACGACTTATGTGGTAGTGACCATTTCCCCATCTTTCTGTCACTACCACAGCGTCACTCTTCTGAACGCCCCTCCAGATGGGCTTTGAATAGGGCTGATTGGGGCTTGTTCTCCTCTCTCGCCACTATCGCACCTCCTTCCCATGACACCATTGATGCGGTGGTTCAGTCGGTCACCACCGGCATCGTTTCTGCGGTGGCATCTGCGATTCCCTGTTCATCCGGGTCCCCTCGGCGGAGGACTGTGCCTTGGTGGGCGCCCGAGATCGCAGAGGCGATTAGAGATCGCCGGCGGGCTCTTCAACGCCATAAGCGGCACCCGTCCTTGGAGAACCTCATCGTTTTTAAACAGCTCCGTGCCCGTGCCCGACGCCTTATTCGCCAACGGAAGCAGGAGTGCTGGGAACGGTATGTTTCCACCATTGGCGTCCGTACCTCTGCATCGCAGGTTTGGGCTAAGATTAGGCGACTCCATGGCTATCGGCCGCCTGTCTCTGTCCCTGGGCTTTCGCTGAATGGCGTGGTGTGTCCTGACTCCGACACGATTGCGGACCGGTTAGCAACGCATTTTGCTCAGTGTTCCGTATCTACGAATTACCCAGTGGCCTTCCGCTCCCGGAAAGAGCGGCTGGAAAGTTGGAGGCTTTAATTTCACACACGGCACGCGGAGTCGTACAATGCTCCTTTCAGCGACTGGGAATTCCAGAGTGCACTATCTGCTTGCCCTCATACGGCTCCTGGGCCAGACCGCATCCACAGCCAGATGCTGAAACACCTCTCTGTGAATTGCCAGCGACGCCTCCTAGATGTTTTCAACCGCATCTGGGTTGAGGGTGTGTTCCCGTCTCAATGGCGAGAAAGCATCGTCCTCCCCGTGTTGAAACCTGGCAAGAACCCGCTGGAGGTGGACAGCTACCGCCCATAAGCCTCACCAACGTTCTTTGCAAGTTGCTAGAAGGTATGGTGGGCCAGAGGTTGAGTTGGCTCCTCGAGTCTCGAGGCCTTCTGGCTCCGTCTCAGGGTGGGTCCCGTAAAGGCCGCTCTGCCGTCGATAATCTGGTCTCCCTAGAGTCTGCCGTCCGTACAGCCTTTGCACGCCGCCAACATCAGGTTGCCGTCTTCTTCGACATGCGGAAGGCGTACGATACGACTTAGCGATATCACATCCTGGCCACACTTCATGGGTGGGGTCTTAGGGGCCCGCTCCCGATTTTTATTCAGAATTTTCTGTCGTCTCGTTCCTTCCGAGTGCAAGTTGCTGCGTCCCATAGTTCCTCCCGGGTCAAGGAGAACGGGGTCCCACAGGGGTCTGTCCTCAGTGTCTCCCTGTTTTTAATTGCGATCAATGGGCTCCCTGAGGCGGTGGGATCGTCCGTCGCAGCTTCGTTGTATGCAGACGACTTCTGCCTCTACTACAGCTCCGCTGGCTTTGCAGTTGCTGAGCGCCAGCTGCAGGGCGCTATCTGCAAGGCGCAGTCGTGGGCTGTAGCGCATGGCTTCCAGTTTTCGGCCGCTAAGACCTGCGTTATGCATTTCTGCCGGCGTCGCACGGTTCACCCTGAGCCACGCCTTTACCTTGACGGTGAACCTCTTGCTGTGGTAGAGACGCATCGGTTCTTGCGACTGGTATTTGATGCCCGGTTGACTTGGCTGCCTCATATTAGGCAGCTTAAACAAACATGCTGGCGGCATTTAAACGCTCTCCGTTGCCTTAGCCACACCGGATGGGGTGCCGATCGGTCCACCCTTCTCCGGCTGTATCAAGCGCTGATCCAGTCCCGCCTTGATTATGGGTGTGTGGCTTATGGTTCGGCATCGCCATCAGCATTGCAATTGCTGGATCCCATCCAACACTGCGGGATCCGACTCGCCACAGGAGCATTTCGGACAAGCCCTGTTGACAGCTTACTTGTGGAGGCTGGTGTTCCTCCATTGCGGATCCGGCGCGACCGACTTCTGGCCGCTTATGCTGCCCACGTTTGTAGCTTGCCAGGGCATCCCAACTACCGTCTCCTGTTCCCGCACTCGATCGTCCATCTTCCAGACAGGCGGCCCCAGTCAGGGTGTACGATCGCGGTTCGCATCCGGGCTCTACTGTGTGGGATTGAGTTTTTTCCTCTCCCGCCTGTTTTCCGGGCCAATCTCCGTCTGCCCCCTTGGTGTGTGCGCCGACCATGCATTCGGCTGGATTTGGCACAGGGTCCGAAAGACTCGGTCCCTCCTCCGGCCCTCCGCCGCCACTTTGTTGCTCTCCTTGCCGAGTTTCCCGGATCTGCCGTGACCTATACCGACGGTTCGATGGTCTCTGGTCGCACTGGTTACGCTCTTACTCTAGAGGATCATTGTGAGCAACGGTCGCTGGCACCCGGGAACAGTGTATACACTGCCGAGTTGGTTGCCATCTATCGCGCCCTAGGGTATATCCGCTCCCGCTCAGGTGAGTCCTTTGTCATCTGTAGTGACTCCCTGAGTGGTTTACGAGCTCTTGACCAGTGCTTTCCTCGTTCCCGTCTGGTGATGGCCATCCACGAGTCGCTCCATGCTCTTGCCCGTTGCGGCCGCTCCGTGGTCTTTGTTTGGACCCCAGGTCATGTCGGCATCCCGGGCAATGAGCGGGTTGACACGCTGGCTAAACAGGCAGTGAGTTCACCGGCTCTGGAACTCGGCCTTATGGAGTGTGATCTCCTGTCGCTTTTGCGCCAGAAAGTGCTTGGTGCTTGGGGTGACGAGTGGCGCACCCTGCCCACGCCCAACAAACTTCGGGCGGTGAAGGAGACGACCCGTGTGTGGCGCTCCTCCATGCGGGCCTCTCGGAAGGACTCTGTCGTCCTCTGCCGGCTGCGCGTTGGCCACACGTGGCTGACGCATGGCCATTTGTTGCGCCGGGAGGACCCACCGCTATGTCGCTGCGGGGCAGCTCTGACGGTGGTCCACATTTTGGTGGACTGCCCGCTTTTAACAGGACTCAGGCAGACGTTTGCGCTGCCTGATACCCTCCCTGCCCTTTTATGTGATGACGATGCTATGGCGGACCTCGTGTTGAGTTTTATTCGGGCAGGGGGTTTTTATCGTATGATTTGAGTGTTTGTCCTTTTATTTCCTGTATTGACTTGGGCCTTTGGCCTGTGGTTTTAAACTGTGGGTTTTAATGTCATTTGGTGGTTGGCTTTTCCTTATTTTCACGGTCGGCCAACCACCTTCACACTCGGTGTGATTTTAGTTCCGTTTGTCTGGTCTTTGTCTGCCTTTCTTGTATTGTGTCGTCCCTTGTCTCAGTTCTCCGTTTTTAACGACTGACAGTTTTTATTTCGTGTGATTTTATCGTGGAACAAGGGACCGATGACCTTAGCAGTCTGGTCCCTTCAATCCCACACCAAACCAACCAAACTTTGTGTTTTCTATATACTCTGTTACTCTCCACCCGAAAACATCCTTACGGAGAAAATTTATTAAAGTTATATCATTCGTTCTTACAGTGCAGGCGACAACTAAATTACATCCGAGCATAGTAAAACGTTACATACTGCAACGCCCCATCTACTTCTAACATTCCGAGTGATTGAGATCCACAACGAGTAATGTTAATGGTACGTGTGTATTGTGACAAGAAACCTGCGTGTGTTTTGGATGCATACTGGTACTCTCTACCCGAACACATCAGCTTAAGTGGAAATTAAGGATTGTAGATTTATCAGAATACACATTAAAAAAGATAATGAAATGTTTCAAAAATTACTGCTTTTACATATATTTTGCCTACACATGCACTATGTAACGGCTTTTTAACTGTGTGGAACTAGGAGACTGCATCCATCAACGTTCTGAGTTTAGGAGATGCAGCTGTGATGACATGATCACTTGACCAAAAGTGTCAGTGTCTAAGATCTTTCAAGTTTCTAACAAGCCTTGACAGCAACAACTAATCAGTCCTTTGTGGTTGTGGAAACTGTCAACAAGATTCACTCCAGAATGCTGAACGTCCCTCAGCTAATAGGAAAGACGACCAGCCAACAAGTGCTTTGGTTTGTGCTTGTTATTGGAGAACCTGGATAGTCTCATTACTGGCAATAGTAACATAAATTACACCAAAAATGACGCACTCCTTAGGAAGAAGAATATAAATGTGCTTATCTCCATTTTGTGACAACGCTGTGGTGGTTAAAATGTGCATTTAAATGGAGTGTCAAGAACAATTAGAGAAGTGCAGCTCTATAATGTTGAAGGAAATTTGCGATGCAGTGAACAATTACCTACATGGTAATTTCTCCAAGTTCACCAGTGCGAGACACTGCGTCAAGATAATATTTCACTGCTCTGCAAAACTTACACGTGATACATAACGTAAAATGACATAGTAACAACTTTGTGGAAACGATGAAAGTTCAGGAGCATGTTTCCAGAGGTCTCAATGACGTGCGAAGAAAGCTGGTCGTCTCATGCCGTGAGGTCAGCTTGAGTATAGCACGAGACGAGACTACCCTCACAACACGATGCAATTATAGGAGTAGGAAAAAGACAGTGAGCGTCGATCAGCGTGCAGTTACGTGCACTGTAGTGGTATCTTCGTTACAGTACGGCCCGTAGATATCATATGGATGACTTCACATGGGGAACGATCATTGGGAAATCGTACGGAAGAGAAGGAGGAGGAGATTAGTGTTTAACGTCCCGTCGACAACAACGTCATTAGAGACGGAGCACAAGCTCGGATTAGGGAAGGATGGGGAAGGAAACCGGCCGTGCCCTTTCGAAGGAACCATCCCGACATTTACCTGAAGTGATCTAGGGAAATCACGGAAAACCTAAATCAGGGTGGCCGGACGCGGGATTGAACCGTCGTCGTCCCGAATGCGAGTCCAGTGTGCTAACCACTGCGCAACCTCGCTCGGTGTATGGAAGAAATGTGACAAGTGTAGCCGAGTAGTTTTGATTTTGCTCGCAGCATCGTTTCACGTGCATGGGGAGCGTTCCAAACCACATGCATTGCTGCCCAAAGGAGAGAAGGTAGTCGACCATGGTCAACTACAGTAGCAGACGACCGCTAAATTGTACAACAGGCAAGAACGAGCTTATGTTAAGCAATGAGCGAAATTGCAAACATTCAACAGGACTGCAGGCACCAAATCTCAGATTCCAGAGTGACACTTGTCTGTATGGGGGTGGTCTCTCTTCCCAACAGTCAGTGTGTTGTCGATATCTGGACAAGAGCGCCACCCTTTCTGATGGTGCCAGGAGCACATGGAGTGGACCAACGAGGAGTTGGGTCACATGCTGTCCTCAGATGAGAGCCAGTTGTCTGAGAAGTGACTCAGGATGTAGCCTCATGTGACAATAAGTGGGAACACGTACAGCACCACGGAACATTGTACATCGTTTTGGTGGTACAGTTGCTATGGTGTGGGAGGCAATCTTGCTTGGGCCTACTGACCTCCAAATCTTTGAACAGGGCACACTCAACGTTATGGTGACACTGGTACCTCGGCATGTGAAGTTTTGTCGGGATGAATTTCCATGGATGACAGTGCACATCAGCAGAGGTGGAAGAGATCTGGGAAGAAAAGAATATTCGGCATATGGAAAGACCTGCCCGTTGCCTTGAATTAAATCACATCCACGAGTTGTCAATCACATGGGTGGGATAGTGGATCGCGACACCACAAGAACTCTTAATCAACACTGTGGCCAGCATGAGAGCACGATGCAGAGCATGCAATGCCAACTGCGATGATCATACACCCTATTAAAAACCATGCTGCGCCTTTGTAACGTCCAGGGTACCATTATGAATCGCAGTGACTTCAGTGTATACGTTGTCCTAGAATGAAAACGTCATTTGTGTTCGTCTCATTGCATATTTCTTCCAGTTACCTTCTTTACGATACTTTAGCGTTTCTTTCTGTATACGGTCCAAGTTTCATCAAGCTATGTTACTTGCCAATGACACTGCGCAAACGTTGCTTCCATCCTTAAATTTTGCACATCAGTGTAGAAGTTCTACATGGTATCCATTATGTGACAGCAAGAGAAGTATGGACAAGATTTTGGCGAGGTAGCGCCGATATTTATTTTGAGGAAATATAAAAATACTGTAGATGTACAATATAAAATGTATTTGGCTGACGTTAAAATGAATGTTCAAATAAATCAATTGCCTGGAATAGTGAAATAGCTTCATCCAGACCACTATTACCTGATTGACTGAAACATAACACAAGATTTTACAGGTATTTTCAACAAAATGCAGATGATACTACAGCATTCCAATATTTCTGCGAGGAAGAAGACTACCAAGGAAACAGCTATGTGATTATATGAAGAACGATCACACATTTTACAAAGGCTATTGGATATGGACGAGCTCCAGTTGTAGAACAAAGATAAACAAATGTATATGTCAAACCACGAGCCCAAGAGTAAGCAAAATTATTGGTAACCATCTTAAGAATTTTTATAAAGAGTGTTGATGGATGTCTACTACACTTTTAAATCTTCCTTGGCTAAATAAAATAGTCTTACCAGACTAGAAGCCATGATATATAACTATGGAATGGAGGAAGTGTTCGAACCTGTAGAAATTTAAGTGTATTAAATGCCAGCAAACAGTACTTAGAATACGCTCTGCACTGCACTGTTTCAATCGGTTCTAAGTGGCATAAATTATCAGATCTTACAAAACAGCTTCTGTGTTGTTTTTATAGTCTTCTGCCATTCTTCTAGTAGGGCTGTAAGAACACATGAAAGTTTCCTGGTCTAAAAGTAAAATTTCTTCATTGTCTGAAATTAGCAAGGTTATAAACAATGTTGTGCCTGACTACAGTTTTAATTATTCACCTGTAACTTACGTGGAGAACGTTAACACAAACTCCAACTAAGATGACACTATGACAATATTATAGATGTTATATTAAAACTGGAGAAACATATTTCTCTGAGTCTAGAACTTGTTCTTTACAGTGCTATCAAATACAGATATTGCAGAATTAGGATTTGTCGCCATGAATAACGTTAATTCACAGCTATAAAGAAAAAGAAGCAGTACACTGAACAGACCTAAACCATTGCATGTTAAAGAAATTACTAACTTCAGTGAAGTTAATGTTAAATGTTCGAGAAGGAAACTGTAAATCGAAGAGGTTGAAGTCAAAAAACGAGAACTGGAGTATATGATGAAAACAGTTGCCACTAAGAAAGAATTCAAACTGCTACAGGAAAAAGAGCAGTCCATTGTAGACGTACAAGCAAGGCTTATAAATTACATCATAGAGGGTTGCCGGTCTTTGGCTGGTTTGTGCTCGGCTACCATGGGGCCCCAGCCTTTGCAGCATCTCTTTCCCACCGTGCTGCACGTCTATCCTCTTCATAGCCACATTACTGGGATGTTTCTGGAAATGTGTTCCGCATTTTCAGAGGCCGATATCAGAACATTCTCTCCACTGTTTCTCTTTCATTTATTTCTTTCTCTATTCCCCTTCTCCTAATCTTCCTCCGTTTTGGCGTTTGAGGTCCCTATTTTTCTTCTTCCTCCCTGTGTGCTCCTGAAGGCCAGCCCACGCATCTGACACGTGACAGGTGACTGGGTAACGCGTAATTACCAGCCCCAGGTCGACAGGTATGGTTCACATGTACCGCTGGCACAGGCCAGGCCCGGGGAGGAGTGATTGCCTGAAACTGTGACATTCCCAAATTGCCATTTGGTCCTTCTGCCAAAGCTTAGGGAGGTGTGACCTGAGGCATGAACAACCACCTAAGGCGGGTGCGCCCCCTGCTGGGGCAGGGGAGGGAAGGGGGAGGAGGGTGCAATTGGAAGGAGGGTGCTGTCGGAGAGTCTGGCAATCGTGGGGATTTTCTCCCTATAAGACAATCATCATCTTCACATTCTGTCTCCTAAACGTAAACGGAATTAGGCTAATGATCCAAAGACCCTCCCAGCTGCACAATGGTTTCTCGTGGCTTCATGTACTGAAAACAGTCAGTCCTCTACTGCGGTCAATACATGAAATTCTGCTCTCGTTTATGCAATAACACTTCGCTTTTGGAGACTACTTCTAACTCTCAAGCACAACTGCTGCATGCAGCTTCGCTTCTCCATGGGTATCCTGTTCGTGTCGAGGCTTACTGAATGCTGAATTTGCTGCAGTCCATTGGGTAATGAGAATGGTTAATGCGACCTTAGTACCTACATGCACTCTTTCCTCACATTTGTTGGATAGTGCGTTGATAAAAGATCAGAGAAGGCTATAAAGTCATTAAGGTCCAACCGTACATTCCAAACCCAAAATGCTGCTACCAGTGTCAACTCTACAACCACACTCGAATGTTCTGTGGAAACAAAGCCAAATGTATAAGCTGTGGTATGGATGCTCCAGAGGTCAATTGTCTGCCTCCTCGCCCTCCTCATAGAATAATACGCTTCCTTCAAATGGTTCAAATGGCTCTGAGCACTATGGGACTTAGCTTCTGAGGTCATCAGTCCCCTAGAACTAAGAACTACTTAAGCCTAACTAACCTAAGGACATCACACACATCCATGCCCAAGGCAGGATTCGAACCTGCGACCGTAGCGATCGCGCGGTTCTCGACAATAGCGCCTAGAACTGCTCGGCCACTCCCGCCGGCATACGCTTCCTTATAATCTATAAACGTAATTGAGAGAGGCCTGTTTCGTTTGCGGTAATAAGCCATGATTAATTTCAGAGTAATTATTTTTTCGACACAGTTTCCCCAGAGTCTGATGCCTTCTTAGTATTCCACCAGTTCCTTATCCAGTTGGTCATTGATCATATTGCGTAAAATCTTGGAAAAACTCTTGTAGCTACAGTCCAAGAGCGAGATTCCTCCACAGTTATCTGGACCTCTCTTGTCTCCTTCCTGATGAAACGTATTAACTATAGCTTCTTCTGGGTATTTTTCTGTTGCCCAAGGTTTTTGTAAAATACTATGTAAAAACGTCTGAGCTTTAACCAGCATAATTTCACGTTAGTGTAGACACTTGATTTTCACCACATGCTTTGTAGTTTCCCACTTCTTTAAGTGCAATTTCCATTTCTTGTACTGCAGGTGGGTATATACAGGGTGTTACAAAAAGGTACGGCCAACCTTTCAGGAAACATTCCTCACACACAAATAAAGAAAAGATTTTATGTGGACATGTGTCCGGAAACGCTTAATTTCCATGTTAGTGCTGATTTTAGTTTCGTCCACCTACGCTCAATGGAGCACGTTATCATGATTTCATACTCTACCTGTGCTGCTAGAACATGTGGTTCATGAACGATGGAGCTCCTGCACATTTCAGTCGAAGTGTTCGTACACTTCTCAACAACAGATTCGGTGACCGATGGATTGGTAGAAACGGACCAATTCCATGGCCTCCACGCTCTCCTGACCTCAACCCTCTTGACTTTCATTTATGGGGGCATTTGAAAGCTCTTGTCTACCCAACCCCGGTACCAAATGTAGACTCTTCGTGCTCGTATTGTGGACGGCTGTGATACAATACGCCATTCTCTAGGACTGCATCAGTGCATCAGGGATTCCATGCGACGGAGCGTGGATGCATGTATCCATGTATCCTCGGTAACGGAGGATATTTTGAACATTTTCTGTAACGAAGGTTTAAAGTCACGCTGGTACGTTTTGTTGCTGTGTGTTTCCATTCCATGATTAATGTGATTTGAAGAGAAGTAATAAAATGAGCTCTAACATGGAAAGTAAGCTTTTCCGGACACATGTCCACATAACATATTTTCTTTGTATGTCAGGAATGTTTCCTGAAAGTTTGGCCGTACCTTTTTGTAACACCCTGCATTTCCTGGTTTGGTTTTTGCACAGGTGTTTGTGTGTATTGTTAAACGCTTTTCGGGTTCATCACAGTTCAAGAGCTTGTAGAATGATTTTCCCATGATTTTTGCATTTCTCTTGTTATTGTGGGCTATTCTTACATCTATGTTTCTCAGCAGTAGTGTGGGAGGGTTGTCATTACGTAACTGTTTATCAAAGGTTTTGAAATAATCTCTGGAATTGGTTTGTAGTAATTTTATCCAGTGGAACGCTGTAGATCCTTTTGATATTGCCGCTTTGTTTTTCTGGTAATTTAAGAGAGTTTTTTCTCGTGTTTTAGAGGTTACTTGCACTGTCTTCCGTTTCGTGAGTTGAAACTATGTGCAATCTTGATGTCTTCATCACGAATTTCATCGCATTGCGTATTTCACCATGCATGTATCCAAGTTTACTATGCAGTTTTTCCTTGTCTTGGTGTAAGGAACTTTCCCTCGGAGATTGTAAAGGAAATTCAGTTACATCCTATATGATGAAAGTAATGTATTGGTGACATCGTGTTCTTCATGTGGATTTTTTAATTCAGGTACAAGCAATAAAACACAGTTAGTGACTAGCCGACGTTTGTTGACATATTTCAAAGTGAAAATAAAGCAAATCATAGCCCTTCAGCACATTTTGTTATTATTGATAATGTTATAGGTGCTTAAGTTTTATGAACTTCCTGACTCCTATCCTCGGTTGCATTAGGAAGTAATGTAAATCTGCATTAAATCACACATTGTGTAAAATTAAATCATTAGTGGGGGTGGTGTAATAATATACCAGCAAGCTGCACACAGATGCAGAGGCTCTCTCCCGCGTTTAAAATTTCTTCAGATGCGATAAAATTAATGTAGTTCACAGTCTGCGATTATTAAGTAATTTAAACGAACATTCAGGTATCTAGAAACTTACTTTTGTTGATAGTCCTAAAAGTTAATTTTTGAATGAAACCTACTTAATGCAATTCGAGGAACTTAAAGGTAAAATGCATAGAATTTTTATTTTACCAAAATGATTATAACAGTGTTTGTGTTGGAACACATCTGGCCTATACGATGAAATTTTGAAATATGTAGGACCCCAGGGGGCGCACAGATCTTTCGTGAGTCTGCGTGTAGCGCGCACGGGCCCCTAAGCTATTGCAGGCCATTCTTCCTTGCCAGACTGGATTTCCTTCCCCGTCCCTTCTCACCCCATGCTTGCTCCTTCCCCTCCTCTTTCGATGTTCTTATTTATGTCGACGTGGCTATTTATCTGGTTTCCTGTATTCCTTACGCTTTTGTTCCCCTTACATTTTCTTACTCATTCTTTCTTTTTCGCAGTTGTGGCTCCCATTTCAGGTTTGATCTCCACTTCTAAATTTTCTATCCGTTGTGTGAGCCATTTTGGGAAGACCTCCCTACCACCTATGTTGAGGATAATCCTTCCCTCTTCCTTCCCCGCCATAGCCCCTGCCCACCCCATTATCACCAGCATGTGTAGCAAATCTGTGTTGTGGGGCATTTAAGTAATACCTGGCTGAGCGCTCTGACAACAAAGAGATTATACTTCTGATACCTGAGCTGTTGCCACCGCATGTATGCCTTGGAGTGGTTGCTTTTCATTATGGAGTATCGGAACTCCCGACAACGGTCGCTGTGCCAGACAGCCCTTGCTGTGGCTGGATAGTGCCCGTGGGGGAGAGCCTCTGACTGGAGTGAATGGTATCAGGGCAGATGCTTTGCGTATGAAATGTATAAAGTTCCACAAATTTAGCCGATCTTCTACAGCTGTCTCTTAGAGTGGTGATGGATCCTTTAATGCTGCGGCCATCCCTTCCCTGGCTACACTCTGGGAGGAGGGCGAGGCTCATTGGTTTGTGGTGAAACACTCTCCTTACTATCTTGTCTGCGCTAGGACAGATTCTTACTTTTTGTGTAAAATGTCTAAGGTAAGTTTGGAGAAGTGGAGTCTCTGAGTAAGATGTTGTCAGGTTCACTGTTCATGAAAACTACTTCTGTGGCCTAATCTGCACTCTTTCGTGCTTGTGATCATCTTGGCAATGTCTCGTTGTCCATTACTCCTCATCAGTTTTCGAATATGGTTCTGGGAGTCCTTAAAACTGATGAACTGGAGGCCACTCTGGAATGACTGGACATTTATTTTGTTAATCGTGTTCAGAAAGTTTGTAAGGACAATTGCACAAACACCCATGCCTTTATTCTGGAGTTTGAGATTACATCCCAGAGAAGGTCAAAGTTTTGTCAGGTTATGTGTTATCAGTGTGATGTGATGCTGCACGTCCCACCAGTTGGTGCTTGGTTTTTGGACACGTCTTCATGCTGTACAGCAGACCCTTTATGCAGTGACTGTGGACACTGCGTAAAGCTGGTGTTCTGTTGCCCATGTGTGTAACTGGACATGACCATTACTCTCCATGCTCATCAGATTGCCAGCTTACAAGAAGGAAGAGAAATACAGGAGTAAAAGCCCTTCGATCATTTAGTGTTCACTGAGGGGTGGCAGAAATATGACTGACTTCACCCTATGTCGATGACTTATACCTTCAGCTCTGTTGAATCCTTTCCCCTCCTCTCTCTTTCTTCCTCACTCCCACCCCCTCTCCTCTCCCCTGCCCTGTGGTTCCCACGCCCTCCCCTCTTTGTGCCACTGCCCCCCCCCCCCGTTGGTGGGAGAAGTGTTAATCTCCTTCAGTGCCCGCCAGTGATGGGACTCTCTCGTGGGACTGCTTCCCCTGGTGTCTCACTAACCTGAGGCATTCTACCACCACTCAGCTGTGGGACACACAGCTTGTGCGCCTCAAGGTCGCCCACTCTTTCAGTTCCAGACATTGCTGAAGCCTGTTCTCGCTCCATGGCCTACCCTCCTCGACCTGTGAAATGAAGAAGAAAGAAGAAGAAGAAGAAGAAGAAGAAGAAGAAAAGACAAAGGAAGAAAGAAGAAGAAAACATAAGTGCCAGAACAAGGAGCTCCAGGCACTCACCCCGCCCTTCCCCTGGAGGTGCTGACTCCCCCATTAAAACCTGAGTCTGACCTCTTATTTATGGATGTCACCCTGTCCTCATTGGTGATGGATGGTGAAGTGTAAGCATGATTGGCTCCAGTCTGTTCACCTCACATTTGGATAGCAGCTCTGTGTTTATTCAATGAAACTGTAAGAGATTTTACCTTCACCTCCCAGAGTTGAAATCCCTTATTACCTGTTACTCACCAACTTGTGTCGTTCCTAAGGAATATCATTTTACTGATTCTCACTCACTAACCCTTCATGGCTTCCATGCTTTCTGACTGAACTTGGTCGGCCCTTTGAGAGCTTGAAAAATATTTCAATGTGTGTGAAATCCTAAGGGCCCAAACTGCTGTCTTCATTGATCCCTAGTCTTACACACTACTTAATCTAACTTATGTTAAGAACGACACATACACCCATGCCCGAGGGAGGACTCGAACCTCCAGCAGGAGGGGCCACGCAGTCCTTGACATGACACCTTAAACCGCGCGGCCACTCCTCGTGGCCTTTGAGGGCTTCCAATGGCTTTGCACATTGGTCTGTATGGACATTGTTAGTACATAGATCCCCCTTCATACCACATTGAAAGCAGGTGCCATCAGGGTCCACTTGGACTCTGCAGTCACAGTTTGTGACCTCTATCTCCCTCGTGACAGGCCACCTACATCTGCTGCTGTAACTGACACCCTTCAGCAACTCCATCTCTGTTCCTCCTCCCTGCGGATTTTAATGCACATGACCCTTTCTGAGGCAGTGCTTTTTTGTTTCGTTCGGGCTACTCATTGACCAGTCTCTTTCAGACTACAACCTGTGTTTTCTCAATCAGTTCCCCTACTCATTTTAGTGCTGCATATGGAACTTAATGTCACTGATTTTTCACTCACTTCCCCTCTCCTCCTTCCTTCATTGCACTGATTGTGACATGATGAACTCTGTGCAAATGACCAATTCTCGCTGATTCTCTCTTCCCTTCTACTGACAAGGTTACTCCGCTGGGCTTTCAATCATGCTAATTGGCCTCTACATGATTCCCAGGTCGTATTCACACCTTTTTTGTCAGGTTGTATCGATGAAGTCGTACGTGATGTGTCTAATGAGATAATCAAAACTTCCTCAGCGTGTTCCATGGTAGGGCAAAGCCATTGCCACCACCACCATCTGTGATTGTTGTTGTGCCTTGCAAAATCTTAAGTGGCACACATCCTCTACCGATCTTATTACATTTAAATGTCTTTGTTCAGAGACCCATTACTTAAACAGAACAGTGGGTGGTTGGGAACCACATGGCAATTTTACAGATCCATCAGTTATCGTGGAACATATTGTGACCCAATTTTTGGGTGCATTGGCGTCAGTGTCCTATCCTGCCACCTTACTCCTGTGGGCTGTGGGCTGGCGCTTCTTGCTTATGTTTTACCCCTTGTTAGGTTTTACTGAATGGCGGCTTCTCCTGGCCCCCTCTTCTCCCCTCGATTCAGCTCCTGGCCCTGATTCAATCCATAACCTATTGCTTCAACACCTCAGTCCTCCACAATGACAATATCTATTCCAAATGTTTAACCGTATTTAGCGCCAAGGCATTTTCTCCCCTCAATGCAGAGACAGTGGTGCTATTCCTGTACTTAGGTCTGGCAAAGATCCAGTGTCCCATGATAATTACCGGCCAGTCACCCTAACCAATGTCCCCTGCAAGTTACTAGAATCGATGGTGGGTCATTGGCTGAATTGGGTCATAAAATATTGGGACCTTGTATCTCCTTACCAGTGTGGCTTTCAGGAGGGAGAGTCTCAAATCGATCATCTACTTTGATTGGAAACTGCAGTTCAGCAAGCCTGTTCTCAAAGCCACCATCTTGTTGCAGTTTTCTTCAATCTTCATAAGGCCTTCATAAGACTTAGTTTGTGCCATCACATCTTACTTATGGTGCATGAGTGGGGTCTTGGGGGACCCCCTTTCGAAATTTATTTACCAGTTCCTGTCTCATCATTCATTCAGAGGTCGGTTGGCACTGTTCCTGGCTCTCAGCAGACCCAGGAGAATGATGATGCTCCACATGGCTCTGCATTAATTGCCTTTCTTTCTCTCATCACTGTTAATGGACTTGGAGCCTCTGCTGGACCATTGGTCACACCTGCTGCGTATGTCGATGATTTCTGTATTTGGAGTAGCTCCCACTCTGTGGCCTCTGGAATGGCAGCTCCAGGGCGCCATCCTGCCATCCAACATGCTTCCACATGGACACTTTGGAGCAGTTTTCAGTTCTCTCCCGTTACATCGAGGGTGGTGCATTTCTGTCACTGCACTACAGTCCATCCTGACCTGCAGCTCTATCTCAATGCCCAAAACCTGAGCATGGTCCCCCCCCCCCAGCTCCGTTTATTGCGTCTCCTTTTTGACAACAAGCTTAAATGTTTTACCCATATCCATCATCTGTAAGATGGCTGTTCCATAAACTCAATGTCCTTCACTTCTTTGCCCACATGTCATGCAGTGCAGATCGTTCAACCCTTCTCCATCTTTACTAGGCGTAAGTTCTCTCTCATCTGGACTATGGTTGTCAGCTGTCCCTTCCATGCTGCTCCTTTTGGACCCAGTTCACCATCATGGTATGCAGTTAGCTATCAGTACCTTTCGTTACAAGCCCTATTGATAGTCTTCTCACTGATGCTGTGATTCCTCCCCTTTTAGTTCGGTTCTCACAGCTCCTGGTTTCCTGTGCTGTCACTATTCACTCATCTTCTGCTCACCCCTTGCAGCCTGTCGCCAGCCTGTCAGCCACTCTCAGGTGAGTTTACCAGTTCGGATCCACCGCACTTCTCTGCACTATGGTTTCCATCTCACCTCAGCGCCCTCTTTCCCATGTTGTCTCCCGACCACCCCTTACCCTTGGTTAGCTACTCAGCCCAAGATGGGGATGCACCCCCCCCCCCTCCAGGGGAATCACAACTCTCTTGTGAGAAAGTACCTGGCTACCATGGTGCCCCAGCCTTTGTAACATTATCTGCTTTCCATGCTACAAGCTTATAATTCCATTTTCCCTTCACCCCTTCCCCCCTTTGTCTCTCCATTGGCTGGTTTTCTTGATGCAGATCCTGCTTGGATCTGTTGTGTTATTGGGACTCGAGCTTCCACTTCTGGTGCTCTCTTCAACATTGCATTAATAAACACATGGTCCCCATTTTGGGTTTCGCCTACCACCAATTTCCAAAATTCTCCTAAAGTGTAGATCGTGCAGGGATGGTCGCCTAATGCAGTGTATGCTCCACCTTTGTGCCTGTTCATCTTTGCACCCTTCCGTTTAATAAGGTAATATTCCAAAAACCCAGCACAGTAGCCATTCTTTTGGGAGGTGTCATCAAATACCTGCACAGTGTTAATCCTCCGACTACAAAGGGATTGCACTGTCAGTGCCTGAGCTGAAAACTCCCCATGTATGCTTATTGTGAATGGGACACAGGGACTTGGAGCAATAGGTTACTGGCCAGGTAGCCATTCTTTTGAGGCTGGGTGGCGCCCCTGTTTGGAGTGGGTGGCACTATGACGGATAAACTGCAGATGAAGTTACCTGCTACTGGTGCGTCAGCAGTCTCTATGAAAGGAGAGTCCTGTTTTAATGCAGAGATACGACCCTAATGTGTTCCCTTCCATGGCTCACTGTGGGAGGAACATAAGGCAAAGTGCCAAGTAGAAAAATACTCCCCCCAGTACTTAGTTTGCACAGGGACTGATCATGATTTATCTTTGTGGAGAACTTAGAACACACATTTTGGAAAGTTGCAGTGATCTACAAATTGTGGGTCAGTTTTGATCGAAACAGCATCCCCAGAGTCGTGGGTACTGCTTGTTTAGAATGTGCTGAGTGACATGCCAGTGACTATTACTCTCCATAAGTCTTCATATGGTTCATTGAGACCTGATATTGCAATCTCATGACAATCTACGCACTGACCTGGAGCGATGGGGTGCATGCTTTGTCTTTCTTGTACATAGGGGCCGAAAGGACAGTAGGGTCATTACCATTGTCCTCATCTTGGTCTTTGAGGGAGATTGAATGTCTGAAAAGATAAGGGTGATACGATACCGATGCAGTGTAAAACTGGCACAGGGTTCAGCATTACCTTGAGCATTGCAGATACTGAATCTGATACATCACTGTGGGGTTAGACTTGCAGCACAAGCCTTTCGAACTATCCCTGTGAACAGCTTATTCGTGGAGTCTAGGGGCCCTCCATTGATCATCAGGTGCCAACAACAGCTTTTCAATTATGATCTCCACGTTTGCACCTCACCTAAGCATCCAAACCAGCATCTCTTCTTTGCATACATGGAAATCCATCTCCTGCAACAGCGCCCCAGATCAGGGATTACAATCATAGTCCGCATCTAGTCCCTCCTCTCTGAACTCACTTAAACTTCTTCTCCAGGCCCACTCACATACACCTTCATGGTGCATCTGGCCACACGTTGTCTTGACCTATCACAAGGTTCAAAAGATTTGGTACCTCCCAAGGCCCTCCACCACCAATTTTTCTCCATCCTCAATTTTTCTCCATCCTCAGTGCATCCTGGGGTTCAGAAGTAGTCTGGACTGATGGTTTCATGTTTGTTGGTCATGTGGGCTTTGCTTACACTGCGTTCCTTGCTGGGTGGCTGTAGTGTCTCCATTGCAGAGTTGGTAGCCATCTCTCATACTCTTAAAACCATCTGTTGCTGCGTGGGTGGGTCCTTTCGCATCTGTAGCGACTTTGAGCAATTTGCAAGCTCTAATCAAGTGTTCTCCTCGCCATCCCTTGGTCAGTGCTATCCAGGATTCCCTATATGCCCTTGAACAGTGTGGATGCTCAGTGACTTTTGTCTGAACCATAGGCTATGTCGGGGTCGCAGTGAATGAACTCACTGATAGCCTGGCCAAATTGGCAACTAGTAAACTGACTCTTGAAATTTGTCTTCCAGAAACACACCTTCGATTGGTATTATGCCGTCAAGTTACAGGCATCTGGAGTACAGAATGGTTCAAACTGACTTCACAAACTAACAACAGTTGACAAAGGACACGACAAATCTATGGAGGTCATTCATGCAGGCTGTTTGCAAGGACTCTACCAACCTTTTCCAGCTCCACATCAGCAATACCTGGCTGACTCATTGTTATCTCCTCCATCATCAAGCTCATTGACGCTGTCCACCATGAGGGGATTCAGCTGGCCATGCGTGCTTACAGGACCAGTCCCACACAGGCTTTGTGCGGAGGCCAGGGAACTACCATTCACCAAGTGGTGGCAGATCCTCATGGTGCATCAGGCGTGTAAGTTCCTCGCAACTCTGACTTCGCCCGCATACCATAGTGTTGCTTGTCTGCCTCTGGAATGTCATTTCTCCAGTCATGCTTTCTGAGCTACAATGCCAACTGTAATCCGCATGCAGTATGTTCTGGAGTCAGTGTGAAGCAAGTACAACCTCAAATCCACGGTTTTAACCGTCTGCCGCCCTGGTTATTGCAGACGCACATAGTAATTTTAGATCTGGTGCAGTAGAGGAGAGATTGCGCTCCTGCTTCTGTTTGTAATGCCATATTTTCTGACATTTTATATGAGCACCACAACTATGTAGCTGTCTTTATGGATGGGTCTGAACAGGGGGCCTCAGCTGGTTGCTTCGTTGTTTTTCCTGGATTTTGTCCCCCAGGTCTGACTCGATGAAGACTTTACCGTCTTTCACGCAGAGTTATATGCAGTCTTGCGGCCACTGGAACAGATGAGAAGTTCTTCTAGTGCTAAATTTCTTGTCTGTCCGATGCACTGAGCACCCTTCACTCTGTACAACGTTTGTACCCACCAAATAAAGTAGTTCAGAATATCCAAGATGCCCTCCTCAAACTACAACGACTGGAGAAAGAAGTTTCTTTCTGCTGGGTACCAGGGCACGTGATTACTGTGGAGAACAAAAGGGCAGATCCAGCAAACTAGGAGACATGTCGTAATCCTCAGCTATTTCAGTATTTCATCCCCCTACATGCTATAGTCTTGATGCTGAGCTTGAGTTTTGCATCGATGGGAGGATGAGTGTCTAGAAGTGACAGACAATAAACTCCGTGTTTTTATTTTCCGATCAGCAGGCTGTGGCGGATTTGCCCTCTATTTCAGGTAACATTCAAACTAATGTGGTTAGGATTTTATAATTTTGTGAATTGTCCAAAGTTTTTATCAAGGCTTTATAGAGATGGTTTTAATGTGTTAACAGGGTGACTAGCTCACCCCTGTTTCTTTTGTACGTGGTCAGCCAGTCACATTTTCCTGTGCCTTGCCTTTATGTCCTCTCTCGTTTTACTTGTGTTCGAATCTCCTGTATAGCACATTTTAGAATTTCTTCCTTGTATTAGCGCATCTGCTAACATTTCCGCTATTTTATACATATTCCTTTTTTTAAATGCTTGTGATGGCGCTGATACCCTCGCCGTTCAGCACCCATAACCTTCTCTCTCTCTCTCTCTCTCTCTCTCTCTCTCTCTCGCTCTCTTTGTGGTGTCCGTTTGACAGTGGTCAACATTTTGCTAGACTGCCCCAACCAGCCACCCTGTGGTGGACTTGTTACCCATAATGTTAGGAGACACTACCTCAGCAGCTGATTTAGTTTTACATTTAATTCATGAAGGGGCCTCTTACCACTCTCTTTAAGGGAGGTCACTTATCCTTATTGGCCCATTGAAGGGTTGGCAGAACACTGTTGGCTCCTCTGCTCATACTTGGTGGTCCCTACCTACTCTTTCACTCTTCTTCACCCCTCTCATGTGGTCTGTGAGACTTTCCATCTTCCGTCTCTCTATGCTTCTCTTGCGCTGCGCACAGTTCACGGTCTAGTGGCTACCATTACTGACTCTGCATCACGGTGTCCCGGGTTCGATTCTCTGACAGATTGGGGATTTTGTCTGACTGGGCGATGGGTGTTTGTGGTGTCCTCATCATTTCATCAGTATCATTTTTGACAGTGGCTAGATTGGACTCTGAAAAATTTGGGACTTTGTATGGGTGCTGATGACTGCCCAATCCATCATCATCATCTCTTGCCCTGTCTGTGTTGCTAGTCTTTCCTAGGCAATCTCTGAGTGGCGAACCTCTGGTAAGATGCGGTGACTGGTGAGGTCTCTCTCCACTCATTGCACTCCGCTTTCAGGGGACTTCCAGCTGCTCCCTAGATGGGGCACATTGCCTGCCTTTATTTCTGTCTCACTTTCTTTATATCCATTATCTCACCTTCGTTGACCTTTCGTAGACCTTGGCGTTTTCTCATCCGTAGTTTTGTGTGGTAGGCTATCTCTGATCTGCAGTCATGTAGACCTGTGTGTTCAAGGAAAAACGGACTGATGATCCAGTAGTTCGGTCCGTTTAATCATCCAACCAACTACTGGATTGGGATGGATCTCATCTGGAAACTGAAAGCCTTAATTGCTCCAATGGTGTTCTGTTGTTTGTTCCAAATGCTCTTCCTGGAGTTTCAGGATGGCATTGTTTCTTACACCAGTGGCTCTAAATGCGCCGATCATGTGGGATATGTGTTCATGTCTTCCACTGGCACAGAATACCATCTTTTGTCTGTCATGTTTGCGGTGTTTACTGCAGAACTGATGGCCATCTATTCGGCCCTCTGCTTCATTAAATGGTCCTCTCTCACCCGAGTTTTGCTATGTGTGGACTCAACGAGTGGTCTTCAAGCTACCACTGTTTTTCCCGCTATTGGTTGGTCTCTGTATTCCACGACCTTCTTACTGAGCTTGGTCATGCTGCTTGTTTGGTTGATTTCCTTTGGGTTCCTGCCCACATATAGCCTTGCGGTTCTAGACGCTACATTCTGGAGCTGATCGACCACTCCGGTCGCAGGTTCGAATCCTGCCTCGGGCATGGATGTGTGTGATGTCCTTAGGTTAGTTAGGTTTAATTAGTTCTAAGTTCTAGGCGACTGATGACCACAGATGTTAAGTCCCATAGTGATCAGAGCCATTTGAACCACATAGATACCTTCTGGCCTCAGGTTTCGGGGGGGGGGGGGGGGGGGGCGGCGGCGGCCACCTACCTCCCCTCCTCCCATTCTCTGTGACCCCTTAAAGGGCAGATTCGCGGCTTTACATGAAATCCCTATTTGCTCAATCATGGGTCGACTCTTAGGGAACTATTCCCCCTGCCTAATACACTTCGCACAATCAACAAGATTCCTACCATTTGGCGTTCTTCTGTCCACCTGTCCCAGTGGGTATCTACCATGCTGTGCCATCATCATATCGGCCATACTAGGTTGAACCATGGTTTTTTACTCCACAACGAGCCACGCTTCCCCTTTTGTAGCTGTAAGACTCTCCTATCCTGATCCATACTTTGGACTGCCCCTATCTTTTGGTACTTCACACTAAATATCCACAACCACCACCACCACCACCACCACCACCACCACCACCACCACCACCACCACCACCACCACCACCACCATCTTCCATGTCTCAAGTGTTGGTGGACAACGCTCACATGGTAAAGTCTGTCTTCAGTTTCCTTCATAAGTGATTTGACCTCTGAAGTTTAAATCATCGAATTTTCCTCTGGCAATTCAGTCCACCAGTTGGCGTAGGCGTTGATTATGGAGGCCTTGGGCCTTGAATCTACACCAGCCAGGTCCTTCCCACCTTTTCCCCTAGATGTTGTGCGGTCTGTTGTGCAGTTTTTTCTTGTCCTTTTTTCCCCAGGTGTTGCCCCATTGTATCGTGACTACGGTATGGTATTTTGTGTGTGTGTGTGTGTGTGTGTGTGTGTGTGTGTGTGTGTGTGTGTGTGTTTGTGTGTTTGTGTGTTTGTGTGTGTGTGTTTGTGTGTTTGTGTGTTTGTGTGTTTGTGTGTTTGTGTGTTTGTGTGTTTGTGTGTTTGTGTGTTTGTGTGTTTGTGTGTTTGTGTGTTTGTGTGTGTGTGTGTGTGTGTGTTTTTGTGTGTTTGTGTGTTTGTGTGTTTGTGTGTTTGTGTGTTTGTGTGTTTGTGTGTTTGTGTGTTTGTGTGTTTGTGTGTTTGTGTGTTTGTGTGTTTGTGTGTTTGTGTGTTTGTGTGTTTGTGTGTTTGTGTGTTTGTGTGTTTGTGTGTTTGTGTGTTTGTGTGTTTGTGTGTTTGTGTGTTTGTGTGTTTGTGTGTTGGGAAAGGTAGATGGCGATGTCTGTGCCTCACTGTGTGTAGTGTTTGTGAAGCACCCATGCTTTCCCCATTTCTACCCACCGCACCGCCTCTCATGTTCCTTCCTCTTTTTGTTACCCAAACTTTTCATTTCACCCCTTTGTTTGCCCATTACCCCTTCCCCTTGAGTGGGATGTGTTGTTCGTGTTGTTCCTCCCTTGATTTCTGCTGTCGAATAAAATGGGACTGATGACCTAGCTGTTTGGTCCCCTCCCTCCAACCAACCAATAAACTAGGAGATGGCACAGAGTACTGTTAATAACGCCATCGCTCCATCGTTGCTTAAACCTTCTGGCTCATTTGCATGATGGGAGTAGTTTATATATATAATCACAGATTGTTGCACTTGGGTCAAATCACTCTCAAAATTTTGCACATCATGCATTTTTAAATGTTTTGATGTGTAATGAAAGACTGGTAACGTATCTGTTCCCCTTCTTTCACCCATGTGCATATTACATTTTTATGATAGTGTGCAATTTTGTAGCTTTTAGTTACGAAAATACTGTATTTATGTGAACAGCATTCTGCAGCTGGCCAATTATGGGAAAGGGAGTAAATGGGAATGCAAGAGGACACTTTGCTTTCTTAAATTTAGTGATGAAAACATGTAAATTTTACTTTTTATTTGATTTTACTCGTGAAGACATTAGCTAAGTTCCTTCACATTATGGAAAACATTTCCCAATCCAATGTGGAGTAATTTATTAGGCACAATCCTATGATTACATCATACTTTTAGAGCGTCTCACTCAGGGATGTCACAACTAAAAGCTTCATTTCCCAGTCGATAAAGGAGTTTAACAGCATTGTGTAATAATCAAAATATCCACGGGTGTACTGCCGGTCTATAGTGTCCAACGGGCACAATATTTCGGCGATCAAACATGTCGCCATCATCAGGTGAACTGACGGACTGAGCTCCTGTGAACGTGCCGGCACGGAGATCCGTACGCTTTGGCTGCTCAGGGGGAACTGGGTTCGGTCGCGGCGGCGGCCGATTTAAATACCCTCCGCCCGCGGCGCGCTCCCTCCGCCGTCCGCGCCCCGCGCCACGGTAGCGCGGTGGAACAGATTGCGACGGCGTCTGAGATGACGTCGGTGTGATGGCTCTGTCCGTCGTGGTCGTCACAACTATGCGTTTGCTCGATTTACTCTTGATTAACCCAATCGCTGGTTCCCAAGCCTTGCTAAGATTATAGCCACAGTCACGGTTTATGAGGTCGTCATTGGTGCGAATTTCGATAGCCTCTCTAACAACGCTGTCCCAGTATCTCGACGTTTGTACCAGAATCCTCGTGCGGTCATACTCCGTAGCGTGATTTTCCGACAAACAATGTTCAGCGAACGCCGACTTGCTCGGATACATCAGTCGAGTGTGCCTCTGGTGTTCACGGCATCGATCCTCGACGGTACGCATCGTCTGACCAATATACGACTTGCCACATTGACACGGAATCTGGTACACGCCGGCCTTCCTCAAACCGAGGTCATCTTTGGCGCTCCCCACCAGTGCACGAGTTTTATTCGGAGGACAAAACACAGTTCCAACCCGGTGTTTCTTCAGAATGCGGGCGATTTTCCCCGAGAGTGCGCCTGTGTACGGAATAAATGCAGTGCCTACCTCCTCCCTCGTGACTTCATCCATCTCAACAGGTTGTGCTGCAGTGGCTGGGCGGAGAGCACGTTGGATCTGACACTCTGAGTACCCATTCTTTCGAATTGGGACATCTGAGAACTGGAGCAACAGTATCCCTAATTTGCTGGGAAGTGTCGGTGCGGTCCCCTACGGCACTGCGTAGGATCCTACGGTCTTGGCGTGCATCTGTGCGTCGCTGCGGTCCGGTCCCAGGTCTACGGGCACGTGCACCTTCCGCCGACCACTGGCGACAACATCGATGTACTGTGGAGACCTCACACCCCACGTGTTGAGCAATTCGGCGGTACGTCCACCCGGCCTCCCGCATGCCCACTATACGCCCTCGCTCAAAGTCCGTCAACTGCACATACGGTTCACGTCCACGCTGTCGCGGCATGCTACCAGTGTTAAAGACTGCGATGGAGCTCCGTATGCCACGGCAAACTGGCTGACACTGACGGCAGCGGTGCACAAATGCTGCGCAGCTAGCGCCATTCGACGGCCAACACCGCGGTTCCTGGTGTGTCCGCTGTGCCGTGCGTGTGATCATTGCTTGTACAGCCCTCTTGCAGTGTCCGGAGCAAGTATGGTGGGTCTGACACACCGGTGTCAATATGTTCTTTTTTCCATTTCCAGGAGTGTATTTAAACTACACTGTTAGCAACAACGTTTAGAACAATATTTAACTTCTTTGATTTCTTCAACAATCGATTCAAATTTTTGTGACATGATTCGCCCTGTACATCCCTTCAGAACCATAGACAGCCACAGTGTGATTACTTGCATGCCTAAACGATACAGACAGCTAGGCTACCATATGGTTCTTTATAAGGGGCTGTAGACTTAACAGTTGTTTAAATGGTGGGGAGGGTGGGGGGGGGGGGGGGGAGACGGGGAGGTGGCGTTAACAGTAACCGTCACGGTGGTTATGGTTAACTGATCTGGCATCGCAACATTAGGCAACTGGTCCCACTATTTTTATTGGTACTGCGAATGACTGAATTCGTCAGGAAAACACAATCTTATTTTTCTTGAAGACATAAAACTCTATAGTATGGCTTAATAATGACAAGTTATTGGATTAAATATTGCCAAGACGAAATATACCTTACATTTACATCTACATGATTACTGTGCAGTCCACATTTAAGTGCTTGGCAGAGGGTTCATCGAACCACAATCATACTATCTCCCTACCATTCCACTCCCGAACAGCGCGCGGGAAAAACGAACACCTAAACCTTTCTGTTCGAGCTCTGATTTCTCTTATTTTATTTTGATGATCATTCCTACCAATTTAGGTTGGGCTCAACAAAATATTTTCGCATTCGGAAGAAAAAGTTGGTGACTGAAATTTCGTAAATAGATGTCGTCGCGACGGAAAACGTCTTTGCTTTAATGACTTCCATCCCAACTCGCGTATCATATCTGCCACACTCTCTCCCCTATAACGTGATAATACAAAACGAGCTGCCCTTTTTTGCTCCCTTTCGATGTCCTCCCTCAATCCCACCTGGTAAGGATCCCACACCGCGCAGCAATATTCTAACAGAGGACGAACGAGTGTAGTGTAAGCTGTCTCTTTAGTGGACTTGTTGCATCCTTTGTGTCCTGCCAATGAAACGCAACGTTTGGCTCGCCTTTCCCACAATATTATCTATGTGGTCTTTCCAACTGAAGTTGTTCGTAATCTTTACACCCAGGTACTTAGTTGAATTGACATCCTTGAGAATTGTACTATTTATCGAGTAATCGAATTCCAACAGATTTCTTTTGGAACTGATGTGGATCACCTCACACTTTTCGTTATTTAGCGTCAACTGCCACCTGACACACCATACAGCAATCTTTTCTAAATCGCTTTGCAACTGATTTTGGTCTTCGGGTGACCTTACTAGACGGTAAATTACAGCATCATCTGCGAACAGCCTAAGAGAACTGCTCAAATTGTCACCCAGGTCATTTACATAGATCAGGAACAGCAGAGCTCCCGGGACGCTTCCCTGGGGAACACCTGATATCACTACAGTTTTACTCGATGATTTGCCGTCTATTACTACGAACTGCGACTTTCCTGACAGGAAATCACGAATCCAGGTGCACAACTGAGACGATACCCCATAGGCCCGCAGCTTGATTAGAAGTCACTTGTGAGGAACGGTGTCAAAAGCTTTCCAGAAATCTAGAAATACGGAATCAACTTGAGATCCCCTGTCGATAGCGGCCATTACTTCGTGCGAATAAAGAGCTGGCTGCGTTGCACAAGAACGATGTTTTCTGAAACAATGCTGATTACGTATCAATAGATCGTTCCCGTCGAGGTGATTCTTAATGTTTGAATACAGTATATGCTCCCAAACGCTACTCGAAACCGACGTCAATGATATAGGTCTGTAGTTCGATGGATTACTGCTACTATCCTTCTTAAACACTGGTGCGACCTGCGCAATTTTCCAATCTGTGGGTACAGATCTATCGGAGAGCGAGCGGTTGTATATGATTGCTAAGTGGGGAGCTATAGTATCAGCGTAATCTCAAAGGAACCTAATCGGTATACAATGTGGACCTGAAGACTTGCCCGTATCAAGTGATTTGAGTTGCTTCGCAACCCGTTAGGTATCTAATTCTAAGAAACTCATGCTAGCAGCTGGTCGTGTTTCAAATTCTGGAATATTCCATTCGTCTTCCCTGGTGAAGGAATTTCGGAAAACTGCGTTCAATAACTCCGCTTTAGCGGCACAGTCTTCGGTAACAGTACCATCGGCACTGCACAGCGAAGGTATTGGCTGCCTCTTGCCACTTGTGTACTTTACATACGACGAGAATGTCTTCAGATTTTCTACCAAATTTCGAGACAATGTTTCGTTGTGGAACCTATTAAAGGTATCTAGCATTGAAATCCGCGACAGATTTCGCGCGTCTGTAAATTTTACCCAATCTTCGGGATTTCGCGTTCTTCTGAACTTCGCATGCCCTTTGCGTTGCCTCTGCAACAGCGTTCGGACCTGTTTTGTGTAACATGGGGGGATCAGTTTCATCTCTTCCCAATTTATGAGGTATGAATCTCTCAATTGCTGTTGCTACTATATCTTTGAATTTGAGCCACATCTCGTCTACATTTGCATATTCAGTTCGTAAGGAATGGAGATGGTCTCTTAGGAAGGCTTCTAGTGACACTTCATCCGCTTTTTTTAAATAAAATTATTTTGCGTTTGTTTCTGGTGGATTTGGAAGAAACGGTATTGAGCCTTTGACCCAAATGCCGACACTCTTGTTCATTTATTTTGCGATGATTTCGAGTCCTGAAAACAAAAGCAATGTTGCTAGTAAAATAAGACGTTCCGATAAAAGCAATAACATCTCTGTTATTGAAAGCCTCCAATCCAGAAACACCTTTAACGGTGTAAAATGGTTCAAATAGCTCTGAGCACTATGCGACTTAACTTCTGAGGTCATCAGTCGCCTAGAACTAATTAAACGTAACTAACCTAAGGACGTCACACACATCCATGCCCGAGGCAGGATTCGAACCTGCGACCGCAGCGGTCGCTCGGTTCCAGACTGTAGCGCCAAGAACCGCACGGCCACTCCGGCCGGTTTAACGGTGTAGGTAAGAGCACGTCATGCTAGATATCTCGAATGAGTATTTTATTTAGGTGACTTAAAAAGGGATATGGATAGACTGTATTTAGATACAGTGGGAATTAGTGAAGTACACTGGCAGGAAGAAAAGAATTCCTGGTTAGGTGAGTGCAAGGCTGGCAAAACAAAATCGCATGTTGGTACTGTAGGAGAAGGACCAACAATGAATAAGAAAATAAAAATGTGGTTATGCTACTAAGAGGAGAAGTGTGAACGCACTTTCATAGCTGAAATACACTCAAAAGCAACATCCAACTTAAGATTAAAAGTTTATGGGCCTACTAGTTCCACTGATGATGAGACTGGAATAACTTATAAAGGTACAAAATAAATTTTCAGAAACCTAAAGTTCGTGTTGGGACACTGGCATTTGATAATGTAGACAGAGGATAAAACAACATAACATGGGTGTGGGTAAGAAATGGAGTGGTGACGCCGCCTTGTGTAATTTCACACAGAGCGCAATTTAATTATTACGAACTCTTGGTTTAATAATCATGAAACAAAGTTGTATACCTAGAAGACACTTGGCGACAAAGAAAGGGTTCAAGAAGATACATAATAATAAGACAACAGTATAGTAAGTTTAGTTATAACTTTATTTATCTTTAATTGCAATGTAGGGGTTTTCTTTTGAGCCCCTGATTTAGGAGCTTCTTCTCCATCCTTCCTGTTTTTTTTTTTCCAAAGAAAGAAACTTAATCATTCTCACTTCGCAAAGAAGGTTTGCATATTTCATATCTTCATAACATTCTCAAGAAAATCTTCAAAAGCACTACCACTCACATATTCTAATTTCTGACTATGACTTAATTACTTGCAAAAACACATTTGGTTTATTTATTTTATTGCTTTTTACAATAAAGTTATGTAATGAGGTTTTTACTTTTTTTACAGTAGTGCATTTTGGGCTGCTGATGTATGCAATTTTCACTCTACTTAAGTGGTGTACGCAAGATCTCTTAAATGAGTAGGTATGTGGAGACTCCGCCACTAATCTGGGCGGTCTGTAAAAGGATCTGAGATGGAAGTAGGTCTCGTGACAAGGGCCTGGCACTGCGTGAGTTTCCAACTACGTGCACCTGTGGAACCTTGCAGCGTGTTCGGTGGACACAACACTGCATGACCAATCAAATACAAGACACATACCAACCAGAAATAGTTTATTCAGAACAGTAGTACATGTTCTGCTTGTAATGTCAGTACCTTCTATTTCTTTAACAATACTGAATACATTTTGGTACATGTTATATGGCTTGTGTTTGTTATTAAACAATAGGAAATAAATGTGATTGTCACCGAACGTAATCTCAAGGTTTTGGCAACAGCTGATGTGAGATTTTCCCCACCAATGTTGCATTTTGTGTTTGACATTTTTTCAGAAATATTATTTTGTCTCTCAGAACATGAAATCGATTGATTAGAACAAAATTCTGGAATATGTCATTGGTCACTTCACCATATATAAAAATCTGAGATGTTTGAGTTACGTTAGTTGCAATTCCTGTCACTTGCAACAACTTGCTATGATGTGAAGGGCAATGAGTCAGTAACTTTAAAAATACTACAGATTTCCTCAGTGGAAAATCAGGAACTTTCCAACTGATGTATGGCAGTGGTAGGTTACGTCCCTATCCACACTCATTTAGGAAAACAATGTAGGTAATCACTTAAGCTAAGGAAAAAGGTAAGTTATTGTAGAATAGATTGAAAATATGCAGCTGGAATTTCGCAAGTCATTGCTGCCACCTACATCAAAATTCAACGTTTGGTTTGCGTGTTACGTAATTTTCAATTGCCTGAAGCAGCAGAATTCAGGGAGGTGCGTGGCAGCCATATTTGGCCTTTGTCACTCAAAGTAACGCGGGACACCAATGGAAGACGTGGGGCTGCTGAACTGTATCCCAGAGAGGGGCACTAGAAAGGTACCTCGAATGTTCACAAAAATTAGTGTAGGAATACTTCTGTCAAAAGTAAAAAGTAAAATGCAATTTGTTCGAAGAGGCACCTTGCTTACAGCGGAATGGACGCATCCCTGTCCCTTCAGTGTGGTTAAAAAAGGAACATTGTACCGATGAAAGTACAGTTTGAGACAGAGCAGTCCTAAAATTGTCGCAGGAGGTGCTCCAAGTGAGCTTGGGTCACTGTTAGTACTAAAGTAGTTTAGTTCTGAATTTTACGAAAACATGGTGTCTGATGCCACAGGTCGAAAACGTTTACAGAGACAAATCGTGAAGGTGTGTGGCTGAGGGAAGATCATACAACTGGAGGCGTCCAAACCACAGTGGCGGAATAAGTTTTACTGATAGTTCGTCCATTATTATAAAGTAAAACTATGTACAGTCGAGTAGGAAGCGACTTTGATTTTTTTTACTCATTATTTTCAATTGTGGCAATAACTATGGACTTAGATGTGTTTAGATCAGATGAAGAAAGCTTATGTCCTGCTACTTCGCCACGTCTCTCACCAGTACTGTTCAGGAGGGCTGTGCTCTCTCTGTCTTGGTGTGTGTGTGTGTGTGTGTGTGTGTGTGTGTGTGTGTGTGTGTGTGTGTGTGTGTGTTGCGGATAGTGACCTCGGATGACCTTCTGGTCATGATTGATTGCCTTAACATTAGTGGAGGATATTGTAAGCAACTGTGCCACGCTGCGTCAAAATATCCTGGCGTTTTGTGTATGAAGTTGCATAAGACAAGCGTCCTGGAATGCATGTGGTAGTTACAGTTTATTGCGGAGACGATTCTCGGAATTAGTGGCTTTCGTGAAGGCTCCTTGCGTTTTTGTGTGATGAACATTTATGTTACATTAGATTTTAATATGATACTGATGTATACCAATGTAAATGCAGAACGCAAGGCTTCAGCAATACAGTTAGTTTTACCTGACGTAGTGGGTACTTAGTCTGTGGCCAACCCTCTTTTCTGGCCTATGATGTAATTCAAAGTTTGTGCATGTGCCACCAGCAGGAGTGCAACTTAAGAACTTGAGTAGTGAAGGTAAGGCATACAATTGTAGGCGGTATGCAGCATCGTTGATGTGGGCCGACTGGGAGAAACCAGAAGGTGGATTTGCTTTAGTGCGAGATGGCTCACACGTGTAGCTCAACCAGCCACCAATGCGGGAAGTTGTTTTTCGTAGAGACGTTGTGTGTTGTGCTTTCACCTGACTTGTAGAAATCGAGGCATAAAATTCGGAGAAAGTTGCGATGCCCCACCCAGTTTATCCTAATACGGATATTCGCCTATAACTGACGCTGAGCGGCGACTGACCGCGTAAATATTTGTGGGCGTGTTGTTAAGTAGTCAGCATTGACTTTCTCTCTCTCTCTCTCTCTCTCTCTCTCTCTCTCTCTCTCTCTCTCTCTCTCTCTCTCTCTCTCTCTCTAGAATGCAGAGCTTTCATCTTACCACACAAATAGAATTTCGATTAAAGGACCCGACAGGGTAATGTTATTGAAAACACTGAAGAGAAGTGCACAGATATTAATGGAAAACACTTTGAGATGAGAATTTTTCACTGCAAATGACTGACATGGACACGAAACATGTACTGGGTTAATTTGCAGGAAAAAGAATAATTTAATCTACACAAAATACCCCTATTGTAAACATGATACACTTACAAATTAATGCACAGTGAAATATTCGGTGAAAATATTCTGCCAAGCATAGAAGATGATTTTATTAATAGTGTACCTAGTAAACATTACTTTCGTATAACTTTTATAATATCTGATCACTCTGCATAGAAATGTGCTTCATAGTTATTGTTAAATCATTACACTTTATGTCGAAGGAAGCCTGAAATGGTGTGATTACACTTTTATTGAACAAAAAGCACTATATCCTGCACTTCATCAAAGCAGACGTTACTTCCATCGCACACAAATAAATTTATGAAATCGTGTAGACTGAAGTGCCACCACAGAATTTTCCTGTTGCAGGTAAGTAAAATTGCACAGTACCTTTCCGTGTTTTTTTCTGATACACTGCTCCAATATGTACTCCTAGTAATATCTATAGCAATATAGCTGATAGAGATTCTTTGGTAACACTAAGATGTTTTACCCAATAATGCCAGTAAAAGAAATTTAGAACGTGTTATACGTATAACCAGCTGAAATATCTTCACACAATGAGGAAGATGGTCAGGACTTTTACAGTATGTTGTCCTAGTATAAAAACTATTATACACTGAACTGCATCAATAAAAAATATACCTTAGTCTTTTCACAGATGATGAGCACTGCTTATAGCTTCTAACGAGATTTGCTATGGTACGATGAATCTGCAGCTTTTAATTATGACTTATACACTCCTGGAAATGGAAAAAAGAAAACATAGACACCGGTGTGTCAGACCCACCATACTTGCACCGAACACTGCGAGAGGGCTGTACAAGCAATGATCACACGCAAGGCACAGCGGACACACCAGGAACCGCGGTGTGGGCCGTCGAATGGCGCTAGCATTTGTGCACCGCAGCCGTCAGTGTCAGCCAGTTTGCCGTGGCATACGGAGCTCCATCGCAGTCTTTAACACTGGTAGCATGCCGCGACAGCGTGGACGTGAACCGTATGTGCAGTTGACGGACTTTGAGCGAGGGCGTATAGTGGGCATGCGGGAGGCCGGGTGGACGTACCGCCGAATTGCTCAACACGCGGGGCGTGAGGTCTCCACAGTACGTCGATGTTGTCGCCAGTGGTCGGCGGAAGGTGCACGTGCCCGTCGACCTGGAACCGGACCGCAGCGACGCACGGATGCACGCCACGACCGTAGGATCCTACGCAGTACCGTAGGGGACCGCACCGACACTTCCCAGCAAATTAGGGACACTGTTGCTCCTGGGGTATCGGCGAGGACCATTCGCAACCGTCTCCATGAAGCTGGGCTACGGTCCCGCACACCGTTAGGCCGTCTTCCACTCACGCCCCAACATCGTGCAGCCCGCCTCCAGTGGTGTCGCGACAGGCGTGAATGGAGGGACGAATGGAGACGTGTCGTCTTCAGCGATGAGAGTCGCTTCTGCCTTGGTGCCAATGATGGTCGTATGCGTGTTTGGCGCCGTGCAGGTGAGCGCCACAATCAGGACTGCATACGACCGAGGCACACAGGGCCAACACCCGGCATCATGGTGTGGGGAGCAATCTCCTACACTGGCCGTACACCTCTGGTGATCGTCGAGGGGATACTGAATAGTGCACGGTACATCCAAACCGTCATCGAACCCATCGTTCTACCATTCCTAGACCGGCAAGGGAACTTGCTGTTCCAACAGGACAATGCACGTCCGCATGTATCCCGTGCCACCCAACGTGCTCTAGAAGGTGTAATTCAACTACCCTGGCCAGCAAGATCTCCGGATCTGTCCCCCATTGAGCATGTTTGGGACTGGATGAAGCGTCGTCTGACGCGGTCTGTACGTCCAGCACGAACGCTGGTCCAACTGAGGCGCCAGGTGGAAATGGCATGGCAAGCCGTTCCACAGGACTACATCCAGCATCTCTACGATCGTCTCCATGGGAGAATAGCAGCCTGCATTGCTGCGAAAGGTGGATATACACTGTACTAGTGGCGACATTGTGCATGCTCTGTTGCCTGTGTCTATGTGCCTGTGGTTCTGTCAGTGTGATCATGTGATGTATCTGACCCCAGGAATGTGTCAATAAAGTTTCCCCTTCCTGGGACAATGAATTCATGATGTTCTTATTTCAATTTCCAGGAGTGTATATCATAGTACTTTCCATCGTCATACTTGGCCAGCACAGTAGATGTTGCTGCAACGTAATACATGCTGTAAGCCAGCAAACAACTACCCTGCTGGCCATTAAAATTGCTACACCACGAAGGTGACGTGCTATAGACGCGAAATTTATCCAACATTAAGAAGACGCTGTGATACGCAATTGATTAGCTCTTCAGAGCATTCACACAAAGTTGGCACCGGTGGCAACACCTACAACGTGATGACATAAGAAAAGTTTCCAACCGATTTCTCATACATAAACAGCAGCTGACAGGCGTTGCCTGGTGAAACGTTGTTGTGATGCCTCGTGTAACGAGGAGAAATGCATATCATCACGTTTCCGACTTTGATAAAGGTCGGATTGTAGCCTATCGCGATTGCGGTTTATCGTATTGCGACATTGTTGCTGGCGTTGGTCTAGATCCAATGACTGTTAGCATAATATGGAATCGGTGGGTTCAGGAGGGTAATACGGAACGCCGTGCTGGATCCCAACGACCTCGTATCACTAGCAGTCGAGATGATAAGGACCTTACCAGCATGGCTGTAATGGATCGTGCAGCCACGTCTCGATCCCTGAGTCAACAGATGGGGACCTTTGCATGACAATAACCATCTGCACGAACAGTTCGACGTCGTCTGCAGTAGCATGGACTATCAGCTCGGAGACCGTGGGTGGTGTTACCCTTGACGCTGCATCACAGACAGGAGCGCCTGCTATGGTGTACTCAACGACGAACCTGGGTGCACGAATGGCAAAACCTCATTTTTTCGGATGAATCCAGGTTATGTTTACAGCATCATGAAGGTTGCATCGGTGTTTGGCGACATCGCAGTGAACGCACATTGGAAGCGTGTATTCATCATCGCCTTATTGGCATATCACCCGTCGTGATGATATAGGGTGCCATTGGTTACACGTCTCTGTCACCTCTTGTCCGCATTGGCGGCACTTTGAACAGTGGACGTTACATTTCAGATGTGTTACGACCCGTGACTCTACCCTTCATTCGATCCCTACGAAACCCTACATTTCAGCAGGATAATGCATGTTTCAGGTCCTGTACGGGCCTTTCTGGATACAGGAAATGTTCGACTGCTGCACTGGTGAGCACATTTTCCAGATCTCTCACCAACTAAAAACGTCTGGTCAATAGTGGCCGAGCAACTGACTCGTCACAATACGCCATACACTATTGATGAACTGTGGTATCGTGTTATCGTGTTGAAGCTGCATGTGCAGCTGTACCTGTAAACGCCATCCAAGCTCTGTTTTGACTCGGTGCCCAGGCGTGTCAAGGCCGTTATTAAGGCCAGAGGTGGTTGTTCTGGGTACTGATTTCTCAGGATCTATGCACCCACATTGCGTGAAAATGTAATCAAATGTCAGTTCTAGTATAATATTTTTGCCCAATGAATACCCGTTTATCATCTGCATTTCTTCTTGGTGTAGCAATTTTAATGGCCAGTGGTGTACTACAAATTGCCTCACAATATGCACTCCTGGAAATTGAAATAAGAACACCGTGAATTCATAGTCCAAGGAAGGGGAAACTTTATTGACTCATTCTTGGGGTCAGATACATCACATTATCACACTGACAGAACCACAGGCACATAGACACAGGCAACAGAGCATGCACAATGTCGGCACTAGTACAGTGTATATCCACCTTTCGCAGCAATGCAGGCTGCTATTCTCCCATGGAGACGATCGTAGAGATGCTGGATGTAGTCCTGTGGAACGGCTTGCCATGCCATTTCCACCTGGCGCCTCAGTTGGTCCAGCGTTCGTGCTGGACGTGCAGACCGCGTCAGATGACGCTTCATCCAGTACCAAACATGCTCAATGGGGGACAGATCCGGAGATCTTGCTGGCCAGGGTAGTTGAATTACACCTTCTAGAGCACGTTGGGTGGCACGGGATACATGCGGACGTGCATTGTCCTGTTGGAACAGCAAGTTCCCTTGCCGGTCTAGGAATGGTAGAACGATGGGTTCGATGACGGTTTGGATGTACCGTGCACTATTCAGTATCCCCTCGACGATCACCAGAGGTGTACGGCCAGTGTAGGAGATCGCTCCCCACACCATGATGCCGGGTGTTGGCCCTGTGTGCCTCGGTCGTATGCAGTCCTGATTGTGGCGGTCACCTGCACGGCACCAAACACGCATACGACCATCATTGGCACCAAGGCAGAAGCGACTCTCATCGCTGAAGACGACACGTCTCCATTCGTCCCTCCATTCACGCCTGTCGCGACACCACTGGAGGCGGGCTGCACGATGTTGGAGCGTGAGCGGAAGACGGCCTAACGGTGTGCAGGACCGTAGCCCAGCTTCATGGAAAAGGTTGCGAATGGTCCTCGCCGATACCCCAGGAGCAACAGTGTCCCTAATTTGCTGGGAAGTGGCGATGCGGTCCCCTACGGCACTGCGTAGGATCCTACGGTCTTGGCGTGCGTCGCTGCGGTCCGGTCCCAGGTCGACGGGCACGTGCACCTTCCGCCGACCACTGGCGACAACATCGATGTACCGTGGAGACCTCACGCCCCACATGTTGAGCAATTCGACGGTACGTCCACCTGGCCTCCCGCATGCCCACTATACGCCCTCACACAAAGTCCGTCAACTGCACATACGGTTGACGTCCAAGCTGTCGCGGCATGCTACCAGTGTTAAAAACTGCGATGGAGCTCCGTATGCCACGGCAAACTGGCTGACACTCACGGCGGCGGTGCACAAATGTTGCGCAGCTAGCGCCATTCGACGGCCAACACCGCGGTTCCTGGTGTGGCCGCTGTGCCGTACGTGTGATCATTGCTTGTACAGCCCTCTCGCAGTGTTCGGAGCAAGTATGGTGGGTCTGACACACCGGTGTCAATGTGTTCTTTTTTCCATTTCCAGGAGTGTATATAGCCACCTCTTCTTCCTTGGATAAGAGCTGTTTAAAACCCTAGAAAATTGCTAGTAGCAACTTTACCTTATTCATCCGAGGCTTTTATAACAATTAACCTCAATTTTGCCACAATAACATAAGTGTTCACCATTTTAAAGCAAACTCGAGGCTGTGTTACAATACTACTTAGAGAATGTTCTAATGAATAAAAAGATGGTAATTTTGCCACGAAAACCTTTCTGTGGGGAAGTCTCTGCTGATTGTGCCTTAAAACTAGTCTGTAAATTTGTATTTACATAAATCCGTGACAATTGCAGCGATTCAATGAGATTTACAAAATGTATCTAACAATTCACACGTCATTATTTAAAGAGTTAAAAATACATCTATGAGTTAAGATTGGTCATTTATCTGTCTGGTGGCAGCACCGTATGGTGCTAGGTGAGTTCAGTTTCTCACTGTCGCCCCTAAATGGCAGAAGCATAGAATGCTTGATCTGACATCTCACTGCCTTCTATATAACAAGTTACAAAAAATCTATGTTATCCAAACGAAACGTTTTATACAAGAAGGTAATGATACTTCTATTGTCACAGAGTCCATACGTGTTCTGGCAGCACAGAACTTCGAAAGTTGACAAGCCAGGAATGGGGTTGTTAGCCAGCAGCCAAGTATCAACCAGGTCTGCCACAGAAAGCGTGATGTCAATCCTCAGTATCATCTATTTAGACTATTTACAGAATTTTACGAACCATGAAGAGCAAGCTGTTTTCCTGTCTTCAAAACCTAAATGCACTACGTGACCAAAAGTATCCGGACACCCCAAAAAACATAATTTGTTCATATTAGGTGTAGTGTGCTGCCAGGTACTCCATATTAGCAAAGTACGTAGTCATTAGACATCGTGAAGGAGTAGAATGGGGCGCTCTGCGGAACTCAAGGACTTCGAACATGGTCAGGTGACTGGATGTAACTTGGGTTATACGTATGTAAGCGAGATTTCCACACTCCTGAACATCCCTAGGTCCACTGTCTCGGATGAGATAGTGAAGTGGAAACGTTAAGGGACACGTATAGCTCAAAAGAGTACAGGCCGACCTCATCTGTTGACTGACAGAGACCGCAAACAGTTGAAGAGGGTCGCAATGTGTAATAGGCAGACATCTATCCAGACCGTCACACAGGAATTCCAAACTGTATCAGGAGCCACTGCAAGTATTATGACAGTTTGGTGGGAGGTGAGAAAACTTGGATTTCGTGGTCCAGCAGCTGCTCATAAGGTACACATCACGCTGGTAAATGCCAAACGACGCCTCACTTAGTGTAAGGGGCGTAAACATTGTACCACTGAACAGTGGATAAACGTTGTGTGGAGTGACGAATCACGGTAGACAGTGTGCCGATCCGATGCCAGGGTGTAGGTATGTCGAATGCCCAGTAGGCCCGCGGTATTCCTGCCTGTCGTAAGAGGCGACTAAAAGGAGTCTCAAACGTTTCCGCCTTATGTGATGGTCACCTCTTGGGTTTGACCTCCATATTTCAAAATTTTTCCGCAGAGCGAACCGATTGGGGAAGGGCCCCTTACATGGTGCACTGTATTTGTCGTGCATTGAGACCTTTAGCCGGCTTTCTCGTCGTTGCAATGGTGTCCCGCTCGTTTTCCATCTCTTGGACGAGGATACGTCCCTGGGTGCGATTACCACGCTGCACTGTGCAGTGTTGCTTTCCGCTGCGACGACGACCTTACACATTAATGCACCTAAGATCCAGTACGGTAGCCAGTCCGTTGTGGTGGGGCCGCCATGTACCCTGTTGGTTGTAGCCCCCTGACAACACAGGGATCGCTCTACTGATGCCTGAGCCGTTTACTCCCCATGTATGCCAAGGAGTAGATGCCCATCTCCCTGGGGTATCAGGACTCCCAGCAATGGCCATCCTGCCAGGTGGCTCTTGCTGTGGCTGGGTGGCGCCCATGGGGAGGGCCCTTGGTCGGAGTAGGTGGCATCAGGGCGGATGTCCCGCAATGAAGCGTGGTACATCATCTCTTGCTGGTGGCCAGCCACCAGCAGTCTCTAAGCGTTCAAGGGCTCATTTTAAAGCTAACGTTTATGACCCCAAATCGTTCACATCCCTTGCCACACCATGGGAGGAACGAAAGGCAATGAATGATAGTGACATGTATTCGCCCAGGTATCTCGTCTGTACCAGAGCTCATGGGGAATCCTTTGTATCCATGAAGCCTCAGTTCTTTGTAGAGCATTTGGAGGACAAGTTTGGGGAGGTGGAGGGCTTGTCTAAAATGCGCTCTGGGTCAGTTTTGATCCTCCGCCCAGTCACGCAGGTTGCTTGCTTGTGACAAGTTGGGGGATGTTAACGTTACCATCACACCACATGAGAGTTTAAATATGGTCCAGGGTGTCATTTTCCATAGGGACCTACTTCTGCAGTCTGATGACGAGCTGCGCGCCAACTTAGAGCGTAGAGGTGTTCATTTCGTCTGGCGCGTTCATCGGGGTCCGAGGGACAATCAGGTTGCTACCGGTGCCTTCATCTTGGCCTTCGTGGGTGATACATTACCGGAGAAGGTCACAGTGATGGTCTACCATTGTGATGTCAAGCCCTATGTCCCTCCCCCGATGCGGTGCTTTAAGTGCTGGAAGTTCGGCCATATGTCTTCCCACTGTACTTCCAGCCTCACATGTCGAGATTGCGGACGCCCATCTCATCCCGATACTCCATGTGCTCCACCTCCTATCTGTGTCAACTGTGGAGAGCCTCATTCACCTTGCTCGGCAGACTGCAGGATCTTACAGAAAGAACGCAAAATCATGCAATATAAGACCCTGGAATGACTGACTTACACTGAAGCTAAGTGGAAATTTGAACGGCTACATCCCATGCGCTTGATGTAATCTTATGCCTCCACTGTCACTCCTACTCCAGCTCCTTTAGCTGCACCACAGACAGTCAGCTCTCAGCGTCAGAGGACCTCACCTGCCCCCTTGACGATGGGGGCCGTTTCTCTTGCTGTTGCTCCCACACCATCTACCTTGGGAGCAGCACCCACTAAACCACCGAGCACACCAGTCCCCACTTCTAAGCCGGAGAAGCGTAAGTCTTCTTCGGCTTCTCTCGCTCGGAAGGGATCCCTTGGGTCACTCCCTTCCCAGGTTCCTACCAGCGGCACAGCAGACACCAACCAGTGGCTGAAGAAGTCACAGGCCGCTGGTCGTCGAGCTTCGCGATCATCTTCGGTTCCAGAGACTGACTCCAATAAGCCCTATCAGCAACGGCAACCAAAGGAACAGCGAGACAAAACGACACTGAAGCCCCGTAATACCAAGGTACCTGCGATGGCTCCTCCTCTACCACTACCTACAAGCTCTGCATCTAAGGATGAGATGGAGATTCTTGCGTCCGCTGAGGACCTCGATCTCGCCGGTCCCTCAGACGCAATGGATAGCATTTGCATGGGTGCTCCATCGGAGGCAGCAGGTGACCCAGTGGCGTAATCTGCTTTCCCAGTCCCGTCACACCTTTCTCAGCCATGGACAACACCATCCTCCAGTGGAACTGCAGAGGTTTCTTCCACCATCTAGCTGAGATCCACCAGCTTATCAGTCCTCACCCTTTCCTCTGCATTGCTCTGCAGGAAACTTGGTTTCCGGCAATGCGAACCCCCGCCCTCCGTGGTTATCGGGGTTATTATAAGAACCGGGCAGCTTATGAAAGGGCGTCTGGTGGCGTCTGCATATATTTCCTGAACTCTGTTCACAGCGAGTCTGTACCTCTCCAAACACCTTTAGAGGCTGTCGCTGTTCGGGTGTGGACGCCACAGGCTGTTACCGTCTGCAGTCTTTACCTTCCACCAGATGGTGATGTCGTGCAGCATGTCCTGGCTGCTCTGATAGCTCAATTGCCGCCACCTTTCCTGTTACTGGGCGACTTTAACGCCCATAACCATCTGTGGGGTGGGTCAGTGGCAACAGGTCGAGGCGCCATCGTTGAGCATTTATTGGCGCAGCTCGATCTCTCGATATTAAATGATGGTGCCTTCACACACTTCAGCGTGGCGCATGGCACATACTCCGCCATTGACCTTTCCATCTGTAGCCCTAGCCTCTTACCGTCTGTCCAATGGAGAGTGCATGACGACCTGTGTGGTAGTGACCACTTTCCGATCTTTCTGTCACTGCCACAGCGTCAGTCTTCTGGGCGCCCTAAAAGATGGGCTATGAATCAGGCTGACTGGGACTTGTTCTCCTCCAGTGCCGCTATTGAGCCTCTCTCTAACGCCCCCCTGCGGGTTCGGGGGTAAGAATAGGCCCACGGTATTCCTGCCTGTCGTAAGAGGCGACTAAAAGGAGTCTCAAACGTTTTGGCCTTGTGAGATGGTCCCCTAACGGGTTTGACCTCCATCCTTCTAAATTTTCCGAAGAGCGAGCCGATTGGGGAAGGGCGCCTTACAAGGAGCGATGTGTCCATCAAGCATTACCATCTCTAGCCAGGTTTGTCGTCATCGCTTAGCAGTCCCGCTCACCTACCATCTCTTGGGCGTGGATTTGTTCTTGGGTGCGGTTTCTTGCAGTCTGCTATGCTGTGCCGCTTTATGCGCCAATGACGATATTGGACTACATCACCTGAAATCCAGCACGGTAGCCAGTCCGTTGTGGTGGGGCCGCCATGTACCCTGTTGGTTGTAGCCCCCTGACTACACAGGGATCGCTCTGCTGATGCCAGCGCCGTTAACTCCCCACGTATGCCAAGGAGTAGATGCCTATCTCCTTGGGGCATTGGGACTCCCGGCAATGGCCATCCTGCCAGGTGGTCGTTGCTGAGGCTGGGTGGCGCCCGTGGGGAGGGCCCTTGGTCGGAGTAGGTGGCATCAGGACGGATGACCCGCAATGAAGCGTGGTACATCATCTCTTGCTGGTGGCAAGCCGCCAGCAGTCTCTAAGCGTTCCAGGGCTCAATACAACGCAACTACATATGACCCCAAATCGTTCCCCTCCCTGGCTACACCATGGGAGGAACGAAAGACTAAGGATGCCAGCGAACCATACTCGCCCCGCTACCTGGTGTGTACGAGAGCTGATGGTGAATCCTTTACATCCATGAAGCCTCAGTTCTTCGTCGAGCACTTAGAGGACAAGTTCGGGGAGGTGGGGGGCTTGTCCAAAATGCGCTCGGGCTCGGTTTTGATCAAATCGGCGTCCTCCGCCCAGTCACGCCGGTTACTCGATTGTAACAAGCTGGGGGATGTTCCGGTTACAATCACGCCCCATAAGAGTCTTAATATGGTCCAGGGCATAATATTCCATCGGGACCTTCTATTGCAGTCCGATGACGAGCTTCGCGCCAATTTAGAGCGGCGAGGTGTTCACTTCGTCCGGCGCGTACATCGTGGTCCAAGGGATAAGCAGGTTGCCACCGGTGCCTTCATCTTGGCCTTCGAGGGTGATACTTTACCTGAGAAGGTCAAGGTGATGGTCTATCGTTGTGACGTCAAGCCATACATCCCTCCCCCGATGCGGTGCTTTAAGTGCTGGAAGTTCGGGCATATGTCTTCCCGCTGTACTTCCGGCCTCACATGACGAGATTGAGGACGCCCATCACCTTGCTCGCCGGACTGCAGGATCTACCAGAAAGAGCGCAAAATCATGGAGTATAAGACCCTGGACCGCCTGACATACACTGAGGCCAGGCAGAAGTTCGAACGCCTCCATCCTGTTCGAATGCCTGCCTCTTACGCCGCGGCTACTACTGTTATGGCCCCATTAGCTCTCCCTCAGACTGCCACCTCTCAGAGCCGGAATGCTACACCTGCCCCCTTGATGGTGGGGGGCAGTTCACTCCCTGCTGCTCCTGCACTACCTGCCTCAGGAGCAGCAACCCCCCAACCATCGGGGACATCAGTCCCCACTTCTAAGCTGGGGAAGCCTCAAACTTCCCCGGCTCGAATAGCACGGAAAGGGTCCCTTGGGTCCCTTCCTTCCCAGGTTTCCGCCTCTGGGAAGGGTGACGTCAGCCAATGGAAGAAAAGCAGACCAGCGGCTGATCGCAGGGCTTCCCGCTCCTCCTCCGTCCCGGAGACTGACTCGCTGGAGCCCTCCCAGCCAATGAAACCCAAGGACCAGAGAGACAAGACGAAGAAGAAGACCTCTAAAGCCAAGGACCACGCGGTGGCATCCACCCCACTGCTCCCTACAGGCTCTGCGTCCGGGGATAAGGTGGAGATCCGGGCGTCCGCTGAGGACCTGGATCTCGCCGGACCCTCAGACGCCATGGAAGCAGATTGTACTGGTCCTCCATCGGTGGCAGCAGGTGACCCAGTGGCGTGATCTGCCTCCTCGGCCCCTTCACGCCTTTTTCGGACATGGACAAAGCGATACTCCAGTGGAACTGCAGCGCTTTTTTCCACCACCTTGCTGAGCTTCGCCAACTCATCAGCAGTCACCCTTTCCTCTGCATTGCCCTACAGGAAACTTGGTTTCCGGCAATGCGGATCCCTGCCCTACGTGGGTATCGGGGTTATTACAAGAACCGGGCAGCTTATGAGAGGGTATCTGGTGGAGTCTGCGTCTACATCCTTAACTCTGTCTACAGCGAATGTGTACCTCTTCACACACCTTTAGAGGCTGTCGCTGTAAGGATGTGGACGCCTCAGCCTATTACTGTCTGCAGTTTGTATCTTCCGCCAGATGGTGATGTCTCGCGTCATGTGTTGGCTGCATTGATAGCACAACTGCCTCCTCCTTTTGTGTTACTGGGCGACTTTAACGCCCATAACCCCCTGTGGGGTAGCGCCGCGATTACTGGCCGGGGTAGAGATGTCGAGACTCTTCTCTCGCAGCTTGACCTCTGCCTCTTAAACACGGGAGAGCCGACACATTTCAGCGTAGTCCATGGCACATTTTCGGCCATCGACCTTTCTATCTGCAGCCCCGGACTTTCACCATCCATCCACTGGAGTGTCCATGACGACTTATGTGGTAGTGACCATTTCCCCATCTTTCTGTCACTACCACAGCGTCACTCTTCTGAACGCCCCTCCAGATGGGCTCTGAATAAGGCTGATTGGGGCTTGTTCTCCTCTCTCGCCACTATCGCACCTCCTTCCCCTGACACCATTGATGCGGTGGTTCAGTCGGTCACCACCGGCATCGTTTCTGCGGCGGCATCTGCGATTCCCTGTTCATCCGGGTCCCCTCGGAGGAGGACTGTGCCTTGGTGGGCGCCCGAGATCGCAGAGGCGATTAGAGATCGCCGGCGGGCTCTTCAACGCCATAAGCGGCACCCGTCCTTGGAGAACCTCATCGTTTTTAAACAGCTCCGTGCCCGTGCCCGACGCCTTATTCGCCAACGGAAGCAGGAGTGCTGGGAACGGTATGTTTCCACCATTGGCGTCCGTACCTCTGCATCGCAGGTTTGGGCTAAGATTAGGCGACTCCATGGCTATCGGCCGCCTGTCTCTGTCCCTGGGCTTTCGCTGAATGGAGTGGTGTGTACTGACTCCGACACGATTGCGGACCGGTTAGCAGCGCATTTTGCTCAGTGTTCCGCATCTACGAATTACCCACTGGCCTTCCGCTCCCGGAAAGAGCGGTTGGATAGTTGGAGGCTTTAATTTCACACGCGCCACGCGGAGTCGTACAATGCTCCTTTCAGCGACTGGGAATTCCAGAGTGCCCTATCTGCTTGCCCTGATACGGCTCCTGGGCCAGACCGCATCCACAGCCAGATGCTGAAACACCTCTCTGTGAATTGCAAGCGACGCCTCCTAGATGTTTTCAACCGCATCTGGGTTGAGGGTGTGTTCCCGTCTCAATGGCGAGAAAGCATCGTCCTCCCCGTGTTGAAACCTGGCAAGAACCCGCTGGAGGTGGACAGCTACCGCCCCATAAGCCTCACCAACGTTCTTTGCAAGTTGCTAGAACGTATGGTGAGCCGGAGGTTGAGTTGGCTCCTCGAGTCTCGAGGCCTTCTGGCTCCGTCTCAGGGTGGGTTCCGCAAAGGCCGCTCTGCCGTCGATAATCTGGTCTCCCTAGAGTCTGCCGTCCGTACAGCCTTTGCACGCCGCCAACATCTGGTTGCCGTCTTCTTCGACATGCGGAAGGCGTACGATACGACTTGGCGATATCACATCCTGGCCACACTTCATGGGTGGGGTCTTAGGGGCCCGCTCCCGATTTTTATTCAGAATTTTCTGTCGTCTCGTTCCTTCCGCGTGCAAGTTGCTGCGTCCCATAGTTCCTCCTGGGTCCAGGAGAACGGGGTCCCACAGGGGTCTGTCCTCAGTGTCTCCCTGTTTTTAATTGCGATCAATGGGCTCGCTGAGGCGGTGGGATCGTCCGTCGCAGCTTCTTTGTATGCTGACGATTTCTGCCTCTACTACAGCTCCGCTGGCATTGCAGTTGCTGAGCGCCAGCTGCAGGGCGCTATCCGCAAGGCGCAGTCGTGGGCTGTAGCGCACGGCTTCCAGTTTTCGGCCGCTAAGACCTGCGTTGTGCATTTCTGCCGGCGTCGCACGGTTCACCCTGAGCCACGCCTTTACCTTGACGGTGAACCTCTTGCTGTGGTAGAGACGCATCGGTTCTTGCGACTGGTATTTGATGCCCGGCTGACTTGGCTGCCTCATATTAGGCAGCTTAAACAAACATGCTGGCGGCATTTAAACGCTCTCCGTTGCCTTAGCCACACCGGATGGGGTGCCGATCGGTCCACCCTTCCCCGGCTGTATCAAGCGCTGATCCAGTCCCGCCTTGATTATGGGTGTGTGGCTTATGGTTCGGCGTCGCCATCAGCGTTGCAATTGCTGGATCCCATCCATCACTGCGGGATCCGACTCGCCACAGGAGCATTTCGGACAAGCCCTGTTGACAGCTTACTTGTGGAGGCTGGTGTTCCTCCATTGCGGATCCGGCGCGACCGACTTCTGGCCGCTTATGCTGCCCACGTTTGTAGCTTGCCAGGGCATCCCAACTACCGTCTCCTGTTCCCGCACTCGATCGTCCATCTTCCAGACAGGCGGCCCCAGTCAGGGTGTACGATCGCGGTTCGCATCCGGGCTCTACTGTGTGGGATTGAGTTTTTTCCTCTCCCGCCTGTTTTCCGGGCCAATCTCCGTCTGCCCCCTTGGTGTGTGCGCCGACCATGCATTCGGCTGGATTTGGCACAGGGTCCGAAAGACTCGGTCCCTCCTCCGGCCCTCCGCCGCCACTTTGTTGCTCTCCTTGCCGAGTTTCCCGGATCTGCCGTGACCTATACCGACGGTTCGATGGTCTCTGGTCGCACTGGTTACGCTCTTACTCTAGAGGATCATTGTGAGCAACGGTCGCTGGCACCCGGGAACAGTGTATACACTGCCGAGTTGGTTGCCATCTATCGCGCCCTAGGGTATATCCGCTCCCGCTCAGGTGAGTCCTTTGTCATCTGTAGTGACTCCCTGAGTGGTTTACGAGCTCTTGACCAGTGCTTTCCTCGTTCCCGTCTGGTGATGGCCATCCACGAGTCGCTCCATGCTCTTGCCCGTTGCGGCCGCTCCGTGGTCTTTGTTTGGACCCCAGGTCATGTCGGCATCCCGGGCAATGAGCGGGTTGACACGCTGGCTAAACAGGCAGTGAGTTCACCGGCTCTGGAACTCGGCCTTATGGAGTGTGATCTCCTGTCGCTTTTGCGCCAGAAAGTGCTTGGTGCCTGGGGTGACGAGTGGCGCACCCTGCCCACGCCCAACAAACTTCGGGCGGTGAAGGAGACGACCCGTGTGTGGCGTTCCTCCATGCGGGCCTCTCGGAAGGACTCTGTCGTCCTCTGCCGGCTGCGCGTTGGCCACACGTGGCTGACGCACGGCCATTTGTTGCGCCGGGAGGACCCACCGCTATGTCGCTGCGGGGCAGCTCTGACGGTGGTCCACATTTTGGTGGACTGACCGCTTTTAACAGGACTCAGGCAGACGTTTGCGCTGCCTGATACCCTCCCTGCCCTTTTATGTGATGACGATGCTATGGCGGACCTCGTGTTGAGTTTTATTCGGGCAGGGGGTTTTTATCGTATGATTTGAGTGTTTGTCCTTTTATTTCCTGTATTGACTTGGGCCTTTGGCCTGTGGTTTTAAACTGTGGGTTTTAATGTCATTTGGTGGTTGGCTTTTCCTTATTTTCATGGTCGGCCAACCACCTTCACACTCGGTGCGATTTTAGTTCCGTTTGTCTGGTCTTTGTCTGCCTTTCTTGTATTGTGTCGTCCCTTCTCTCAGTTCTCCGTTTTTAACGACTGACAGTTTTTATTTCGTGTGATTTTATCGTGGAACAAGGGACCGATGACCTTAGCAGTCTGGTCCCTTCAATCCCACACCCAACCAACCTCTCTCTAACGATGCCATTGATGCAGTGGTTCAATCGGTCACCACCGGCATCGTTACTGCCGCCGAATCTGCCATTCCCCGTTCTTCTGGGTCCCCTCGGCGGCGGACTGTGCCTTGGTGGTCGCCTGAGATCGCTGAAGCGATTGAAGCTCGCCGGCGGGCGCTCCAGCGCTCAATCGAACACCTTATCGCCTTCAAACGGCTACGTGCGCGAGTCCGCCGCATTATCCGCCAACGCAAGCAGGAGTGCTGGGAGCGGTATGTGTCCACCATTGGCCTCCATGTCACTCCATCGCAGGTCTGGGCCAAGATTCGCCGCCTCTATGGCTATCGGACCCCTGTCAGTGTCCCTGCGCTCTCACTGAATGGAGCAGTTTGTACTGACTCCGACGTCATTGCAAACCGCTTGGCAGAGCACTTTGCTCTGAATTCCGCTTCTGCCAACTACCCCTTAGGCTTCCGCTCCATTAAGGAGCGGATAGAACGTCGGAGTCTTTCTTTTCGCACCCACCATCCTGAATTGTACAATGTTACATTCAGTAAGTGGGAATTTCGCAGTGCCCTCGCCGCTTGTCCTGATACCGCTCCTGGGTCAGATAGCATCCACTCTCAGATGCTGAAACACCTTTCAGTGGACTGCCAGCGACGCCTCCTCGACCTTTACAACCGCATTTGGGTAGAGGGTGAGTTTCCGTCGCAATGGCAGGAAAGTCTTGTTGTCCCCATTCTGAAACCAGGGAAGAACCCTTTGGAGGTGGACAGCTACCGTCCCATTAGCCTCACCAACGTTCTTTGCAAGTTGTTTAAACGGATGGTGAGCTGGCGCCTGAATTGGGTACTGGAGTCTCGGGGCCTTCTGGCTCCGCCTCAGGGTGGGTTCCGTAAAGGCCGCTCCACCGCCGACAATCTGGTGAGCCTGGAGTCGGCCATCCGTACTGCCTTTGCCCGCCGTCAGCATCTGGTCGCTGTCTTTTTCGACATGCCGAAGGCGTATGATACGACATGGCGTCATCACATCCTTTCTACACTTCATGGGTGGGGTCTTCGTGGCCCTCTGCCGATCTATATCCGCAAATTTCTGTCGTATCGTACCTTCCGCGTGCACGTCGAGGCCTCATATAGTTCCTCCCAAGTCCAGGAGAACGGTGTGCCACAGGGTTCTGTTCTCAGTGTGTGTCTGTTTTTAATAGCTATTAACGGGCTCGCTGCGGCCGTGGGAAATACTGTCTCCGCTTCCCTGTATGCTGACGACTACTGCCTTTACTACAGCTGTATTGGTATTGCAGCTGCTGAACGTCAGCTACAGGGCGCAATCCGCAAGGCGCAGTCTTTGGCTGTAGCGCATGGTTTTCAGTTTTCGGCAACCAAGACCTGCGTTATGCATTTCTGCCGGCGACGCACAGTTCACCCGGAGCCGCGGCTTTATCTTGACGGCCAGCTTCTTACAGTGGTGGAGTTACATAGGATTTTGGGGGTGGTTTTTGATGCCCGGTTGACTTGGCTGCCTCATATTCGGCAGCTTAAACAGGCGTGTTGGCGGCATCTAAATACTATGCGATGCCTGAGCCACACCAGGTGGGGCGCCGACCGATCTACTCTCCTACGGCTTTACCAGGCGTTAATCCAGTCCCGTCGGGACTATGGGAGTCTATCTTATGGCTCAGCACCCCCATCCTCGTTGTGGCTGCTGGACCCCATCCTCCACAGCGGGATACGCCTTGCCACTGGTGCCTTCCGGACCAACCCTGCGGACAGCATACTTGAGGAGGCAGGTGTCTCTCCCCTGCGGTTACGACGCCAACGTTTGCTGGCCGCTTATGCTGCCCACGTTTTTAGCTTGCCTGGGCATCCCAACTATCGTCTCCTGTTCCCGCAATCGGTCGTCCATCTGCCAGAACGTCGGCCTCGGTCAGGTTGTACGATCGCGGTCCGAGTCAAAGAGCTTCTTTCCGGGCTTAGGGTTCTCACTGCCCCACCTCCTTTCCAGGCCACGTTGCGTACACCCGCATGGTGTATTCCTCGCCCTTACCTTCGGCTCGACTTGGCACAGGACCCAAAGGACTCACTCCCTCCAGAGGCCTTCAGACGCCGCTTTTATTCCGTCCTGGCCACGTATCAGGGCTCTGGCGTTGTATTCACTGACGGTTCGATGGTTGCTGGTCGTGTCGGTTATGCACTAACTCTAGGGGACCATTCTGAACAACGTTCGTTGCCGGCTGGCTGCAGTGTTTACACTGCTGAGCTGGTCGCCACCTTTCGTGCCCTAGAGTATATCCGCTCCTGCTCAGGTGAGTCCTTCGTTATCTGTAGCGATTCCCTGAGCGGTTTACGAGCTCTCGACCAGTGTTTCCCTCGTTCTCGTCTGGTGATGGCTATCCAGGAGTCCCTGCATACTCTTGCGCGTTGCGGCCGCTCTGTGGTCTTCGTGTGGACCCCAGGCCGTGTTGGGATACCCGGCAGTGAGAATGTTGACCGCCTGGCGAAAGAGGCCACTAGCACACCATCTCTGGACATTGGCCTCCCGGAGACAGATTTGCGAGCGTTCCTACGCAGCAAAATTCTGGACCTTTGGGGCACTGAATAGCGCGCCCTGCCTTCACGAAACAAACTTCGGGCCATCAAGGAGCCTACCGGTGTGTGGCGCTCCTCCTTGCCGGCCTCTCGCAAGGAGTCTGTTGTCATCTGCCGGCTGCGCATTGGGCACAAATGGCTGACGCACGGCCACATATTGCGACGAGAGGACCCCCCCCCCCCCTTTATGTCGCTGCGGCTCCGTTTTGACAGTGGTCCACATTTTATTGGACTGTCCACTTTTAGCTGTGCTCAGGCAGTCGTTCGCACTGCCTGACACGCTCCCTGCACTTTTAACAGATGACTCTGCTATGGCTGACTTAGTTTTACGTTTTATTCGGGCAAGAGGTTTTTATCATTTAATCTGAGGGTTTCTGTTTTATTTTATTGTTTTTTGTTGATTCTGGCCTTTGGACTACGATTTTAAACTGAGTTTTTAATGTGTTCTCGGTGGTTGGCTTTTCCTTTTTTATCCCCATGGTCGGCCAACCAAAGCCACACTCTGTGTGGTTTTACTTTGTTTTGTCTGTCCTTTGTCTGAGTATCTCTTGTCCTGTGTCGTCTGCCGTCTTTCCTATTGTTCGTTTTTATTCTCTTTGGGTGATTTTAGTTTTTTGGAAAAAGGGACCGATGACCATAGCAGTCTGGTCCCTTTAATCCCCCAAATCAACCAACCGAATGCCCAGTAAACGTCATCTACTAGCGTGTGTAGACCGAACATTAAAATTCAGAGGCGATGGTGTTACGGTGTGGTCATGTTTTTCGTGACGGGGGCTTGGACCCCTTGTTGTTGCGTAGTGCTATAACCCCAATGGCCTACATTGATGTTTTAAGCACCTTCTTGCTTCCCACTGTTCAAGACCAATTCGTGGGTGTCAATTGCATCTTTCAACACGATCGAGCACCTGTTCATAATGCACGGCCTGTGGCGGATTGGTTACATGACAACAGCATCCCTGTAATGGACTGGCCTGCACACAGTTCTTACCTGAATTATATACACTCCTGGAAATGGAAAAAAAACACATTGACACCAGTGTGTCAGACCCACCATACTTGCTCCGGACACTGCGAGAGGGCTGTAAAAGCAATGATCACACGCACGGCACAGCGGACACGCCAGGAACCGCGGTGTTGGCCGTCGAATGGCGCTAGCTGCGCAGCGTTTGTGCACCGCCGCCGTCAGTGTCAGCCAGTTTGCCGTGGCATACGGAGCTCCATCGCAGTCTTTAACACTGGTAGCATGCCGCGACAACGTGGACGTGAACCGTATGTGCAGTTGACGGACTTTGAGCGTGGGCGTATAGTGGGCATGCGGAAGGCCGGGTGGACGTACCACCGAATTGCTCAACACGTGGGGCGTGAGGTCTCCACAGTACATCGATGTTGTCGCCAGTGGTCGGCGGAAGGTGCACGTGCCCGTCGACCTGGGACCGGACCGCAGCGACGCACGGATGCACGCCAAGACTGTAGGATCCTACGCAGTGCCGTAGGGGACCGCACCGCCACTTCCCAGCAAATTAGGGACACTGTTGCTCCTGGGGTATGGGCGAGGACCATTCGCAACCGTCCCCATGAAGCTGGGCTACGGTCCCACACACCGTTTGGCCGTCTTGAATGGAGGGACGAATGGAGACGTATCGTCTTCAGCGATGAGAGTCGCTTCTGCCTTGGTGCCAATGATGGTCGTATGCGTGTTTGGCGCCGTGCAGGTGAGCGCCACAATCAGGACTGCATACGACCGAGGCACACAGGGCCAACACCCGGCATCATGGTGTGGGGAGCGATCTCCTACACTGGCCGTACACCTCTGGTGATCGTCGAGGGGATACTGAATAGTGCACGGTACATCCAAACCGTCATCGAACCCATCTTTCTACCATTCCTAGACCGGCAAGGGAACTTGCTGTTCCAACAGGACAATGCATGTCCGCATGTATCCCGTGCCACCCAACGTGCTCTAGAAGGTGTAATTCAACTACCCTGGCCAGCAAGATCTCCGGATCTGTCCCCCATTGAGCATGTTTGGGACTGGATGAAGCGTCGTCTGACGCGGTCTGCACGTCCAGCACGAACGCTGGTCCAACTGAGGCGCCAGGTGGAAATGGCATGGCAAGCCGTTCCACAGGACTACATCCAGCATCTCTACGATCGTCTCCATGGGAGAATAGCAGCCTGCATTGCTGCGAAAGGTGGATATACACTGTACTAGTGGCGACATTGTGCATGCTCTGTTGCCTGTGTCTATGTGCCTGTGGTTCTGTCAGTGTGATCATGTGATGTATCTGACCCCAGGAATGTCAATAAAGTTTCCCTTTCCTGGGACAATGAATTCACGGTGTTCTTATTTCAATTTCCAGGAGTGTAGAACACCTTTGGCATATTTCGGAACGCCGACTTTGTGCCTGGCCTCAACGACCGACATCGATACCTGTCCTCATTGCCAGCACTCCGTGAAGAATGGGTTGCCATTCCTCCCCCCCCCCCCCCCTCCCAAGAAACCTTCTAGCACCTAATTGAACGTATGCCTGGGGTAGTTGAACCTGTCATCAAGGCTAAGGGTGGGCCAACACCGTATTGAATTCCAGCATTACCCATGGATGGCTCCACTAACTTGGTCATTTTCAGCCAGGTATCCACATACTTTTGGTCACATAGTGTAGATGACAACTTCAGCGGAAACCTTCGTATCGTACTTTATGAGAACTCGTGGAACCCATGGGAACATGAACTCCAGAGGCATGAGTCAGATATGCTCCATTCAAGTGCCAGAAAACTGTTAACGCGTGGGGTATTAAAATTTTATATACTTGGTCAACTGAATACTGCTCTAGCAAATTGTGTAAACAGTATTCTACAACACTGCAAAAATTCTCTCTCTCTCTCTCTCTCTCTCTCTCTCACACACACACACACACACACACACACACACACACACACACACACACACACATATTTGCGACAAAGTGGTGTTCAGCGAATAACGTTTTAATGCTGCGAGATAGAAACTACAAGAAGCGCATAGGTAAGGCCTTAAGTATGCAGTGAATAATAGTGTACCATAATCCTTACGGACATTAATTAACATTTTAATGAGTTCTATGATCGTTCTGTCTCGTAATGGGTTCATAATCTGCCATTTCTCCCCGCATTTCCAGATAATTAGCCTACTTATCTTTTGACCTGAAAAGTATGGAAAGAAATCGGTGAAACATACGTCTGGTTATACTTTAAAGAAACGTCTATGCTGATTATGATGCCTCACGAGGGTTGGCATTCGTGGTGAAGGCAGAAAGCCTATAGAGTTGTGTGTGATAGAGCCACGCAGGTTGCAAAGTGCACTCTATCGCGAAAATAGCAGAATATTGAAACGTTGACACTAGATTACGAATAAATCTCACAAACGTTGGTTAAAGTGGTTTTTTTTATATTTCAACTAAAGCATATGCATAGTTACAGAAAAGCATAGAATTGTCTGTGCGTGAAACACGTGGGAATAACAGATCACAAAAAATAGTATTGCAACAAGAATTTGAAACGCATTAGAAATTGCTTAAAATATTTTACTAGCCGAGGGTTTGATTCGGATGGATTAATGTAAACCTGATTCTTGAACCGTGCACCAAATACTGACCATTTGCTGCATATAAGCGTAGGCCAATAAACAGCCGCAGGATAAGAATGCATTACATAAGAAGGTAGGCCATTTAAAGGGAGTTCAGAGGACGTGGATAGTGGCGCTATTGGTGGAATTCGAAGTTTTGTTTTTCTCCTTGGGTCAGTTGCCCGCGACACCCATCATGCAACACAGAATTCCGAGAGGTAATGATGCACTAGTGTACTGAAACCATATAGAATATGTCGATATTTGCGACCAGTTTTGGATGAGTTTATTAACGTGCAATCGGCTGGTGGCATAATATAGAGCAGTAGTCAATGGGGCGCAGGAATTAGGATTGTGTTGCAGAAGTCTGTGGACGGTTCAATAAATAAATAAATAAATAAATAAATAAATAAATAAATTTAGCTGTGGTTGCTGCCACCTTAATAGTAAGGCTGTGATAAATGCATACCCCATAACCAACATCACAGAGACCATTGTTAACTTGGGGAAGCCCCGGTATTTCTCTGCCATGAATTTAAGAAGTGGATACCATTACTTGGAGGCGGTTCTGAAGGACCGACAGAAGACAGCCTTCTCTTTACTCTGGGCCATTACCAGTACTGGAGAATGCTGTTTGGGCTGAAGAATGCTAATGCAATGTTTCAGAATACGTTGGACAGAGTGTTCTAGTGGTTGAAGCCACGCCAGTCCCTAGTTGATCTGGACAATATAACTGAGTCTCAAGGGACTTTGAAGAACATTGACAGCGCTTGAGAGAAGGGTTTAGGAGGTTGCAAGATGCACATCTGACTTTCACTATGGAGAAGTGTTACTTTGTCGGAGGAAGTAAGTTACTTAGGAGTTGTCATTAACAAGATGCGGTGAAAACGGATCCAAGACTGGTACAGGAAGTGCGAGATTTCCCAGTGCTAAAGACGAATAAAGGACTGCAACTGTTCATGAGACTATCAAATTACACTGAAGCGCCAAAGAAACTGGTATAGGTATGCGTATTCAAATACATAGGTACTTAAAGAGGCAGAATACGGCGCTGCGGTCGGCAACGCCTATTGAGACAGTAAGTGTCTGGCACATTTGTTAGATTGCTTACCGCTGCTATAATGGCAGGCTATCAAGATTTAAGCGAGTTTGAACGTGGTGTTATAGTCGGCGCACGAGCGATGGGACACAGTATATCCGAGTCAACGATGAAGTGGGGATTTTCCTGTACGACCATTTCACGGCCGGAAAAAGATCCTGCAAAGACGGAACCAACAACGACTGAAAAGAATCGTTCAACGTGACGAAAGTGTAACACTTCTGCAAATTGCAGCAGATTTTAACGCCAGGCCATCAACAAGTGTCAGCGTGCGAACCATAACGTCATCGATGTGGGCTTTCGGAGCCGAAGGCCCACTCGTGCACCCTCGACTACTACACAACACAAAGCTTTACGCCTCGCCTCGGTCCGTCAGCACCGAAATTCGACTGTTTGTGACTGGAAACATGGTGTCTGGTCGGACGAGTGTCGTTTCAATTTGTATCGAGCAGCTGGACGTGTACTGGTATAGAGACGACCTCATGAATCCATGGACCCTGTGTGTCAGCAGGGGACTGTTCAAGCTGGTAGAGGCTCTGTAATGGTGCGTGGCATGTGTAGGTGTAGTGATATGCGACCCCGGATACATCTAGATAAGACTCTAACAGGTGACACGTATGTAAGCATCCTATCTGATCATTCATGTCCACTGTGCATTCCAATGGTCTTGGACAATTCTAGTAGGACAGTGCGACGCTCGCACGTTCAGAATAGTTGTAGAGTGGCTCCAGGAACACTCTTCTGAGTTTAAATATTTCCGTTGGTCACAAAACATCCCAGACATTATCATTGTTGAAAATATCTGAGATGCAGTGCAACGTGCTCTTCAGTAGAGATCTCCACCCCAACGTACTCTTATGGATTTATGGACAGCCCTGCAGGATTCATGGTGTCACTTCCCTCCAGCATTACTTCAGACACTAGTCGAGTCTATGCCACGTCGTGTTGCGGCATTTCTGCTAGCTCGTGGGGACGTTACACGATATTAGGCAGGTGTACCAGTTTCTTTGGCTCTTCAGTCTATTACAGGAAGTCCGTAAGGGAGTTTGGTGATACAGTGTGAGAACTCTTGCAACTGTTGAAAACAATGCGAAATTTGTGTGGCCAGACGAATGTTAGTGGGGCAGAGAGGTGGGAGGGAGGGAGGGAGCGAGCTGAGGTTGTTTGTTGAAGAGCTGAGGAGAGTCTTCACAATGAGTCCAGTGTTCGTGTTCTCAGACTTCCAAATGGACTTCATGTAGCCACGTGATACATCTAATGGTGCTCTCGGTTGTGTTCTGAGTCAAAAGATAAACTGAGGAACAACCTATTGCTTTTCCGTTAAGACCACTTAATAGGGCTGAGAGAAGCTATTCGGGGGGAGAGAGAGAGAGAGAGAGAGAGAGAGAGAGAGAGAGAGAGAGAGAGAGAGAGAGAGAGAGAGAGAGAAGGAGAGGGGGGGGGGGGAGGGAGGGAGAGAAATGCTTAGCCTCATATATGGAGCGACGTGAACAGCAAGTGGCACTCAACACTTACGGTGACTGCAAACAATACAGGATAGAACCATAGTTCAGCATGTGCGACAGTCTGTTGTGCAAAATAACAAAATGAGGGTCATGAGTGGTGGTACTGGCTATGTTGAAGGAACAAATTCTAAAGGAAGCCCATAAAAGATGATGATCATGTGCTGTCTGGTCATGGAGGATGCAAAACAAATAGCTGAAGGGTAGCGAATAAATACTGGTGGGATGGAAGAAATATTGGTGGAACGTAAGCATGCCATTACAGAGACTACTAGAAGCTTCAAAATGATTTGAGATGATTTGGGTGGATGTGTTAGGACTGTTCAACTGGATTTCAACAGGGAATCATTTTGTGCTGATGATGAGAGATCATTTCTCTCGGTATTTCGGAACTATACCTATGCCAAACCAGCTGGTGGTGACAGTTGCACAATCTATGGTTAGTAGATGGACCAACGTTTCTGGCACACCCAGTTTTAGTTGGGAGTACCAGAAACCATGATGACGGGATCACAAGATGAACTTCACGAAGGAACTATGTCGTTTGTTATGAGTGAGAAAATTACTAGTTACTCCACTTCACCCTTAATGGAACGGAAGCATGGAATCGGTTCACGAGACAATTGGGAGTACGCTGACTTACTGTGACAATTCTAACCACGATGATTGGGACACATTCTTTCACCTGCAGAATGTGCATACTGTTCAAAGGTCCACTCTAGTAAAAGATTGTGATTTTATGGGGTGCTATATGGGAGAAAAATACTATCACCATTTGATATGATTAATGTAAAAAGAGGCATGTACAGAGAATTGGCCCATGTGTTCCCGAGAACAGTGAGAGGTGTGGAAGCAAGTTCAGAGAGTGAACACCACGGCACTGGAGAGACAGGAGGAAGCTGTAAAATCCATGATTAGCTTACCACAGTATAAAGTGAGACAGGGGGTGATGTTGTCTATGCCTTATACAGCGAAAGGCAATATGAAGAAATTTTTTGATGAGGTATGGTGCCAAAGTGCTTATTAGATAACAGAACCACATCAACAGTCCACATTACGCAACATTTGTCGACGAGGTCGACGTTAATAATGTTGGACACACACAACCGTTCAGAGTTAATGCAGAGTCAATCTCAGGGAGAGTAGAAATGAAATTGGAGGAAAAAGCAGCGAAAGTCTAAATGAAACTATGCAAGAATTGCCATATGCATTTAGATCAGATAAGTAGCAGAGGTATTTTTATTGATGATTATTTAGGTTGTTATGTGTGGGGTACTGGGAGTTGAATCAGTTGTGTGTTGAATAAGGATTCTTTACTTTTACTTTTATGAAAGATACTGACTGGTGACAGCATACTTCTTCAGGGGAGAGAGCAATAGTGGGGCAAAGCAGGTCCTGGTACATTTTGATGGAGCATATATTCAGAGCCAAATTATCCCCCTCCCCTTAACTTGTTGTTATGCTAATTGATTTATAACACCCTGAGGGTTGATATAGGACCTCTTGAGAATACTTCCTCGTTCTAAGAAACCCCCTACCTCCTCCTCCTGCTCCTCCTCCTCTGGGAAAAGGGATACTATTTTGTTACACATCCCCAGTTCCATTCAGAGCCACTTTTACCCCTCCTGGGAAACCCCAAACCTCCCCCCTCCCCCTCGCTGATACAAGCACACTTTTGATATCAAATTTGTTAACTAATTACTTACATTGATTAACTAACTATCCCATCCCTCTCCTGAGGAATCCCCCAGCCCACCCCTCTCCTACTTCCTCACTCCCCACCCCCATCTGGAAATTGCCAGGCATAAGACTGTCTGTGTCGGAGAGGAAGGATCTCCAATGAATTGACATAATACTACATTGGTCAATTCAATCTGCATATTCTACATGTAATCAGTTTGTGGGAGACAGGGCTCCCCCACTTGGGTAGAGCTCATGTCTGCACTCACCACCCCCACTTCCCTCCCTTCATTTTTCCAAAGAGAAGACAGTAACACAAGGTGTCACTCATGATTCTATCCAGGAACCTGTTTTGTTTCTATTCTATGTTAATGACCTACTGATTAACATAACTACTTCACTGATTTTATTTGCAGGTGCTACATATGTGTTAAGTGAGGACCACGAGTCAGAAAATATCACCATCTGCATCATCAGTACAATAAATCATTTAGAATTCTGGTTAAAGCTTGGTGTGTTAACCCTGAACATCCCAAAAAAACCATATATTTCAGTTCAGAAAAAAAGTTCGCATTCCAGAAAATTAAAATAAATCATAAAAATAAAGAGCTAGAAGAAGTGCAATCGGTGAAATATTTTTAATTAGGCCTTAGTAAGAATTTAAACTGGCATATTGAGGTTTAATATCTAATAATTTGCATTTGGAATGCAAATACACTCCTGGAAATTGAAATAAGAACACCGTGAATTCATGGTCCCAGGAAGGGGAAACTTTATTGACACATTCCTGGGGTCAGATACACCACATGATCACACTGACAGAACCACAGGCACATAGACAAAGGCAACAGAGCATGCACAATGTCGGCACTAGTACAGTGTATATCCACCTTTCGCAGCAATGCAGGCTGCTATTCTCCCATGGAGACGTTCGTAGAGATGCTGGATGTAGTCCTGTGGAACGACTTGCCATGCCATTTCCACCTGGCGCCTCAGTTGGACCAGCGTTCGTGCTGGACGTGCAGACCGCGTGAGACGACGCTTCATCCAGTTCCAAACATGCTCAATGGGGGACAGATCCGGAGATCTTGGTGGCCAGGGTAGTTGACTTACACCTTCTAGAGCACGTTGGGTGGCACGGGATACATGCGGACGTGCATTGTCCTGTTGGAACAGCAAGTTCCCTTGCCGGTCTAGGAATGGTAGAACGATGGGTTCGATGACGGTTTGGATGTACCGTGCACTATTCAGTGTCCCCTCGACGATCACCAGAGGTGTACGGCCAGTGTAGGAGATCGCTCCCCCCACCATGATGCCGGGTGTTGGTCCTGTGTGCCTCTGTCGTATGCAGTCCTGATTGTGGCGCTCACCTGCACGGCGCCAAACACGCATACGACCATCATTGGCACCAAGGCAGAAGCGACTCTCATCGCTGAAGACGACACGTCTCCATTCGTCCCTCCATTCACGCCTGTCGCGACACCACTGGAGGCGGGCTGCACGATGTTGGGGCGTGAGCGGAAGACGGCCTAACGGTGTGCGGGACCGTAGCCCAGCTTCATGGAGACGGTTGCGAATGGTCCTCGCCGATACCCCAGGAGCAACAGTGTCCCTAATTTGCTGGGAAGTGGCGATGCGGTCCCCAATGGCACTGCGTAGGATCCTACGGTCTTGGCGTGCAGCCGTGCGTCGCTGCGGTCCGGTCCCAGGTCGACGGGCACGTGCACCTTCCGCCGACCACTGGCGACAACATCGATGTACTGTGGAGACCTCACGCCCCACGTGTTGAGCAATTTGGTGGTACGTCCACCCGGTCTCCCGCATGCCCACTATACGCCCTCGCTCAAAGTCCGTCAACTGCACATACGGTTCACCTCCACGCTGTCACGGCATGCTACCAGTGTTAAAGACTGCGATGGAGCTCCGTATGCCACGGCAAACTGGCTGACACTGACGGCAGCGGTGCACAAATGCTGCGCAGCTAGCGCCATTCGACGGCGAACACCGCGGTTCCTGGTGTGTCCGCTGTGCTGTGCATGTGATCATTGCTTGTACAGCCCTCTCGCAGTGTCCGGAGCAAGTATGGTGGGTCTGACACACCGGTGTCAATGTGTTCTTTTTTCCATTTCCAGGAGTGTATTAGCAACTGCCACTGACAGGGACACAATAAAAATTACATGCCTTGTTGTTGTTGTGGTCTTCAGTCCTGAGACTGGTTTGATGCAGCTCTCCAAGCTACTCTATCCTGTGCAAGCTTCTTCATCTCCCAGTACCTACTGCAACCTATATCCTTCTGAATCTTCTTATTGTATTCATCTATTGGTCTCCCTCTACGATTTTTACCCTCCACACTGCCCTCCAATACTAAAATTGTGATCCCTTGATGCCTCAGAACATGTCCAACCAACCGATCCCTTCTTCTGGTCAAGTTGTGCCACAAACTTCTCTTCTCCCCAATCCTATTCAATACTTCCTCATTAGTTATGTGATCTACCCACCTAATCTTCAGCATTCTTCTGTGTCACCACATTTCGAAAGCTTCTATTCTCTTCTTGTCCAAACTATTTATCGTCCATGTTTCACTTCCATACATGGCTACAATCCATACAAATACTTTCAGAAATGACTTTCTGACACTTAAATCTATACTCGATGTTAACAAATTTGTCTTCTTCAGAAACGCTTTCCTTCCCATTGCCAGTCTACATTTTATATCCTCTCTACTTCGACCATCATCAGTTATTTTGCTCCCCAAATAGCAAAACTCCTTTACTACTTTAAGTGTCTCATTTCCTAATCTAATTCCCTCAGCATCACCTGACTTAATTCTACAACATTCCATTATCCTCGTTTTGCTTTTGTTGTTGATCATTTTATATCCTCCTTTCAATACACTATCCATTCCATTCAACTGCTCTTCCAAGTCCTTTGCTGTCTCTGACAGAATTACGATGCCATCGGCGAACCTCAAAGTTTTTATTTCTTCTCCATGGATTTTAATACCTACCCCGAATTTTTCTTTTGTTTCCTGTATTGCTTGCTCAATATGCAGATATAATAACATAGGGGAGCGGCTACAACCCTGTCTTATTCCCTTCCCAACCACTGCTTCCCTTTCATGTCCCTCGACTATTATGACTGCCATCTGGTCTCCGTACAAATTGTAAATAGCCTTTCGCTCCCTGTATTTTACCCCTGCCACCTTTAGAATTTGAAAGAGAGTATTCCAGTCAACATTGACAAAAGCTTTCTCTAAGTCTACGAATGCTAGAAATGTAGGTTTGCTTTTTCTTAATCTTTCTTCTAAGATAAGTCGTAAGGTCCGTATTGCCTCACGTGTTCCAACATTTCTACGGAATCCAAACTGATCTTCCCCGAGGTCGGCTTCTACTAGTTTTTCCATTCGTCTGTAAAGAATTCACATTAGTATTTTGCAGCTGTAGCTTATTAAACTGATTGTTCGGTAATTTTCACATCTGTCAACACCTGCTTTCTTTGGGATTGGAATTATTATATTCTTCTTGAAGTCTGCGGGTATTTCGCCTTTTTCATACATCTTGTTCACCAGATGCTAGATTTTTGTCAGGACAGGCTCTCCCAAGGCCGTCAGTAGTTTCAATGGAATGTTGTCTACTCCGGGGGCCTTGTTTCGACTCAGGTCTTTCAGTGCTCTGTCAAACTCTTCACGCAGTATCGTATCTCCCATTTCATCTTCATCCACATCCTCTTCCATTTCCATAATACTGTAATCAAGTACATCGCCCTTGTATAGACCCTCTATATACTCCTTCCACCTTTCTGCTTTCCCTTCTTTGCTTAGAACTGGGTTTCCATCTGAGCTCTTGATGTTCATATAAGTGGTTCTCTTATCTCCAAAGGTCTCTCTAATTTTCCTGTAGGGAGTATCTATCTTACCCCTAGTGAAATAAGCCTCTGCATACTTACATTTGTCCTATAGCTATCCCTGCTTAGCCATTTTGCACTTCCTGTCGATCTCATTTTTGAGACGTTTGTATTCCTTTTTGCCTGCTCCATTTACTGCTTTTTTTATATTTTCTCCTTTCATCAATTAAATTCAATATTTCTTCTGTTACCCAAGGATTTCTACTAGCCCTCGTCTTTTTACCTACTTGATTACCTGCTGCCTTCACTACTTCATCCCTCAAAGCTACCCATTCTTTTTCTACTGTACTTCTTTCCCCTATTCCTGTCAATTGTTCCCTTATGCTCTCCCTGAAACTCTGTACAACATCTGGTTCTTTCAGTTTATCCAGGTCATATCTCCTTAAGTTCCCTCCTTTTTGCAGTTTCTTCAGTTTTAATCTACAGGTCATAACCAATAGATTGTGGTCAGAGTCCACATCTGCCCCTGGAAATGTCTTACAATTTAAAACCTGGTTCCTAAATCTCTGTCTTACCATTATATAATCTATCTGATACCTTTTAGTATCTCCAGGGTTCTTCCATGTATACAACATGTCATATCTACCTCCAAACACTTGTAAGGTACAGTAATTGTATTGCTAGGGATGCTGGTGCAACATAATGCATATACAACAACTGCTGAAAAGTATCATTAGAAATTTGTGTTGTGCTTCCAGGGAAATCGTGTCACCTATTATTCAAAACTCTGGTGTTATTAACAGTTCCCTTCACATAACACAATAAATCTAGATAATTTTGTGCTCCCAGCTCCTCATTTAAACCTATATGCACAGATTCTGAAGAATATGGAAATAAAAAGTTTACAACAAACTAAAAGCCAAGAGCATTCTGAGCATTCGTCTAGATTAACTGAAGAAAAGCTACATGATATTGTGCTTCAGCTGTTTTACAATTTAGTTGAAGATTTCAGGAAGAATGAGCACAACACAGCTTACCTTTTGTCTTATTATGTAAATATAGTTGTTAACAATGGAAATTCCAGGTTGGAATATCAACAGTATTAGAAAAAGAATATATTGCTACTCACCGTAAAGATGATACACTGAGTTGCAGACATACACAACGAAAAAACCATCAAACATTTAGCTTTTAACCAAATACTTCTTCAGGAAAGAAAACACACACACATTCATACAGGTAAGCACACATCAAACACACATTACTTCCAGGTCTTTAACTCAGATCAGAATGCATCTATCATGTTGAATGAAAGTAGCAATCTGGAGTTGAGCAGGGGAGGGAGAGGGACAGCAGGGTACAGGTTGGGGGAGAGAAGATAACTTGATGGCAGAGCATGGGGATGGAAGTTGTACCAAATCATTGCCCATTTCACTTCTCAACTCTGAGCACTACTCTCATCCAACCAGAAAAATAAATCCTTGTAAAACCACAAAATGTTACCAAATAGACCAAGTAGTTGACCTGTCAGAATATTCACATCCGTCTAACACCACAGCTATCAGTTAATCAGCAAAATTACTTTTCTTCATCCCAGTATTACCACTTTTAGCTCATAATTCCTCAGAAGACAAATAGAAGTTTTCAGATAACCTATAGATCCAATGATGCAGCATTATATTACTTGTACCTCACTAAAATATTGTTCTTTTTGGTAAGCTCTCATACCCAGCTGCAATGTCATGATTTGCACAATATACACTCCTGGAAATGGAAAAAAGAACACATTGACAACAGTGTGTCAGACCCACCATACTTGCTCCAAACACTGCAAGAGGGCTGTACAAGCAATGATCACACGCACGGCACAGCGGACACACCAGGAACCGCGGTGTTGGCCGTCGAATGGCGCTAGCTGCGCAGCATTTGTGCACCGCCGCCGTCAGTGTTAGCCAGTTTACCGTGGCATACGGAGCTCCATCGCAGTCTTTAACACTGGTAGCATGCCACGACAGCGTGGACGTGAACCGTATGTGCAGTTGACGGACTTTGAGCGAGGGCGTATAGTGGGCATGCGGGAGGCCGGGTGGACGTACCGCCGAATTGCTCAACACGTGGGGCGTGAGGTCACCACAGTACATCGATGTTGTCGCCAGTGGTCGGCGGAAGGTGCACGTGCCCGTCGACCTGGGACCGGACCGCAGCGACGCACAGATGCACGCCAAGACTGTAGGATCCTACGCAGTGCCGTAGGGGACCGCACCGCCACTTCCCAGCAAATTAGGGACACTGTTGCTCCTGGGGTATCGGCGAGGACCATTCGCAACCGTCCCCATGAAGCTGGGCTACGGTCCCACACACCGTTTGGCCGTCTTCCGCTCACGCCCCAACATCGTGCAGCCCGCCTCCAGTGGTGTCGCGGCAGGCGTGAATGGAGGGACGAATGGACACGTGTCGTCTTCAGTGATGAGAGTCGCTTCTGCCTTGGTGCCAATGATGGTCGTATGCGTGTTTGGTGCCGTGCAGGTGAGCGCCACAATCAGGACTGCATACGGCAGAGGCACACAGGGCCAACACCCGGCATCATGGTGTGGGGAGCGATCTCCTACACTGGCCGTACACCTCTGGTGATCGTCGAGGGGCCACTGAATAGTGCACGGTACATCCAAACTGTCATCGAACCCATCGTTCTACCTTTCCTAGACCGGCAAGGGAACTTGCTGTTCCAACAGGACAATGCACGTCTGCATGTATCCCGTGCCACCCAAAGTGCTCTAGAAGGTGTAAGTCAACTACCCTGGCCACCAAGATCTCCGGATCTGTCCCCCATTGAGCATGTTTGGGACTGGATGAAGCGTCGTCTCACGCGGTCTGCACGTCCAGCACGAACGCTGGTCCAACTGAGGCGCCAGGTGGAAATGGCATGGCAAGCCGTTCCACAGGACTACATCCAGCATCTCTACGATCGTCTCCATGGGAGAATAGCAGCCTGCATTGCTGCGAAAGGTAGATATACACTGTACTAGTGCCGACATTGTGCATGCTCTGTTGCCTGTGTCTATGTGCCTGTGGTTCTGTCAGTGTGATCATGTGATGTATCTGACCCCAGGAATGTGTCAATAAAGTTTCCCCTTCCTGGGACAATGAATTCACGGTGTTCTTATTTCAATTTCCAGGAGTGTACATAGTACCCAATGTTACCTAGTTTGCAATAAGATCATCAATAAAGTTACACCACATTTGTTTGTTTGTAAACAGTTACCTTTTTCATTACTCAAGCATATCTGTCAGCTCTATTATTTTACTTACCTTTCTTGCTTATGTAATTAGTGGAGTGCACACTAAAAATAAATAAATGAATCCCTACTGCAGGCTCCCTAACCATGGAGACCCTAACATAATTCATTATTTTATTATTGTTTCATTATCTAATAAAAACCTGCTCTGCTTATCTAATACAAAATTGACTCTATTGAAAAACACTCAACAGTAACAGATCCTTGTGCTAAGCAAACTTGACTCTCCTTACTGACCAGCCAAATTATCACTCAGAAAAATTATTATTTCACTGTATTCCACCAAATTGCATGACATTCTAACCTGAAGGGCAATATACGTACAAATCTTGCTTATTCTTTCCACACGTTACTGCAGACAACTATGTTTAAAGCTGTAATTCCTCAATGTTAAAAACGGCTGTACCATGACACAGGTGGGTAGTTCTCTCTCATATACTGATTGTACCGAACATCAACACTTCTATTAAACCACAATTAATATTAAGATCTCATATTTAAGATGGTTTCTCCTGCACCAATGAGGCGATTACTTCAGATGTTAATTATTCTCCACATATGCCGACACCTTTCATTTTCTGTTTACTTTACCTCTTTGACAGAAATCCTTGAACTATGGTACCAATTTACTTTTCTCCATCATCTTATGATTCCATATATACTGGGTGATCAAAAAGTCGGTATAAATTTGAAAACTTGATAAACCACGGAATAATGTAGATAGAGAGGTAAAAATTTACACGCATGCTTGGAATGACAAGGAGTTTTATTAGAACCACCCCATATTGCTTGATACGTGAAAGATCTCATGCGCGGGTCGTTTGGTGGTGATCGTGTGCTCAGCCGCCACTTTCGTCATTCTTGGCCTCCCAGGTCCCCATACCTCAATCCGTGCCGATTATTGGCTTTGGGGTTACCTGAAGTCGCAAGTGTAGCGTGATCGACTGACATCTCTAGGGATGCTGAAAGACAACATCCGACGCCAGTGCCTCACCATAACTCCGGACTTGCTTTACATTGCCGTTCACAACATTATTCCTTGACTACAGCTATTATTGAGGAATGATGGTGGACATATTAAGCATTTCCTGTAAAGAACGTAATCTTTCCTTTGTGTTACTTTGTTATGCAAATTATTGCTATTCTAATCAGATGAAGAGCCATCTGTCGGACATTTTTCGAACTATTGTATACGTTTCGTTCTAATAAAACCCCATGTCATCCCAAGCATGTGTGTCAATTTGTACCTCTCTATCTACATTATTCCTTGATTTGTTCAGTTTTCAAATTTATACTGATTTTTTGAACACCTGGTACATCACTAACACAACACAGTATAAATATAAACATAGATGACCCTGGAGATAGCATTTCTATACTAAAATATCCTGCTGTTCAAAATCACTTGAAAGTGATAGATAGATTGTCTCTGAATGACTTACAAACTACATACAGGATAGGAGAAGAGTTTGACTGCCTCAGGAAACATGAATAATGAGACAGACACCTGGGGAAGCATTATCGCCACATAAAGAATCCAACACAGAATCTTGAGCTCCCTGCTTCTTTGTAGGTCTCATTTCTGGTTCAATGCACACTCCATTCTCCTGACAAAATCAATACTACCCATGCTAAAAAACGTTTCAAACTGTTATGGATCAATACTCAAACATCTAATAGGTGATACATAGCGTTTGATACCAATAATATTCTTTAACCCAAAAGTCCTGTTAGTCTTTGTGTAGGCCAATTCGTAAGAGTTGTCATGGCAGTGCATATTACTCTGAAAGGACCATGATACACATGCAAAAATTTCTCTCTCTCTTCATTTACTTTGCTAGATTTTTCTTTAGCTTGGGCAAGGACAAGGTCACCTACTCTGAAACTAGTCAGATTCACTCCTTTTTCGTGCCTTCTATTCCTTCCTGCTGCTTTCCTTTTCATCGTCTCTTTAGCCAATCTGATCTTTCCTTCCTGTGCTACATCACTTAGCTGAGGGAAATCCATTTCTTCTCTGATGATGTTGCTGGGTCTCTCATTAAACATAAGCTCACGTAGAACATAACTTGTTGATTTGTTCCGTAAGTTGTTGACAATATTTTCAAAATGTTGACTATAACCAGCCCAAGCTGACTGTTTCTTACTACAATAAGTTCTGCACAGTCTATTAATCTCCTTCATAACCATTTCACTCATGTTTCCGTGAGAAAAATAGGTAGAAATTGTATTGTTTTATCTTATGTATTGCCATACAGTGTTCAAAGTCAGGCAGCAGTAGCCGACCGCGACAGACGCAGCAACAGATAAGTAACCGCATTTGTCATTTACGAGTTCCTAACCAGGAGCGAATTGTATTATATCATCTGTGTGCTTCAGTAGTTTAGTTTCTTGAGTTTCTGAGTGTAAATTTAACAACTAATAGCCACAGTTCTCACGTTTTCGTTTGTATCAGAAAGTAAACTGATTTTGTGACATATTACAATTTCCAAATCAGGGTCAAATTATTTAGTTTCACCTGAGTGCTTCGGTAGTTAGGTTTTCGAATATCTGCGTATTCCTAGACCCAGTTCGTGCTTTTTCGTCAGGTTCTACAGTATAGCTGTGCAGCAAGTGCCGATAGTCCATTTATCTGCATAGTTTAGTTTTCCACGGTCTTTAGTATGGACAGGGACTGCTATTGTTGTGTGCGGATACGAGCCGAGTTGGTGACACTTTTCTCTCAGTTTCAGGCTGTGATGGCTTCGGTTACACAGCTTGAGGCTGCAGTGGATGGACACCATTGTTGTGGGCTGGCCGTGGGGACCGAACAGGCGTCCATCGCGTCAGAGTCCTCCGATCGGTCCTCACCGGTGGCCAACCCAGTTACTGCTCGCACTGAGGCTGACCCCTCACCTGTGGTCGAGTGGGAGGTCGCCCTGGGGCGAAGCAGATGGCGACACTTTTGCTGAGCCAGATGCTGTCGGCTGTCCTGTTTCAGGGAAACCACTCAGCCTGCAAGATCGGGGCAGTCGCAGAGGATGGGATTAATGGTAGTAGGGAGCTCCAATTTCAGGCGCATTATGGGGCCCCTTAGGGACTTGGCTGACAAGAAGGGTAAGAAATCCAATGTGCACTCCGTGTGCATACTGGGTGGAGTCATTCCAGATGTGGAAAGGGTCCTCCCGGATCCCATGAAGAGCACAGGGTGCAGCCAACTGTAGGTGGTTGCTCATGTCGGCACCGACGATGTGTGTCACTTCGGATCAGAAGAGATTCTCTCTGGTTTCGAGTGGCTAACAGAAGTGGTAAAGGCCACCAGTCTTGCTTGCAATATGAAAGCAGAGCTAATCATTTGCAGCATAGTCGACAGGACCGATTCCGGACCTCTGTTACACAGCCGAGTGGAGGGTCTGAATCAGAGGCTCAGATGGTTCTGCGAGCGTGTAGGCTGCAGATTCCTCGACTTGCGCGAAAGGGTGGTTGGGTTTCGTGCTCCGCTGAATAGGTCAGGTGTCCACTATATATACGCAGGAGGTGGCTACACGGGTAGCAGGGGCTGTGTGGCGTTGACTGTTTTTTAGGTTAGAAGGTCTCGGGAAATGACAAAAAGGGCTTCAGTCACACAGGGTGCAGGCTGAACACAGGAAGAACGTAGATACAGGAACCATTGGTATAACAGTTGTAAATTGTCGTAGCAGTGTTGGCAATGTACCAGAACTCCAAGCGCTAATGGAAATCACTATGTTAAAATCGTTATAGGCACTGAAAGCTGGCTAAAGCCGGATATAAGCTCAGCCGAAATTTTTGCAAAGAACATAACGGTGTTCCGAAAGGATAGGCTAAACACGGTTGGCGGAGGGGTGTTTGTTGCTGTCAGAAATAGTTTAACTTGTCGCGAAATTCAAGTAGATACTTCCTGTGAGTTAGTATGAGCAGAGGTCAGTGCTGGCAACCGGAATAAAATAATAATTAGATCCTTTTACCGACCTCCCAATTCAGATGATACAGTTACTGAAAGGTTCAAAGAAAACTTGAGTTTGATTTCAAAAACGTACCCGACTCATACGATAATAGTTGGTGGTGACTAAAATATATCCTCGATTTGTTGGCGAAAATACATGTTTAATTCCGGAGGTACGTATAAAATATCATCAGAAATTGTGCTAAACTTCTCTGAAAATTATCTCGGACAATTAGTTCATGAGCCCACGCGAATAGTAAACGGTTGTGAAAATACTTGACCTCTTAGCAACAAATAATCCTGAGTTAATAACGAGCATCAAAACCGATTCAGAGATTAGTGAACATAGGGCTGTCCTATCGAGATTAAATACTGTAATCTCCCAATCCTCGAAAAATAAGCCAATAATATACCTATTCAAAAAAGCAGGTAAAGTTCACTTGACGCCTTCCTGAGAAACAATCTCCACTCATTCCAAATTAATATTACAAGTGTAGACCAGATGTGGCTTAAATTCAAAGAAATAATATCGGCAGCAATTGATAAATTTCTACCAAATAAATTGACAGAGCTGATCCTCCTTGGTACAAAAAACGGGTTAGAACACTGTTGCAGAAACAACAAAACAAACATGCCAAATTTAAACAGACGCAAAATCCCAAAGATTGACGATCTTTTACAGAAGCTCGAAATTTAGAGCGGACTTCAATGCGAGACGCGTATAACAGTTTCCACAACGAAACTTTGTCTCGAAACCTGGTAGAAACTCCAAAGCGATTCTGGTCGTATGTGAAGTATGTTACCGGCAAGAAACAATCAATGCCTTCTCTGCGCGACAGCAATGGAGATACTATCGAAGACAGTGCTGCCAAGCAGAGTTACTAAACACAGCCTTCCGAAATGCCTTCACAAAAGAAGACGAGGTAAATATTCTAGAATTCGAATCGAGAACAGCTGCCAACATGAGTACCGTAGAAGTAAATATCCTTGGAGTAGTGAAGCAGCCGGCCGGGGTGGCGGAGAGGTTCTGGGCGCTACAATCTGGAACCGCGCGACCGCTAGGGTCGCAGGTTCGAATGCTGCCTCGGGCATGGATGTGTGTGATGTCCATAGGTTAGTTAAGCTTAAGTAATTCTAAGTTCTAGGGGACTGATGACCTCAGAGGTTAAGTCCCATAGTGCTCAGAGCCATTTGAACCATTTTTGAGTAGTGAAGCAACTCAAATCACTTAATAAAAGCAAGTCTTCTGGACCAGACTGTAGCCCAATTAGGTTCCTTTCGGAGTATGTTGATGCATTAGCTCCATACTTAACAATCATATACAACCGTTCGCTCGACGAAAGACCCGTACCCAAAGACTGGAATTTTGCACAGGTCACAACAATATTTAAGAAAGGTAGTTGGAGTAATCCACTAAATTACTGGCCCATATCGTTAACGTCGATATGCAGGAGGCATAGTCAACATGAGTTCAGAAAACATTGTTCTTGTGAAACACGACTAGCTCTTTATTCACACGAAGCGCTGAGTGCTATTGACAAGGGATTTCAGATCGATTCCGTATTCCTGGATTTCCGGAAGGCTTTTGACAGTGTACCACACAAGCGGCTCGTAGTAAAATTGCGTCTATTTATGTGGCTGGATTTGCGATTTCTTGTCAGAGATGTCACAGTTCGTAGTAATTGACGGAAAGTCATCCAGTAAAACTGAAGTGATTTCAGGCGCTCCCCAAGGTAGTGTTATAGGCCCTTTGCTGTTCCTTATCTATATAAACGATTTGGGAGACAATCTGAGCAGCCATCTTCGGTTGTTTGCAGATGACGCTGTCGTTTATCGACTAATAAATTCATCAGAAGATCAAAACAAATTGCAAAACGATTTAGAAGAAATATCGAGATGGTGCGAAAAGTGGCAGCTGATCTTAAATAACGAAAAATGTGAGGTCATCCACATGAGTGCTAAAAAGAACTCGTTGAACTTCGGTTACACGATAAATCAGTCTAATCTAAAAGCCGTAAATTCAACTAAATACCTAGCAATTACAATTATGAACAACTTAAATTGAAAGGAACACATAGAAAATGTTGTGGGGAAGGCTAACCAAAGACTGCGTTTCATTGGCAGGACACAGAAAATGTAACAGAGGCTTGTCCGTCCTCTTTTAGAATACTGTTGCACGGTGTGGGATCCGTACCGCATAGGATTGACTGAGTACATAGAAAAAGTTCAAAGAAAGGCAGCATGTTTTGTATTATCGCAAAATATGGGGGGGAGTGTCACAGAAATGATACAGGATTTGGGATGGACATCATTAAAAGAATGTTTCTCGTTGCGACGAAATCTTCTCACGAAATTCCAATCACCAACTTTCTCCTCCGAATGCGAAAATATTTTGGTGAAACCGACCTACATAGGGAGGAACGATCACAAAGATAAAATAAGGGAAATCAAGAGTTCGTACGGAAAGATATAGGTGTTCATTCTTCCCGCGCGCTATACAAGATTGGAATAATAGAGAATTGTGAAGGTGGTTCGATGAACACTCTGCCAGGCACTTAAATGCGATTTGCAGGGTATCCATGTAGATGAAACCTCGCTAAAACAAATTGTGGACCATTGCCAGACAAAAGCGATTTTGGTACCTCTACATTGCAAAAGTCACCAGATGTCAACTTCTCAATTATGGTACTAGTATTTTCTTTCTTAATTGGATACAGTTTTACATATTTTGAGAATGTGTCCAAAACAATGAAAATATATTTACAACCTCCTGTAGATGCAGGCAAAATGCGCCAAGAAAGTCCACTGCTATAAGCTCTTTAGGTTCACCAGGAAGGACAGAATGCATTAAGCCTTTTGATGATACACCAAATCTCTGCCATTTATCACATCTTTCTAGTCTCTGCTTAATCCTTCTCCACAAGTTGTTAAATATTACTGTCTCCTGTATCTTAGTTACTGTCTTTCTGGTCCCTTATCTCTGTAAATCTCATACAAGTAGTCAATAAATTTATCAACATGTTTGTCTGGAAAGCATAACTTCCAGTCCCGATAATTCACATTTTTCCTTCTAAATAACAACCCTTTATGTATAATATAGTACTGTTGCACTTTTGGCATGTTGTCTGAATTGTAATACTGCTTAACCAACCTGAAATTTGCATCCTCATTCTGCTCCCTTCTCATTTTCTTGCAAATTTTCCTAATAAGCTTCTCATCCTTCACACCGTGCAAATCGAACAACCTTACTTGTTATTCACAGTTCTCACTACTGTCAGTATCCTTCTTCCCTGCTGGCATCCTAGATGATACATCAGCCACAATATTGTCTTTTCATTTTACATACCTTACCTCCACACCAAATTGTTGCAAATACAAAGTCCACCTAGTTAACCTGGTGTGTTTCAGTCTGCACTTCTGCAGGTAATTCAAAGCCTTATGATCTGCATAGACTACGGTCTCATGCCCAAGTAAATAGTACTCAAACTTCTGAAATCCAAAAATAATTGCAAAAGTCTCTAATTCTGAAATGTAATAGTTCTTTTCGTGTGGCTGTAGTGTTCTACCAATAAAAGCAATAGTTTTGTGGGCAATCCCCATCTCAATACGTACTAATTGGAAAATTTCTTCTCCAAACCATAAAAACTTGCATCAGTACTCATGCAGAAATGCAGCGAAAAATTTAGATGTCGTAAAATCTTACTATTTACTAATTCTTTTTGCAAACTCCTCTGTCCAATTCCACACAACATTCTTTTTGAACAAATTACTTAGCCAGGGATGGTTAAATGATTTATCTGATATGAACTTTTGGTAGAAGCGAAACATAGCTTGAAGATCCTTCTTGTTCTTTGGGGTGGGGAAATCTGCAATAGCAGCAAACTTTTCTGTATCAGGCTGTATACCTTCCTCGTTAATCCTGTGAGCCAAAAATTAAATTTACTTCTTTACAAAATCAGATTTACTTAATTTTAATTTCATACCTCCACTATACATAGATCTCAGTACTTCATTCAGAATCTTACAGTGCTTGAATGATTGTGCACTCGCCACGGGGATATCATCTATGTAGACTGTGATTTCATCTGTTAATATCTCACCTAGTACTTTGTCAATAGCTCTGATAGACATACACACGGACAAGTTCATACCAAATGGCACCACAGAATGTTACTAACACTTACCTTCATGTAAAAATGCTGTACATGGTCCAGATTCCTTGGCCAAACTTATATTCCAATAGCCACAAGTCACATCAAAAAAGTAAGAAATTTACATCCATGGAACTTTTGCAAAATTTTGTCTATGTTAGCTGGTCTGTCACTCTCCCCTATTACAATTTCATTCAACTTTCTGGTATCTAGAATCCACCTGACACCATTGTTCTTCTTTTTTACAACCACAAGTAGGTTATTACACCTGCTGTTTGACCTTCAATTATCCCCCCATGAGACCATCTTTTGAATTTCTTTCCTCACCGCTTCTTTTTCTGAAAATGGAATAATATAAGGTTTTTTGAAAAAGGTACATGATCCTTATACTTTAATTTGCACTCAAAATTTTTTACCAAACCTGGCCTGTCTGGAAATGCCTTACAGTTGCTCAGGAGAATACCTTTCCATTCCTCCATTTGACTATTTGTAATACCTTCAGTACCCTCAACTTTCTTTATTATTTCCAAACTCACTCTCTCCTCCACTTCTTCCTCAGTAACCTTCTCAGTGGTCAAAACTCTTAATGGCAAATATAATTCAGTTTGCACACACTCATCCGTACCTCCCAAAAATGATACTTTGTAGCTACTTCTGTTGCACTTAGAACTAAACTTACCACTAGCAAAACCAATATTTACACACCATTTGCACAATAAATTAGTTCCAAATACTACATTGATGCTGAGATTTTGAACCACCAAGAAATTGCACTCCAAAAGCTGCCCTGCCAATTCCACACTCAATACAACCTCTTGTTTCACACTCTTTGGTAGCTTACCAGTAGCACCAATAACTTTTATTCCATAAACATGCATCGCTAATATACCCCCTGTGTTCTAAATAGCTTCAGAAAATGCCTGTGAAATGCCATTCAAGTCACTACCACAGTCCAGTAAATACTTAATATGTATCCCTTGTACCATTGCTGTTATTACAGGGTGTGAAAATTCCTCCTACGATCTTCCACTGAGAGCTTCACACTCTCCACTTGATCAACATAATTGAAGAAATCACTAATACACTCCTGGAAATGGAAAAAAGAACACATTGACACCGGTGTGTCAGACCCACCATACTTGCTCCGGACACTACGAGAGGGCTGTACAAGCAATGATCACACGCACGGCACAGCGGACACACCAGGAACCGCGGTGTTGGCCGTCGAATGGCGCTAGCATTTGTGCACCGCAGCCGTCAGTGTCAGTCAGTTTGCCGTGGCATACGGAGCTCCATCGCAGTCTTTAACACTGGTAGCATGCCGCGACAGCGTGGACGTGAACCGTATGTGCAGTTGACGGACTTTGAGCGAGGGCGTATAGTGGGCATGCGCGAGGCCGGGTGGAGGCGTGAATGGAGGGACGAATGGAGACGTGTCGTCTTCAGCGATGAGAGTCGCTTCTGCCTTGGTGCCAATGATGGTCGTATGCGTGTTTGTCGCCGTGCAGGTGAGCGCCACAATCAGGACTGCATACGACAGAGGCACACAGGGCCAACACCCGGCATCATGGTGTGGGGAGCGATCTCCTACACTGGCCGTACACCTCTGGTGATCGTCGAGGGGACACTGAATAGTGCACGGTACATCCAAACCGTCATCGAACCCATCGTTCTACCATTCCTAGACCGGCAAAGGAACTTGCTGTTCCAACAGGACAATGCACGTCCGCATTTATCCCGTGCCACCCAACGTGCTCTAGAAAGTGTAAGTCAACTACCCTGGCCAGCAAGATCTCCGGATCTGTCCTCCATTAAGCATGTTTGGGACTGGATGAAGCGTCGTCTCACGCGGTCTGCACGTCCAGCACGAACGCTGGTCCAACTGAGGCGCCAGGTGGAAATGGCATGGCAAGCCATTCCACAGGACTACATCCAGCATCTCTACGATCGTCTCCATGGGAGAATAGCAGCCTGCATTGCTGCGAAAGGTGGATATACACTGTACTAGTGCCGACATTGCGCATGCTCTGTTGCATGTGTCTATGTGCCTATGGTTCTGTCAGTGTGATCATGTGATGTATCTGACCCCAGGAATGTGTCAATAAAGTTTCCCCTTCCTGGGACAATGAATTCACGGTGTTCTTATTTCAATTTCCAGGAGTGTATTACTCCTAGGGGCAGATACAAGCAATTCTATAACTTTGTGAGGCAATTTATTTTCTAAACCCATAATTAATGATTCACTACCTAGCTCTTTGTCCAAATATCTCAATTTGTTTATCCAAAGCTGACAGAGACCTTTCACTGTACCTTTTCTAGAGTCAAATCTCTATCTTCCCCAAAACTTACTCAAAATACTCTGTCACTTCTCTTTGGACCAATATTCATGTAGACTGCTTTCTTAAAGCTTTGCCACAAAGTACAACTATGAGCTGTCTGACCTGCCAATCCATAAGCATCACCTTTCACAAATGGCATTTTTCATTGTCATTCCATGTTTCAGGCAAATGATTAAATTCTTTAATATTAAATTTCTTAAAACTAACAAATGAAGGACTGTTTGGGATAGTACAAAGTCTATGCTTTAAAATTTTGTACCTCTTCCATCTTTTTCTCCATTTCAGCCAATTTTGAATCTACATTTTTATTTACTTGTACCAGTTTTTCCTCTGCCACTACTGCACACTTGGTTTCTACCTCCATTTCTAAATCATTTTTAATCTGATCAAACTGGTTCTCCAGTTTAACTCCATTTGCAGCAAAAAATTTCCTGGAAGTTTTGACTTCATCTTTACACTGTTTTTCAGAAGCCTCCACCTTCCTACTACAGTCATCACAAAGTTTCTTGCTCTCTTCTACGCATTTACTACTCATTAATGTTCATTTCTTGTCAGTATTCTGCTCTACTTTCTTTACCTTCTCATCACAATCTTTAACTACTACCTCAACCTTCTTATTTAATTCTGAAATATTAGATCTGACTATCTTAATCTCCTTTTTAATTTCTTTCTTCAGTTCATCCATTAAGATAACCATGCAGTTCCACCCTGCTAATGTCTTTTTTTCATGCTACTAATGTCTTCCTCTGTACACATACTACTCATAATTTGCAGTGACATTGCTTCCACTTTTCCATCTGCCATAAACTTTTGCAAACACAGACATAATGTCTTATGGGATAACAGCAATCAGTGATTTTATAATGTTACTTAAAAACCGTCTTTGCAATCAAGGCGGTTTTTAAGTAACATAAAGTTTTGCCCTTGCTGATTTTCACTAGTACGTTCCTCCTCCTTAACCTTAACACTTTTATCCACTTCAGCACTGTTTTTGTCCATTTCACTCACATCACCATACAATGTATATGATGCTTTTATCATTCCATCTACAATAGTTCTTTTGTCCCCATCATTCCAATTACATTCATGTCTGATTTATAATCACTATTGTCTACATAACCATTCCCACTTATGTCCTTCCAGTCATTTAACAACTTAATCACTACAGCTTTGTCCTCAGTCACACTGTCTTGTTCGTTAAGGCCACTCATTATGTATCATATAATATCAGAACAGCTTTTACTATGAAATTACCTTATTCTCATTCACTCTTCTTCTGCTGCTCTATGGTTGTCATCTCAGTCTGTAAGGCTGTGGCAAGTTGTAATTCTCTCAGCGAGGTATCTTATTTATGCCCTGTCAGCTGTGTCCACCTGCATGCTGATTGGCTGCTCCTGTACTCAGTGACTGCTTCCATAGAACCCACTCCCTGATTGGTTGATGTTATACTGTATCCATGAAACCGAAGTGCTGATTGGCTGCTGCACCTACTTCTTTAACAGTATATTGTAAACCACTCAAGTTTACTGTTCAAAGTAGATCAGTTCTAGTTTATTGTGCCCAAATACAATAGTCCTCATGTCAAGGCACCATATGTGATGGCTTGCCTGCTTTATTTATTCATATGTTGTCCTTGGTGTAGATGTACAGCATTGTGATACTGGCTGAAAAATGGGGTGTGGAAGTACAACACTGACTACTTTAAATAATGTAGCCGACAGGTACACTGTTGGGTATCACAGTAGTTTACTTTCACTGTTCACAATCCCCCAATAATACACAGTTATATATGGCCAGTGCACTGTTGTTTTAACTTTCCATAAGCCTAATTAATAGTTTGCAGGCAAACCTCCACATACTGCTACAATAGTTTACTATAAAACAATTACGAGCAGTAAAAACCTAATCACAAAGTTCACAGTTCTTGAAGAATAGAAAGGTATGTATGGAGCAGACACAGTCATTGTTTGAACACAATGCCTAATTGTGTAACACTTATTTCACAGTTAAGTTGAAGCATTGTTTTTGTTCTAGCCAACACAGGTTTATCTTCTGAAGCTCGGCTGTAGACGGACTATCCCAAGACCAAAAATTGGGTCCTTATATGTCCCCACAATAATAGGTACTGAAACTACACATTGTTTGAAGTTAAATTTACAGAAATTACAAATGAAACATTACTCATTAAATTAACTGAATACTTCGAAAGAATGTTTCTTTTTAACAGTTCCTTCTACCACAAGAGTTAGGCTTAATTATTTGTTTAAATCAAGAAATTAACAAATATAGTTACACAATCAATACTTTTGACAAAACTGTTAATACCTTGGAATTAATTAAGGCTGGTTTTCCTAACATGTTTTTGAATAGATCCAAATAAATACTTTAAGAATACTATCAGTTGTTCCTCCAAATGTTTATATTTGGTACAGAATTTATATTTGTTTATGAGTCAACAATAGAATTTAAGTTACAAAACAGTTACTGATTTCACCCTATAATGAAAGCATTAACTAGGAATAGTCAAAATAAACCAGAAAATCTATTACATACATAAAAGTAAGCACAAAATTAGATCTGGTGTTATATTCTTTAAAACTGAGGGCCAACCTTTCTCTTTTATGAAAAAGCAAATTATACTCATGTATGTTACTGGTAATTAGTTAAAAATGAATTTTAAAGATGCAGAGGGCAAGAGGGGTAGTGAAAATATCTCAGCCCCCTTCATCACAGGGTGAGAGACAGAGCCGTGACTTATCCCTATTGTTATTAAATCTGAGGAATCTTTGATGGAAATCAAGGAGAAATTATGAAAAGGAATTAAACTTGAGGGAAATAAAATAAAAACTTTAACATTTGTCAGTAACATTGCAATTCTGTCAGAAGTGTCAAAGAACATGGATCATAAGCTGAAAGCTGAACGGAATGCATAGTGCCTCAAAAAGTGGTTATAAAATAAACATCAACAGAAGTTAAACAAGGGTAATGGAATAAAGTCAAGTAAAATAAGGTGATGCTGAGGGAATTGAATTATGAAGTGAGGCATTAAAAGCCCTGCATGAAATTTGCTATTTGGAAAGCAAAGTAACTGACAGTGGCTGAAGTAGAGAGCATATAAAATTCAGCTTGGCAGTAGCAACAAAATTATTTCTGAAAAGGGTTAATTAGTTAAGATCAAATATAAATTTAAATGATAGGAAGTGTGTCCTGAAGTTATTTGTCTTGAGTACAGCCTTTTAGGGAAGTGAAACATTGGTGATAAACAGCTCACACAAGAAAGAATAGAAGGTTTTGAAATGTGATGCTACAGAAGAATGCTGAATTTTAGATGAGTAGATCAAGTAACTAATGTGGAAGTACTGAACTGAACTGGAGCAAAAAGGAGTTCAAGATAAGACTTTGAACTGAAGACTATAATAATAATAGAAACCAAATATTGAAAAAGCCTTGGATGACAAAAGGAATCAAAATATCAAATGTAAAGAAAAGTAATGTGTGTGAAATAGTACAAACAGACAGAAAACTTGGTTGATACCGTATTACAGCAAATAATGTGTTGTTGTTGTTGTTGTCTTCAGTCCTGAGACTGGTTTGATGCAGCTCTCCATCCTACTCTGTCCTGTGCAAGCTTCTTCATCTCCCAGTACCTACTGCAAGCTACATCCTTCTGAATCTGCTTAGTGTATTCATCTCTTGGTCTCCCTCTAATGTGTTGTCTTAAGAAAATTGATTAAAAAATGAAAAAAGCCATATAACATCTAAAATTAATCATCCAGAAAATAAAATGAAATCCGTGTGGTCTATAGTTAGAACAGAAATTGGTTAAGAAATGTGAGAATTCTTTTATTAAAGAAAAAAGCCAAATAATAAATAATAGCAGTCAGGTAGCCAATTCATTTAATAATCACTTCCTTAAAGAAGCACCAAGCGAGGTGGCGGAGTGGTTAGACACTGGACTAGCATTCAAGAGGACGACGGTTCAATCCCAGGTCTGGCCATCCTGATTTAGGTTTTCCGTGATTTCCCTAAATCGCTCCAGGCAAATGCCGGGATAGTTCCTTTCAAAGAGCACAGCCGACTTCCTTCTCCGTCCTTCCCTAATCGAATGAGACCGATGACCTCGCTGTCTGGTCTCCTTCCCCAAAACAACCAACCAACTTAAAGAAGCTCAGTAGATTGTCATGGACAATGAAAGGGATAAAGCAGTGGAATACATGCAAGAACCAATGCCATATACATACAGATAAATTACAATTAAGAGTGTAAGTAACTCCCTCAAAAGAAAAAGTTCTGCTGGGGTTGATAATATTTAAAGCAATTTACAACAATTACATTGCTCGTATATGTGCAATGTATTCAGCCACATATACAGCAGTATTTCACTATCACATGGGATATTTCCAGACAGACTGAAATGTGATATTGTCAAGCCACTTTTACAAGGAAGGCATTCAGACAGATTATTAATACAGCATGCCTAGGCTCACTTTTGTGTATCTTTCTTAAGGTGCTGAAAAGTTTATGTATGCAAGAACCATAACACACCTTTCTTAAAATAAGACACTTCATATTTTCTGTGACTTGACAACAGCATTGGATTATGCAGTTCACAGTATTATCCCAGTGAACTCAAAAATTATGCCATCTGAGATCATGCTGGCAACTGTCTTTTACTGTATTTCACTAAGCAGATGCAGTGTGTGCAATTAAGGAAGCCACGGAGTATACACAACGAAATAGTTCCTCAATCTAGGGAATAAGTACTACAGGTGTCTTACAGTGATAGAGTTTTGGTGTGCTAATCATCTTGTTATATAAGAATTACCTGCCACCATATACTCAAGAATCAGAAATAGTTCTCTTTGCTGAAGATGCAAGTATTATAATCAAGAATAATGGGGAAACTTCAACACTTGATATTCTGTACTGTGCAGGGCTTACCACACAGATGGGCATGCTGGTAACAGCCTCTCAGTACATTCACTTCATTACTTACTTTGTTGTCAACAGTCAATCATAATTTCAAAGTGACAGTAGCGTTCATAATTATAATACTAGAAGGAGAAATGGCTTATGTATACAATCCATCACTAAGCCTTGCGTGATGCAGAAAGGACTGAAGTATTCAGTCATAAAACTATTTGACCGCATACTCAGTGATGCAAAGGATTTAACAAATAATGAAACTAGCTTCTAACACAAAATTAAACCATTTCTACATGGCAATTTCTTCTACTCCATACAATAATTTCTGAACATATAATAGTATGTAATGCATAACTAACACAGGACATTTTTCTAGAAAGACTGAAGTAAGCAGTTGTTTAATGCCTCTATAAGAAAGGTGACAGGAGAGATGTCAATAACTACCAATCCATTTTACTATGGACATTATTTTATAAATTTTTTTTGAGAAGGTGATGTGTACTGGATACCTCACCTTAGCAAAAACAATGTCCTCAGCAAACCATAGTTTGGATTTCACAAGAGTTGATCAACTGGGAATGCTATCCATGTTCACTAACAAACTTTTACAAGTTTTAAACAGCAAAATAACATTTTCTGGTATTTTCTGTGACCTATCCACGAAATTTAACTGTATCAGTCACAATATTCTCCTAGATAAACTGAAGTTGCATGGAACTGATGGTATAGCAAACCAATGTGTAATAATAATAATAATAATAATAATAATAATAATAATAGTATTTTAACCAAAAGAAAGCAAGAAGTTGTACTTAATAATTCAACCACTGTAAACAGGGCAGGCACTTCTGACTGAGAAAGTGCTATCTTAGGTCCACTATTGTTTCTCATAATACGTGAAAGATCTTTTGTCCAACATAAAACAAGCAGAATTAATTCTTTTTTCAGATGAAACTGTATTGTAAACATTCCAAACAATCATACAGCAACAGAGGAAATGATAAATAGTGTAAAGAAGATATTACTGAGTGGTTTTCTGTAGGTGATACCACTCTCAATTTCAAAACTATGCAACATATTCAGTTCTGCACATCTAGAGGTAGCACACCAATATAAGTGTAATACATGTTAAGGAAATAATAACCAGGGAGGAAAGTTCAAAAAATTTAGATGTCTGTGTTGATGAGAATTGAACCCTTCATTGCACTGTTTTGCACATTTGCAAAACAGAGTTTGAACTAGATTTTCTCTGACGTCCGTCAGAGTTAAACAGTCCTCATAGCTTTGATTATTTGAGCAGTTGCAGCTCTAAATGCGAAAACAAGAATTGGCCACAAGTCTGTGCTAGTTTTGCAGATGTGCAGAGTGACAAAACATTATTTTTAAAAAAATCAAATATGTTTTACACTTTTTTACTGTACTCCTTGTACTACTTGACCACCCCTGCACATGAAAATAGTTATTAATGCTCATTTACAGGGTGTTTCAAAAATGACCGGTATATTTGAAACGGCAATAAAAACTAAACGAGCAGCGATAGAAATACAATATGCTTGGGACAACAGTACATTTTCAGGCGGATAAACTTTCGAAATTACAGTAGTTACAATTTTCGACAACAGATGGCGCTGCAAGTGATGTGAAAGATATAGAAGACAACGCAGTCTGTGGGTGCGCCATTCTGTACGTCGTCTTTCTGCTGTAAGCATGTGCTGTTCACAACGTGCAAGTGTGCTGTGGACAACATGGTTTATTCCTTAGAACAGAGGATTTTTCTGGTGTTGGAATTCCACCGCCTAGAACACAGTGTTGTTGCAACAAGACGAAGTTATCAACGGAGGTTTAATGTAACCAAAGGACCGAAAAGCGATACAATAAAGGATCTATTTGAAAAATTTCAACGGACTGGGAACGTGACGAATGAACGTGCTGGAAAGGTAGGGCGACCGCGTACGGCAACCACAGAGGGCAACGCGCAGCTAGTGTAGCAGGTGATCCAACAGCAGCCTCGGGTTTCCGTTCGCCGTGTTGCAGCTGCGGTCCAAATGACGCCAACGTCCACGTATCGTCTCATGCGCCAGAGTTTACACCTCTATCCATACAAAATTCAAATGCGGCAACCCCTCAGCGCCGCTACCATTGCTGCATGAGAGACATTTGCTAACGATATAGTGCACAGGATTTATGACGGCGATATGCATGTGGGCAGCATTTGGTTTACTGACGAAGCTTATTTTTACCTGGACGGCTTCGTCAATAAACAGAACTGGCGCATATGGGAAACCGAAAAGCCCCATGTTGCAGTCCCATCGTCCCTGCATCCTCAAAAAGTACTGGTTTGGGCCGCCATTTCTTCCAAAGGAATCACTGGCCCATTTTTCAGATCCGAAACGATTACTGCATCACGCTATCTGGACATTCTTCATGAATTTGTGGTGGTACAAACTGCCTTAGACGAAAACTGCAAACACCTCGTGGTTTATGCAAGATGGTGCTCGGCCACATCGCACGGCCGACGTCTTTAATTTCCTGAATGAATATTTCGATGATTGTGTGATTGCTTTGGGGTATCCGAAACATACAGGAGGCGGCGTGGATTGGCCTCCCTATTCGCCAGACATGAACCCCTGTGATTTCTTTCTGTGGGGACACTTGAAAGACCAGGTGTACCGCCAGAATCCAGAAACAATTGAACAGCTGAAGCAGTACATCTCATCTGCATGTGAAGCCATTCCGACAGACACGTTGTCAAAGGTTTCGGGTAATTTCATTCAGAGACTACGCCATATTATTGCTACGCATGGTGGATATGTGGAAAATATCGTACTATAGAGTTTCCCAGGCCGCAGCGCCATCTGTTGTTGACAGTTGTAACTACTGTAATTTCGAAAGTTTGTCTGCCTGAAAATGTACTGTTGTCCCAAGCATATTGCAACAAACGGTGTATTTCTATCGCTGCTCGTTTAGTTTGTATTGCCGTTTCAAATCTACCGGTCATTTTTGAAACACCCTGTATAAGGAGTTCAGAATGAATGGTTAAACTGAAAAAAAAACACAATTTGGAACTCCTAAAATAATTTAGTTCAGCTACATTTGCACTTCAAATGATTGCAAATCTTGGGTAGGGACAATTCAGTAAACTGAAATATTCTGTGAATTTGCATTCAATATTGTCATATGGAATAATGTCCTGGGATAATTCATCTTTAAGAGAAAAGTTTTCATTGCACAAAAACATGCTGTAATAATAAAATGTGGTGCTCACTATAGTAACCAGGATTGGACACAACCAGGCAACACTGGCTGCCAGCTGAGGGTTGAGTTGCCATAAATTACAGAAAGACAAGTCCAGAGGGCAAACCAATTCGAGAGCCTAGACATAGCAACGTCTGGAACCAAGCAACACTGAGTAGGATGAACAATACGAGAGCATATTCAGAACATGACTTAGGTCCTGGCTCCTGCACTGCTAGCTATACAGTGTGACCACAGGCAGGGGCTGCTGTGGGGGGTGTGGCCCATGCCTAGCAATGAGGCAGTGACTGCAGTTGTCACAGATATGAGGAGTGCTGCCTAGAAGCTGTTGTCTAGGTCCATGCATTCGGACTTGTTGGGCTGGCATGCCAGACTCACCCATGATCATTTTGTAGTTATTTGTTTAAGGAGTTAGTCATCTTGACTACTGCTTCACAGTACATTTATTCCCTCATGAAGTTTTTTTGTAGATAATTCACTGTATTTAAAATGGAGAAATGGTGTGCATAATTAAAATACTGGAAGACAATATGATATTCATTACTCCACATTCAGGTTATTTGTAGCATGGGTATATAATGCTGCAACCAAAATTGTAGATCAGTTATCCAGTGATATCAAATATCTCACAGGCAGCAAAGTTAAATTTTAAAACAAAGTGTTGCATTTTCTTCTTAACTACTCCTTCCATTCCATGGAAGAGCTTATATTTTTAAATCTGTAAAAGGCAATGGATAGGATTTGCCAACTCACATATGTATTAAAAAATTGTAAATGGTCTGCATGTGACCATAATGACAAATGAAAGTTTAATCTGAATGTAAAATGACTTGTTCCACATAACTGAAAATGTATTATCATTATACATTTGTACTGAGAAAGTGAACGTTGATTATAAAATTGACTCATAATAGTGAGAGGTCACAATTATGATCTGTGGAACATGTAAATAATCAAACCATACTGAACTAAAACTGAAGAACAGAGACAGCATCTCTTCTGGCAGGCATATATCGTAATGTTAAGTCGTCCAGTGCTGTATTGCAGTGGCATGTAATACGAGAATCACATACTCTTGATATGGGTTGCATGCACATACGTTTACATACAGGTGAAATCTGCATTGTACAGTAAGTAGATATTATGCAAATGGAGTAGAAATGTTTTCAATAATGTATTTGAAATAATCTCTCTCTCTCTCTCTCTCTCTCTCTCTCTCTCTCTCTCACACACACACACACACACACACACACACACACACACACACACACACACACACATTACTTGTGAACTGCCCTATCACACAATTTTGAAATAATTGTGCGATCTACCGAACATCACTTACCAAAGAAGGGAATAGTACTGTATCATTGATTTCGTCAAATTATTCCAAGTGAATAAACCAGGTAAATGATTTTTTTTATAAATCCAGACTCCATTAACACATAAGATAAGCACATGAGCAGGAGAAGCACAGCTGAATCAGGAGAACCTTTGATTTCTTATTCACAAGTTACATGCACATCAAGACAACAGTAATAGCCCACGTTCATGGGAATATACAGAGTTTATCAATGAAACAAACTGCATTGCCTATGCATTTGTAAAATGAACCATCCTGTATTTTGCCTGGAGTAGTTTAGAAAATGGCAGAAGATCTACATTAAAATGGGCAGGTCGGAACTCCTACCTCACATGTACTAAATGCTTCTAATGTCTTACTACAAGTTGTTTCTATTAAACCTAAATCTAACAGCATGTTTTCAGGTGCAGTTTCTCACCTAAGGGCATAGTTGGTAGGCTTATCATATGTCTTAGATCAGTGGTGGCTCGGTGAATACATTCTGGGTGTTCACACATTTTTAGATTCAGAAAAATTTGAGAGTGGGAAATGAATACCAACTGCTGGATAGCAGTTATGCTTATCAACAAGTTTGTACAACGACAGCTACTGCTAATAACAATAACAACAACAGTAATATTAATTTAAAAAATAATATGCATAACTTATCTGACAAAAGAAAGAACTACTTTTGTGTATTTTTTTGTTTTGTAAATAATGAACTACAGTTTAAGGCAATAATGAAATAATGTGTAAGCCTTCGCAACTCACCGTTTCACATTTTTATGAAAGTGGAAGTTTTTCGTACTTATCCATTTTTTCGGACAAATGTACAAGATCCCTAACAGATGTATTAACTTACGAAATTATTTTTCGGCTGAAAATCAGATATTCGTATGTTGCACCCACACAACTTGTGCTAACTGTACACTTGCTTGTTAATGTTTAGCTGTTGTCACGCTTATTTATTTCGGTACTCTCTCAATCAGAGGATATGTTCTCGGAGGCCCTGTTTCCTTTGCGGGGTAACTTTTGTTGGTAACTTACTTTTCTGTTCTCAGAATGAGATATTTACTCTGGAGCAGAGTGCGCGCTGATGTGAAACTTCCTGGCAGATTAAAGCTGTGTACCGCACCGAGACTGGAACTCAGGACCTTTGCCTCTCGGGAGCGGGGGAGGGAAGTAATCTATTGACTGAGGTACTCAATCACAGCTCACGACCCGTCCTCGTAGCCTTACTTTTCTCTTAGCATTGAAAATACAAGATCGTAGACTGAACGTAGTTCATGTTTCACTGCACACGATACCCGATTCCCGCAAAGTAAACTACCAACTTCAAACACAAAGTGCCGTTTGTGGAAATGATTAAACTCAAGTGGTAACGTCTACCAACACGATCACTTGACTAGAACACAATTGAGCCGCTGAGGACAATATGGGTCTAAAGCACACCGCCATCGACCCCACATTTAAGTGAATATTAGAGAAACCAGTGATAAAGAATTTCGTGAATTTTCATAATCATGTATACAATGTGGGCCTGCAGCACAGATAAACTTGACTCACCATAAGATCAAAATATTTCAGAAGCATGAATAAATGCTGCTGTCGCACAATCGACGATGATGTGCTTTAGGCTCTTATGATTCTCACAAGGGAAACTCCTAGTCTCATCCCCCCCCCCTCCCCCCCCCCCCCCCCGATTTAGTGGCAAGAGCTCCTAGTGGACAGCCCGTAAAAAACTGAAAATAGATCAAGCATGAAAACAGGAAGAAAGTGTACTGAACAGTGAAAAAGAACAAAACAGAAACATTGAACGGTCCAAGCCCAGGAAGTACAACGTCGAGCGCAGAGGGAGCGCCTTGGCGTCGTGGTTAATCTGTGACAGTGTTGGACATCAAAGCGAACGAATCCGATTTCAAAGCTCCATCGCGCTGTACTTTTTTGTTCACAAAGTTATGAACTGTTCGTTCGGTCATTAACGTGTCTATTTATTTTATTAAAATTTATTTCTGTGTCGTGATGCAAAGTCCGTCTGCAACAGCGAGGTGTAAGGAAGAGACCTATAATGAAATTTGATTCTGCAAAACTACTATATTAGCAGAAGAAAGGATGTGGCTTTCGAATAAGAACTGCAAACGTTTGATGACAAGGCGACAAGTCAACCGAATCCTCCACCGGAAACCACGTCTGGTGTGTCGTATATGGCATTAGTGACAGTAAGTGTGTTATATGATAGGAATCTCTTAGCGAGGCACCTAATTGTACGCCTGATGAGCGAGTGACATATGCCTCCTAGCCCGATTGAGATGTTCGTATGAATGTGAATGTGATCACTCCCAAAGAAATAATGAAAACATAACAGTTTGTCTCATAAGCTGCAACAAATGAACAGAACAGTTTCATAGTCACGCAGTCACAGAATTTTCTCTGTGCTCTATTAAAAAATGGCTCTAAGCACTATGGGACTTAACATATGAGGTCATCAGTCCCCTAGACTTAGAACTACTTAAACCTAACTAACCTAAGGACATCACACACATCCATGCCCGACGCAGGTTTCGAACCTGCGACCGTAGCAGCAGCGCGGTTCCGAACTGAAGCGCCTAGAATCGCTCTGTCACAGCGGCCGGCTGCTCTATTAAAACAACTGTTTTTGAAGATTCGTTCCGTTTTTGAAGTTTTGACTCCTGAATTCCTTTGTTGTAACGTTGTTCACGACCTTTATTTGTTGTTTTCATTTCTGTTAGACGTCTATGTGGTATCTCGCCTGCTCTTACTATTGATCACGTTTGCTTGCGACGTTAACGTATTCTTACCACATGACTCACTTTGTCTATTACCAATGTACAGTGTGATAACTTCCAAGACTACAGAAAGAGAACAAACATACCAATGACTGGACAGACAGCTCATAAAGTAGTGAAAAAAATTAATGGCACTAGGGAGTTTTGAACACGGCTCGCCTACTTGCAGTCCAACACCATGACCTCTTACTCCCGACGCTGTTGCTGTTTGAGGCTCCTCTTTACTACATTTTTTATTCGTGGACCATTCACTGTTCATATTTTGCTTTTTTCACAGCTCAGTACACCTCTTTCCTTCTTTCATGCTTGATCTGTGTTCGTTTTTTGATGGGCTATCCGCTGCACCATCTTACTACTAAATCGGAGGAGGTGCGATGGGGAGTTTCCATTGTCAGCGCTTCAAATGGATTACTGATGATAAAAGTCATAACTTAATACGTTACGTTACGTTTACGTTACGTTTTACTGACAGTTCAGCTTCAGCATATACTGACGTCCGATCTAATTTTACTACAGTAAATAGGGAGTGAATTAGCACATCTGAGAAGCGTGCTATCATCTAGCAGTATTTATGCCGAGCAAATGGGGGTAAAAGTCTACTGCAGAGTGCCCTGACATAAACTTCTAGTTGAAAGGCAAGGTCTAGCTGTGCACACCATGAAATGAGCACATTATTTATCCATGCTGTGTGTGTGTGTGACCCATAAAGCAATTACATCAGGCACGCTGTGCATGCGCAAAAGCTCGTTAAAACGTGCACAGTTGAAGATGTGATCGCGACCCTATTGCCAAGTTTCACAGAGTCTCGAGCATCAGTAGGGCAGTAGATTTAAGTGCCGTATCTTTCAGACTGCAGCATCTAGGTTACGTTTACCAGCATTCAACAGCAATAATCAATAAATGTGCAAGGTGTCGGAAATTTGGGTTTTAGGTGCTATTGTGCTCTTACACAGCAGCCACCACTGCCTTAGATTAGTGCAGACAGTCCTGGTTTTTAGTGCTGTCGGGGATAATGACCATAGTTACAAAAATATCTGATGATTGAGAGTTTTGTGAGCACAAATTCTAGCTGCCCGCCAGAGACGTTGTCGCCAAAAGTATCTTCGTTTGGTTTCCTAAAATCGAATAAGAGAGCGATACAAAAACTGCACATGGGATGTTAGTAACGATCAAACCCAGGACAGACTAAGCAGTCTTGTACGCTATCATCTACCTCATCAGAATAACTGCCACTAATTCCATCTGGCGGGCTGCTGACATGTGCGCATGCAATGGCCTGAGTGGGTAACCTCAGTGATAAAAACACTATTTCTTGCATGGGAAAATAAGAACAAATACATTAAATATGAAATAAGCACACACCAAAAAAAGTTTTGCATCACCTCGGTTCTGAGAGTTCCGGAACCTGTACAGAAAATTGGAATAGAAATCAACATAAACATCATTTCCGTCCTTTTTATTGCTCATGAAAACCACACGTTGCATGTTGTACCAACATACAGCGATACCTTCAGAGGTGGTGGTCCAAATTGCTGTACACACCGGTACCTCTAATAGTAAGTAGCGCGTCTTCTTGCATTAATGCATGCCTGTATTCGTCGTGGCATCATAATATCCATATGTTCATCAAGGCACTGTTGGTCCAGATTGTCCCTCTCCTCAAAGGCGATTCGGCGTAGATCCCTCAGAGTGGTTGGTGGGTCACGTCGTCCATAAACAGCCCTTTCCAATCTATCTCACGCATGTTCGATAGGGTTCATGTCTGGAGAACATGCTGGCCACACTAGTTGAGCTATGTCGTTATCCTGAAGGAAGTCACTCACAAGATGTGCACGATGGGGGCGCGAATTGTCGTCCATGAAGACGAATGCCTCGCTATTATGCTACCGATATGATTGCACAATCGGTCGGAGGATGGCATTCACGTATCATACAGGCGTTATGGCGCCTTCCATGACCACCACCAGCGTACGTTGGTCCCACATAATGCCACCCGAAACAGTGGGGAACCTCCACCTCGCTGCACTCGCTGGGCAGTGCGTCGAGTGCGTTCAGCCAAACTGGGTTGCCTCCAAACACGTCTCCGACGATTGTCTGGTTGGAGGCATTGCGACAGTCATCGGTGAAGAGAACGTGATGCCAATCCTAAGCGGTCCATTCAGCATGTTGTTGGGCCCATCTGTACCGCACTGCATGTTGTGGTGGTTGCAAAGATGGACCTAGCCATGGACGTCGAGAGTGAAGTTGCGCATCATGCAGTCTATTGTGCTCATTGAAGTCATAACACGACGTCCTATGGCTGCACGAAAAGAATTATTCAACATGGTGGCCTTGCTGTCACCGTTCCTCCGAGCCATAATCCGTAGGTAGCGGTCATCCACTGCAGTAGTAGCCCATAGGTGGCCTGAGTGAGGCATGCCATCGACAACTCCTGTTTCTCTGTATCTCACCACTTTGGTTCACTCCGAGACGCCTGGACACTTGTTGAGAGCCCTTCCTGGCACAAAGTAACAATGCGAACGCGATCTAACCGCATTATTGACTGTTTAGGCATGGTTGAACTGCGAACAACACGAGCCGTGTACCTCCTTCCTGGTGGAATGACTGGAATTGATCGGCTGTCGGATTCCCTCCGTGTAATAGGTGCTCCTCATGCATGGTTGTTTACATCTTTAGGCGGGTTTAGTGATATCTCTGAACAGTCAAAGGGACTGTGACTGTGATACAGTATCCACAATCAACCCCTATCTTCAGCACTTCTGGGAATCGGGGTGACGCAAAACATTTTTGGTGTGTGTACCTAGCCATGCTACCAGAAACTACATAAAGTTACGTGTTCCTTAATATAATACAGCTACATGTGAAAGAAACACTTCCCATATGACAATAACACCGTTCACCTGCTAATTATTCATATTTCAAAAAATGAGCTTGAAAGACAAATTTAAACAATAAAACTATTCCTTTCAGAAATACCTTTCTATTCAATCAGAGAATTCATGCTACATGCAAAAAATTGGAAACAGGCATATGGTGTAATAGAATTAAACTGTATATAAGCAGAAGAGTTGTTGAGTCCAAACGTGTACTTATGTATGGTATAATAGAATTAAACTATCTATATGTACGTTGTACAGTAAATGCAAAATGTGTAAGTGTGTGTAGTGGTTTTGTATTTAAAGTGATATACCTGTGATAATTACACATGTATGTCATTATTACTTTGTAAAACTGACAATGCAAATATGTACTTCGATCTGATCCTAATGTGTGCCTCCAAAGCTGCTCAATAAAGCCGGCCGGGGTGGCCGAGCGGTTCTAGGCGCTACAGTCTGGAACCGCGCGACCGCTACGGTCGCAGGTTCGAATCCTACCTCGGGCATGGATGTGTGTGAAGTCCTTAGGTTAGTTAGGTTTAAGTAGTTCTAAGTTCTAGGGGACTGATGACCTCAGCAGTTAAGTCTCATAGTGCTCAGAACAATTTTTTTGCTCAATAAAAATAAAAGTCAAAATTATTCTATAGGTTGCCCGTAGGCGTAAAAACGATGTAGTTTCAGCATAAATCGATCTGAAAGTCGACGAAGTTTGTGGTAGTAGATCGAAATTGTAAAATGTGGGAATTTTATGTGTATGACGTTTTTAATTACTCGAAAAAAATTAATTCAGAGAATAGGATGTATGTAATTTCAAAATACGTTTTACTATAATTATACTGTTAAAATGTTTGAATTAAAAGCAGACTGTAGAAACAAATATCAGAAAATGATTAGCTGATAACAATATCTTCAAAATTTCTAAATCACGTGTGTGGGAAAAATGGTTTGCCCTACTAACATGAAATCCTGCGGGCGCCTCTGACCAGATTCATCGTTCTTTTATAGAGGAGACTTTCATTTTACGATAGACTAGGTGCTTCTTTTTATGTCACCGTTTGCGTCTCCGTTCTATAACTTAACTTTTCACACCTTGCGGATTTTTTTTTTTTTATGCTGTTAAACGTCACATAGATGCGGTAGTCTGACATACACGGCACCAAATGTACCGCAGAATGTTGCATTACTACTATAGCATCGAGAGTTGCTCACATTTAAGGAGCTTTTGCACGTGAGGAAATGGTGTGACGTAATTACCTTATGGATCAAATACATACTGACTTGATGAAGAACATGAACGGTTCACGGCGTGCACAGCTAGCCGCTCCCCTCCCCCCCCCCCCCCGCCCCCCATTCAACTACAAGTTTGCGTCATTACCACCAGGTGCTACAACATTGCAGCAGACGTTTATCCTTCTTTGCTTAGCATAAATCCCACTATTCGGTAGTATATTCCTTAGATTTGCCAATTCACTCATTACATAGTAAAATTAGACCAGACGCCAGAATATGTTGTAGTTATACCCATGGCAGATCACAGGCACAGATTCTGGGTAGGCTAGGAAACGTATCGGACAATCGCCTTTCCTTCCCTTTTAATATACATATACGTTACGTTCCTAACGACCACCACCACTACTACACTCATGCTCATAAATTAAGTATAATGCTGATACATGTTGAAACAACGCTCTGGTGGGCGGTTTGCGAGTTTAAATCACCTCAGGATATGACCATGCGGTGCATTTGACCTGCATTCGTCACACGTACACCCCTGCATGTCTTTGACAGAGGAGCTGTAACAGATTAGGTGTATCGGGACGTCATTTTGCACCAGTATGTCCGCCTTTTCAGGGGTGCAGTGGGTCCCACCTTCCTCCTGATGGTTGACAACGCACGGCCCCACCGAGCTACATGGTGGAGGAGTCCTTGAAACAGAAGATATCAGGCGAATGAAGTGACCTGCCTGTTCTCCAGACCTAAACACCATTGAGCACGGCTGGGATGCTATCGGTCGACGTATCGCTGCACCTCTTCAAACCCCTAGGACACCTCAGGAGCTCTGACAGGCATTGGTGCAACAATGGGAAGCTATACCGCAGCAGCTGCTCGGCTACCTAATTCAGAGTATGCCAACCCATTGTGCGGCCTGTGTACGTGTGCATGGTGATCATATCCCATACTGCGCAGGAATGAGTGGCGTTTTGTAGCATATGTGTTTCACTTCGGTTTTCTCAACTTATCACCGATACCGTGGACTTGCAGATCTGTGTCGTGCATCTTCCCTATGTGCCTATGCTATTAGCACCAATTTTGTGTAGTGCCACGTTGTGTGGCACCACGTTCTGCTATTATCCCTAATTTATGAGCATCAGTGTACTACTACTACGACTGTTACTAAGATGGTGCCGATGACTACCACTACTATTACTACTATCGCTAATAACAATAATAACAATAATAATGACACTCACTTTTATTTACAAACGAACCGGTAGAGCGAGCATTTGAGCGTTGTTACTGGTAAAACAAGTTAATTCGATGATCCTTCATCACGAATATTTTGATGACATCTTCACACCATGTCTCTCGGCTTTTCAAGTATTCGCAGTACTGACGTTTCAACTGAGGTACAAGCAAGAGCTGATGAGCGATCCTGGGTCATACTGTTCCTCAAACAGGTTTTTACGTGTTTACGACAGAAAAAATCGTTTCAACTGAATCACTTGTTGAAGGAATGGTGACAATTAGACAAAATACACTCCTGGAAATTGAAATAAGAACACCGTGAATTCATTGTCCCAGGAAGGGGAAACTTTATTGACACATTCCTGGGGTCAGATACATCACATGATCACACTGACAGAACCACAGGCACAGAGACACATGCAACAGAGCATGCGCAATGTCGGCACTAGTACAGTGTATATCCACCTTTCGCAGCAATGCAGGCTGCTATTCTCCCATGGAGACGATCGTAGAGATGCTGGATGTAGTCCTGTGGAACGGCTTGCCATGCCATTTCCACCTGGCGCCTTAGTTGGACCAGCGTTCGTGCTGGACGTGCAGACCGCGTGAGACGACGCTTCATCCAGTCCCAAACATGCTTAATGGAGGACAGATCCGGAGATCTTGCTGGCCAGGGTAGTTGACTTACACCTTCTAGAGCACGTTGGGTGGCACGGGATAAATGCGGACGTGCATTGTCCTGTTGGAACAGCAAGTTCCCTTGCCGGTCTAGGAATGGTAGAACGATGGGTTCGATGACGGTTTGGATGTACCGTGCACTATTCAGTGTCCCCTCGACGATCACCAGAGGTGTACGGCCAGTGTAGGAGATCGCTCCCCACACCATGATGCCGGGTGTTGGCCCTGTATGCCTCTGTCGTATGCAGTCCTGATTGTGGCGCTCACCTGCACGGCGCCAAACACGCATACGACCATCATTGGCACCAAGGCAGAAGCGACTCTCATCGCTGAAGACGACACGTCTCCATTCGTCCCTCCATTCACGCCTGTCGCGACACCACTGGAGGCGGGCTGCACGATGTTGGGGCGTGAGCGGAAGACGGCCTAACGGTATGCGGGACCGTAGCCCAGCTTCATGGAGACGGTAGCGAATGGTCCTCGCCGATACCCCAGGAGCAACAGTGTCCCTAATTTGCTGGGAAGTGTCGGTGCGGTCCCCTACGGCACTGCGTAGGATCCTACGGTCTTGGCGTGCATCCGTGCGTCGCTGCGGTCCAGTCCCAGGTCGACGGGCACGTGCACCTTCCGCCGACCACTGGCGACAACATCGATGTACTGTGGAGACCTCACGCCCCACGTGTTGAGCAATTCGGCGGTACGTCCACCCGGCCTCCCGCATGCCCACTATACGCCCTCGCTCAAAGTCCGTCAACTGCACATACGGTTCACCTCCACGCTGTCGCGGCATGCTACCAGTGTTAAAGACTGCGATGGAGCTCCGTATGCCACGGCAAACTGGCTGACACTGACGGCGGCGGTGCACAAATGCTAGCGCCATTCGACGGCCAACACCGCGGTTCCTGGTATGTCCGCTGTGCCGTGCGTGTGATCATTGCTTGTACAGCCCTCTCGCAGTGTCCGGAGCAAGTATGGTGGGTCTGACACACTGGTGTCAATGTGTTTTTTTTCCATTTCCAGGAGTGTAGTTTGAAAGGTTGTGGGAGAATTTGGTCTGCTTCATTCTGAATCATTCTTTTGATAGTGTACGGTCTCCAGTTCTACACGTAACCGAGAGAGACTTAAGGGCGCACTATAATGACTCCAAACCTTCTACAGACAAACGGCGGGCGTAGTTGGCGAACTGAGTAGTATCACAAAATTTATGAACGAGCAGTTTATCACTATGTGAAAATCTTTTTTTCCAGCTGTGTTACAATATTATCCCGCACCTCGAAGTTCGAAGTCTGTATTTTGACATCAATGGATGCACCCATCATTCCATCTCTATTCATGGAAGCTTCAGGTTGCGAACTAGTCAAGCGTCTTGTGGAATTGAAAAATTCTACAATTTATCTTCATTTATGAAGTTCTTTTATGTAACCTATGTATTCTGAGATAGCATTGTTACAAAACTGTACATCACTGGTTTTTTGTAAAGGATTTTGAAAACCAGTTAAGTTTTTAAAACCCTTTGAAATACAGAGAGAAGAACAAAGTCTGGGAGGGTATTCTTGAAATCCGCACAGTTCTCTTGTAGTCGTTGCACTAGAGTCTGGACTGCCAGTTACTTTATTTAAAACCTCAGTTAGCCCTGGATGGTTTTCGTAAATTCAGATATTATTCTGGCGTTACAGTGGCATCTCATTCCACTGTTCGAAGGAATGCGTTTACCGACAGTACTGTCGAGATTTGCCGTGCGTTTGGAAGGCCGGTCGAAGAAAGCAGGAATATCCTGCAGCGTGGATAAAAATTCTTAGATGCTGGCATTATACAATAACAGCTCCGCTGCAAAACTAAATTTAAATGACATGCAAAACACGGAGTAAAATGAGCTTGGGGCATTTAATTGTCCTGCCAGAATGGAAGCGACATCATAGGTTTGTGCCGCCAGTTGTTCCATATATCATAATCCCGAAACACGCCGCTTATCACTGTGAATAAAGGAGCAGCAGTTCATGTAAACCAAGAAAATATTCGTGAATGTCACTGGTGGAGTCTCACAACATTAGAGCATTGTGACTTGTCTGAAACGTCTGTTGCTTCGTCCACAATGCAGGCATTAAATGTGAGTTTTATCCAAACTTGAATGTGTATATTCACAAATATTCTCATTCATACATTCAAACAGTTCGTTGTGTATAGATTTTGAAAATCCCTGTAAATAGCGGATTTTCTTCCAGTTTGCTTACAAACCTTCATCTTAAAAATAGCTCTGAAGATTCCGAAATTCAGTGAATCTTCCGTTTCTTCATTATCTCTGAAAGCTAGCTCCTGGATACACAAAAGACTTTTGACGTCAATTAGAATTTGCATGCTGTCTTTGTTAACTTTCACTTCATTGTTGTGTCTTAATTTCATCAGTTTGTGATGTTCATAAAGTAACTCTGAAATACTCAACACTTGTTTGCATATTTCTTTAGATGAAAGAAAATTACTTAGATGATATTTTGAAGAAGGGTGTCACGCTAAACCTCAAGGCAGTTTCTTCTTTTCCTTGTGTTTAAAAGCAAACTTGGCGAGCAGAATAATTTTTCTCTTGTAAGTCTAGCAGATAACTACTTGTGCTGAACTTTGGAATGCACGTGTTTTAAACTTACCTTTCTGACGATGTTAGACGCCATATCTTCAACAACTCCCCTGTCATACTGTGCCACATCTCCTTGAAAAAGACACTCGACAGCTTTACATTAATCCCTGTACAAGGTTGGGCTTCATCTGAATTCACTGCACACAGGACTACAAACGTAAGAGAAACCCGGAGAGGCGGCACCACAGCAGCTGGCCTCCGGCACCAGCGAAGCGCACGGTTGCGACAGTTCGTAATCCCTCCTCTGTTTCTAGTAGCGACGTCAGGTTATCACAGCAACCGAGTGTCTGCAGGCCACCTGCCATGTGTCCTGACATCTCGCCCTGTGTCTCCGTCTGCGTTAGGTTAGGGTTAAGCTTCTGACCTTTGACTTGCTCTCTAGTGTTTGCGGTTTATAATAAATAACACAAGCTAATGTCTTTCGCTCTTGCTGACAAAAGGTTTATTGTAAAAACAATTACTGCTACTACCACTACTGCTGTTTCTGCTTCTGCCACAGAAAGGTGAGGAGGCCTGGCCTCCTTTGCCTCCTCTGGTCAGCTGCCACTGAGTTATACTGACAGCAAAACCTATTTCGCGGGTTTCTGAATAAGTAATACTATATGAAGTTTTGGAGTTTATCGTACGATAATCCATTTGAGGCACTGAGTACTACAAAAGCCTAAAACACATCAACATCAATTGTGAGACTGCAGAATTTATTCATGCTTTTGACATCTCTTGACCTTACGGTATATGTATTTTGATGACATATGTTAAGTCTCATAGTGCGTAGAGCCATTTGAACTATTTTTGAAGTAAATCCGTGATCCCAACGTCGTGGCCTCTGATTGTGAGAGGCCTTGGTTCCTTTGCGACTAACTTTTCCTGGTGATTTATTTTTCTTTTAGCACTTAAAATAGATTCAACGAAGTTCATGTTGACAGTGCACACAAAAATAGATTCCCACACAGTAAAAAACCAACTCCAAACACGAACTGCCACTTGTGGAAATGATTAAATTCAAGTAGTAATCCCTACTAACATGGTCACTTGACTAGAATACAAATGCTGCGCTGAGGACCATAAGGGACTAAAGAAAACCGTCGTTGCTTCCACATCTATGTGAATATCAAAGAAACCAGTGGGACAGCTTTTTGTGCATGTCCGTACTCGTACATGAAACGTGGGCCTACAGCACAGTTAAATCTGACTTAGAAGTACTTAAACCTAAGTAACCTAAGGACATCACAAACATCCATGCCCGAGGCAGTATTCGAACCTGCGACCGTACCAGCTGCGTGGTTCCGGACTGAAGCGCCTAGAACCGCTCGACTACAGCGGCCGGCGAATTTACTTCAAACTTTGTACACCTTTAGTACCAATTAAAACATCATACTGTGCAAGTAGTAAGGTGCAGTACTCTGGCAATTCCGAGAAAATCGCAATAGAAGTTTTACGCGTCTATTATGAAACTGATGTATCTGTGGAAAGCTCCTGGTTGTAAGAGGTCATTGTGGTCAAGTGATCACATTTCGCGCGTTGTAAGTGATATTTTTTTGATCACAGGCCACATTATTGAATTATATGACATTTGAGAGATAATACAATGAAAAAAACATTTTCATAAAGTTAATGTGAATTTCGTACGTTATTTGAGTATACACTATTTGTAATTAAATTTTCAAGGACGAAGGACAGGCTTGGAAAGCCCAAGTCAAACCTTGATAAATAATGACGCGACTGACGTTATTCACTATCAGTAACATAGTAAGTCACAATGTGCCAGACCACAAAAGTAATGTATAATTACTTGTCTGATGTGCTCTCGGCATCACACGTTGCAGGATGGTATTTGTCATACAGACACGGAAAACATTAAATGAAACTTGATGCAAATACACAGGGCTTGTTTTCGTTATATTATCTCTCAAGTGTCACATACATTAAATAATACGACAAGTTAAAAAAAAGATTTATTATTAACTTGAGCAGGAGTCGAACCGTTGTCTCATACACTTTTGTCTTCCGAAGCTGGAACACTAACCACTTTTTCTTTCTTTTTTGCATTTTGTTCGTTAGTGTTCGTTGTATCTGTTCGTAGCGGACGTCACATGACATCCGTTGAAATTCGTTGTTGATCCCTTCAGTCAGTTTTTTTATCTGACTGAACTATTGTGCCGGCAATCACTTGACTACCATGAAGTCTAATGTCCAACACCTACGCACAGATACATAAACCAAATTATAGACGCGTAAAACTTCTCATGTGATTTTCGAGGAACTGCCAGAGTAGTGCACCTTACTACTTGCATATTAAGTTGTTTTAATGGCCTATTAAAGGCGTACAAAGTTTGAATGATCCCATCGTCGTGCCCTCCCCTTGTCAGACCGGATCCGTTGATTGAAGAAGTGGCGTAATCAAACAAGCGTAACTGCAAGCGAACATTTAACAAAGAAGTGTACCATACACGTAAGTTGTTGCGTGGGTGCAACGTAGGAATGTCTCATTTTCAGCCTCGAAGTTACTTAGTGGACTAATACAGGAGTAAAGGAACTTGTATATTTGTCCGAAAAAATAAAAACGCATGAAAACTCCCACGGAGAGTAGCTAAAACTTACAGATTATTTCACTCATGCCTTAAACTGTACTTAATTATGTATAAAACATATGGCTATAGTTGTATAAATACGTTCATAAGCATAGCTGTCGTACAGCAGATGCTATTGATTCCACACTCTCAAATTTATATGAATTTAAAAATTTTTGAACATCCAGAATGTATTCTTGTGAGCTGCCACTGCCTACAGCTATAAGATCAGTGATGCAGTCCATAGCGAAAGAACAACTATAAAGTTATTTTAAAGAAAATTACTCATTTTATGATACCCAGCCCAACTATTAGAAGGAGAAGTCAATTACAACTGCAGTACATGCCTTAGTTACAAATATAAATCAGGAGCCTCTAACACTGGTACTCTATGCTCTTAGTAAGGCATTCAACTGTATCCCACATAAGTCCATGTTCATTGGGCTAAACTCATATGCTATCGGGCGAGATGTTCTACAAAACTTTCGAATCCTACATAAGTAAGGCATGTTGTGTCACTGCCGGGAGCAGGCTAAGGTGAAACGAAGTTAAAACACGGCGTGCCGCAGGGACCTGTACTAGGGCCTCTGTTCTTAATTTCCTTTAATGGCATAGGCTACAACTGGCACATCTTGCAGTTCGCAGATGATACAAGTTTGTTCTCAAAAATGGAAAATGTAGTTCAAGTTGTTCAACAAGCACAAGTCCTATTCAGTGAGGCCAAGGTAAAATTAATGAAGTCAAAACACAGTGGAAGATATGCAGCCTCATTGATACAGGAGCACTTGGCTACACCACTAAACATGTACGTTCCAAACTCTCGCACATTGTATACTTCTTGAAGAAATTAAAAAGTTGTTAAAGCTTTCGTGGCCAACTGCCTATTGGCTTCTATCTTGGGTTCTTCGACCGACGTTCACCTGATGATTTTATTGACGTTTCGCCAGCATGAGTGACTGGCATTGTCAAAGCTTCACCCTCCATTGCTGGTGGTGAACTAGATCTGAGTTCGCGGCGGCAGACTATTTGTACACTATGTGATCAAAAGTATCCAGAAACCTGGCTGAAAATGGCTTAATAGTTCCTGGCGCCCTTCAACGGAAATGCTGGAATTCAGTATGGTGTTGGATCAACATTAGCCCTGATAACAGCTTCCACTCACGCAAGCATGTGTTCAATTGGGTCCCGGAAGGTTTCTTGGGGAATGGCAGCCCATTTTTCACGGAGTGCTGCACTGAGGAGAGGTATCGATGTCGGTCAGTGAGCCCTGCAAGAAGTCGGCGTTCTAAAATATCCCAGAGGTGTTCTATAGGATATAGGACTCTGTGCAGGTCAGTCCATTACAGGGATGTTATTGTCATGTAACCACTCCACCACAGGCCGTGCATTATGAACAGTGGGAAGCAAGAAGATGCTTAAAATATCAATGTAGGCCTGTGCTGTGATAGTGATACGCACAACAAGGGGTGCAAACCCCCTCGATGAAAAACACGACCACACCACAACACCACCGCCTCATTATTTTACTGTTGGTGTTACACATGCTGGCAGATTACGTTCACTGGACGTTCGCCATACCCGCACCCAGCCATCGGATCGCCACATTGTGTACCGTGATTCATCACCCCACAGGACGTTTTTCCACTGTTCAGTCACCCAATGTTTACGCTCCTTACACCAAGCGAGGCGTCGTTTGGCATTTACCGGCGTGATGTGTGGCTTGTGAGCAGCTGCTCGACCATGAAATCCAAGTTTTCTCACCTCCCGCCGAACTGTCAGAGTACTTGCAGTGGATCCTGATGCAGTTTGGAATTCCTGTGTGATGGTCTGGAAAGATGTCTGCCTATTACGCATTACGACCCTCTTCAACTGTCGGCGGTCTCTGTCAGTCAACGTACGAGTCGGCCTGTACTATTTTGTGCTGTAGGTGTCCCTTCACGTTTCCACTTCCCCATCACATCGGAGACAGTGGACCTAGGGATGTTTAGGAGTGTGGAAATCTCGCGTACAGATGTATGACTCAAGTGACACCCAGTCGTCTGACCACATTTGAAGTCCGTGAGTTCCACGGAGCATCCCATTCTGCTCTCTCACTGTGTTTACTGAGGACGCTGATATGGAATACCGCAGTAGGTGGCAGCACAATGCACCTAATATGAAAAACGTATAGTTTTGGGGGTGTCCGGATACTTTTGATCACATAGTGTATCTGGCGCGACAAAGTGCGAGGGCTTTTCAGGAGTCATTCCCGGTGCGGTTCTCTTGCTACCTGCGCCAGTCGTTCGCTGCAACACGGGAAGCCAGGATCCGTTTACCATAACGCTTTCTTCTTTCTTGTTGGAGATATTCCCGTGTTTTTTTATTTAAATAGCTTCTCTGAAAAAGAGGGTGTGATAGTGCTCCTCTACAGCCAGAACTCCCGTGTCGGAGAATTTTACCACGTGGTCGGTCTCACACAGTGCTTGGTCTGCCGCGGTTGATTTCTCCACCTGTCCCAACCTGCAAAGTCGCTTATGGTCTCTGAGCCTGGTGTTGATTGATCGTTTAGTCATTCCGGCATAAGCTTTTCCGCATGCGCATGGTATGCGGTCCATTCCGGACATTGGAAGTGGGTCCCTTTTCTCCTTTGCCAATGTAAGACACTCTTTGATCTTCTTCGTCAGTTTGAGTATCGTCTTTACGCGGTGTTTGCGCAATATACGACCGATTTTGTCCGTCACTCTGGGAATGTATTGCGGAAAGGCCGTATCCGACATTTCAGTTCTTGGTTTGTCATTTCGCCGAGTGTTTGGCTCTGTTACACTTCTAATACAGCGTGTGGAGTACCCATTGCTCCTCAGAACACTTTCCAAATGTTGCATTTCGCGTCTGAGGTGCTGCGGCTCACTTATTCGTCGTGCTCGCGTTGCGTCCATATATATTATCATGCCTCTATTCTGGCTCGGGTGGTGGTTTTATAGATGGTGCAGGTGTCGGTCCGTGGGTGTCGGTTTTCGAATCACGCTGTGTTCCAGGTTTTCGCCATCCTTGGTGACCAGCACGTCTAGTAGTTTTTGGTCCTTTTCTACTTCCATGGTAACTTTTATGTTGACATGGAGGCTGTTCAAGTGTCTTAGGAAGTCACCGAGTTGCTCTTCACCATGGCTCCACAGCTTAGGTTTGCAAGTCGCCAGGTCCAGTGCCTGTGCTTCGAAATATTCCATGAAGAAGTTGGCTCCCACTCGACTAAGAGGACCACTCATGGCGACGCTTTCCAGCTGTTCGTAGAAATTGCCATTCCACGTAAAATAGCTCGTTGTGGGACATGCATGAAAGAGCATTGTGATGTCTTAAGGGAAAATGGAACCGATTCGCTCCAGAGGGTCACTGAGTGGCACTTTCATAAACAAAAAAACAATATCAAAACTGACCAGGGTGTCGTTTGGTGCAAGTTTTTGTTTCCTCAGCTTCTCAGTGAAATGTCCTGAGTCTTTTTGTATGTGTCAGGCTTCCCTACGTGAGGCTGCAGCAGAGAGGCCAAGTGTTTTGCCACTTTATACGTCGGTGAGCCAGGAATGCTAACAATCGGTCTTAGTGGAACGTTGTTCTTACATGGCATCCGTCCATCCTCGAAGGATGACACAGTCACTAGCTGTATTTTCCCACTGACTTGGGTCGATGCTGGCCTTGGTCAGATCTCTCTTGCAGACATCCTTGAAGGGAGGGTGTGGTGTTCATATTGGCCCCACACCCTCTCGAAGTACTCCATACAGCACTTTTTTCGATATTTGCTCAGGATCCATGCGCCTGACATGTCCCAGCCACCTTAGACGTCGGTGACTCAGGGGTGCATGAATTTTGGTTGTGCTTGCAAGCTGTAATACTTCGGCGTTGGGTACTCTATTCTTTCAAGAGATCTAAAGGATCCTCTGGAGACAACGGAGATGGAAACTCTTCAGTCTGGATTCGTGTTTAGCAAGAGTTGTCCATGTCTCACAGCTGTACAAACGGGTGCTGATAATACAAGCTTGCAATTTAGTTTTTCATGTGAGTAGTCCATTCTTCCATACTGTGTTTTTCAGTCTACCCATGACAGCCGATGTTTCTGCAATTCTTAATCTCAGTGTCCACAGACAAGTTGCTACTTATTGTAGATCCCAAGTAGGTAAAATGATCAACTACCTGGGTAGGATTGCCGTCAATGCTGATGGATGAAGGTTGGTGGTGCCCTGCTCCTTGATCTTAGTCTTTTGGGTGCTGATGGTAAGACCAAATTTTGCACATGCATGTGATAAGGGGAAAAGAAAACGCCACACTGAGTAGGAGCTAACGCACACCCCTGCTTTACACCGCTATTACAGGGAATGATTTCGATGTTTTGCCGTTGAAACAGACTGTTGCTTGCAATTTTCTCGTGGAAAGAGACAGTTATTCGTAGTAGTTTAGGTAGGCGTCCAATCTTCTGCAGCAACTTGAAGAGCCCATTTCTGCTCGCTAAATCAAATGCTTTGACAAGGTCAACAAAAGCAATATACAGTGATCTGTGCTGTTCATGGCACTTCTCTTGCAGTTGTCGTACAGAAAAATATCATGTCCATAGTTCATCGGCCTGGGTATATTCTAGACGCTAGGAATTACGGCCGTATTTGAATGACTCTTGCATAAGCCTTCCCAGCTACACTCAACAGTGAAATGCCTCGGTAATTGTTGCAATCACTTCTGTCTCCTTTCTGTTTGTACAAAGTAACAATCTTGGAATTTCGCATATTTAGTTGGACGTAGCCTTTTTCCCAGTTGATTGTGAGAAGTGAATGTAGGTGCTGTACAAGGACAAGCTTGTATACTCAATAATCTCTGCAGGAATCCCATCTTCTCCTGGAGCCTCTCCATTAGCTATGCAATCTATCGCTCTGCCAAGTTCTTTCATAGTGGTCATTGCATCAAGCTCTTCCATAACTGACATTTGTTTGATGCCATGAAGTACATCGTCGCTTACTTCATTTTCAGCTGCATACAGCTCGAGGCAGTGTTCAACCCAGCGCTCCATCTGATTACCTCCTTCAGTAATAACTTTTCTTGTTTTCGTCTTCAGAGGAGTTATTTCTCTGACACTTGGATCAACTAATTTCTTAATGCCATCGTACATTGCCTTAATGTCCCCAGAATCGAATTCTGTATATCTGCACATAAATTTCGCCAATAGTTATTTGCGCATCTCCAAGATTTTTCTCTTGCCCTGTTCTTTGCTTCTCACCACTCATCCCGAGTTCTTCCTTTAAATGCGAACATTTTTAGGTTAGGCTTTACCGTGACTGTTATTGACATTAAATGAAACAATAAGTTTACTGTTACCAGTCACTGTTTATTTGTTTCCACGACGCGTTTCAAAGGTTTAAACCTCCATCATCAGGTGGATATACATCAGTTAATATGGCATTTGTGTGTTTGTGTTGTGTTACGATTTCTTTGGAGGAAGTTGTGACACTGTCTCCAGTGGTCACAGGATCCTTTCACAGTCGTAACACATCACATGAACACTATCATATTGATACAATATGATAGTGTTCATGTGATGTGTTACGACTGTGAAAGGATCCTGTGACCACTGGAGACAGTGTCACAACTTCCTCCAAAGAAATCGTAACACAACACAAACACACAAATGCCATATTAACTGATGTATATCCACCTGATGATGGAGGTTTAAACCTTTGAAACGCGTCGTGGAAACAAATAAACAGTGACTGGTAACAGTAAACTTATTGTTTCATTTAACCGAGTTCTTCCATTTGAGTTTCTTTTATGAGCAAGTAGGGCTTTCCGTTTTGCCTCAATGACTGGTTCCATCTCCTCCAAATTTTGCCCCTACCAGTCCTTGTTTCTATTCTCTTTCATTCCGCAGGCCAATACTGACGAGATGTAGATGGCGTCAGAAAGTTGTGCCCATTTGTTATCAATATTCATTTCTGTTTGTGTGTTTCTTGATAAAGCACTTTCAAAACTACTGGAAAATTCTTGTTTTTGTTGCGAGCTATGAACATGATACGTGTTGATCCGCGGTTGACCTCTGCTTAGCGTGGCGATATTTCTTAGGGGTGAGCCTCAGTCTGCTCCCCACCAAAGCATGGTCAGTGTTGCAGTCAGTGCTATGATAACTTCGTGTCAGTAGGACATTTTTTAGATCTGCACGCCTAGCTATGAAAAAATCAAGTTGGTGCCAGTGATAAGAGCAGGTGTGTCTCCAGGTCCCCTTGTGCCGTCTTTAACTTTGCAATATGTGTTTGTGATACAGCAGACTTCTAGCAATCCGTGGCCATTATCATTTATTTTTCTCACTCCATGATGACCCAGGTAAGTCAGCCACATGTCATTATCTGACCCAACTCGAGCATTAAAGTCACCTAGAATATATCGTGAGTCTGAGTCAGGTACTTTGGCTATTCTGTCTCTGAGTAAATCATAAAATAGATCCTTCTCTTCTACGCTGGATTAGAAGGTGGGAGCATACACATTAAAGACGTTGTTAGTCCCACTTGTAGAGCATACTTGGAAAGTAATACCCCGCTCTGCTCCACCAGATGGTGGCACACCAGAAGAACGTGTAATTAGCTTCTCTAATACAGCCCGTGTCTGGTAGCTGCGTCTTCTATAGTCCCACAACGTCCAGATTCAAGCGATGGAGCTCCCTATCAATAACTGCAGTCTTACGGATGAAATCAACGTCTTGGGTATCGTCAGTGTATCTTGGACACATGGTCCTGGTATTCCAGGTGGCAATACGAAATGGCGGTTTCTTAATTATTTTCTTTTTGTTTAATGTAGGCGTACTTTATCTATTCGCTTCACGCACCCTGTGAAGCAGGCGAGTAGTGACGGGACAGCACCTTATTGGCTGGGGGCTGCCCAGCTTAGGGCGGGCGGTAGCTCTCGACCTAAATGATAGTGTCCAGAGGTTGCAGGAGCTGTCGGGAGGGGACGTAGTACGTCTTCCCACCGCTTTTGGGGCCCCACTCCAGATTTTCTTTTAGGGTTTTCTCCCTTAGCCTTCACGAACGTTGTTCTTATGGATCTTAGGTAATCCATACAGACGAGGAGGTAGCGCTTCTGTGTTGCTCAGGTTCCTCTGTGTGCCCACCTGCAGAGAACACGTCTTGATTAACCGATTCGTATTCCGTGTGATACGTTGCGTCGGATTTGCGCTTGGTTTTCGATACATCGTCGGATCTAATAGGTCCGGGATCTTTTGCTCATCTTCACTACGACGGCCGCACTTCCCTTATCGGCAGACAGTGCCAGTATACTCTTGTCGGCATTAAAATTCTTAATAGCTTGTGCCTCTTTTTTCTTCAGATTGCAAGCTGGTGGTTTTGTTCGGCGCAGTGTTCTGGCTGTTTCAGTGCGTATTTTCTCTGCTCTTTCACAAGGTAGGGTCCAAATGGCCGCTTCGGTATTAGCAATGATGTCCTCCATAGGTATAATTCTCGGGATGATAGCGAAATTCCCTCCTTTTTGACGAACAGACACTTCCTCTTCGGTCAATTGTCGTTTAGTGAGGTTGACCACTGTGCATGATATGTCGGGATTCGCCTTGTCAGTCTGCTTCTGGCATCTTTCAAACTTTTTCTTCTGTCGCTCAGTGCAGCGCTCGAGTTCGTTCTGCAGGCTCCTGTGGGTGATGCTGTCGATCTTGCCCCAGTCGTCTCGATGCATTCTGCTACTTAGCTGCTGGCGAAACGTCAGTAAAATCATTAGACGAACGTCGGCCGAAAAACCCGAGACAGAAGCCAAAAGGCAGTTTGTAAACTAAAACGTGTAAAATCAGAACAGTACCTACCAACAGCATACTATGCAATGTTCCACACCCAAGTCAGCTATGGGCTGTTACTGTGGGGCCATTCTGCAGGCTACAAGAATGTGCTTTTATTGCAAATGAAAGCAACAGGGATCATTACCTCACACAAAAAATGACCATTGTAAACCAGTTTTCCGGATTAAGATTTCTGACTTTTTTCAGTCAACATATTTTCAGTTGCCTTGTTCACACAAGGGCAAATCATAAGAGCAGCGGCAAGAGAATGAAGTTCATCAACACACCACTCATTACAAACACAGTATAGAGAGTCTAAGACGTTGTTTAACTAAGACACACAACAGATGCCACATGGTGGCCCTAAAATTATATAATCCTTTATCTAAGGATACTCAGTCACTACGAACTGAACAATTTAGAACAAAAATTATGCATTTTAGAAGCACCACCTTTGTACAGGACTGAAGAATACTTCTCTGGTGTCAGAACAGTATCTACCTGAGCTGCAACTTACTGCAGATGAAAACAGCAGTGACTCTGCTATTTTACTACACTGTACAAAATTGCTAACGCTCTTGTGGCCATTTGTTGACAAATTGCCTGTTGGTTTCTGTCTCAGGTCCTTCAGCCGAAATTCCTCGGATAATTTTTCTGACATTTCGCCATTTTCTGCCATTTCGCTGACATTGTCAAAGCTTCGCCCTCCATTGCTGGTGGTGGACTAACTTTTTCTGGCAGTGGGGGACGGGGGTGTGAAGCTTTCATAATGCCAGCCACTTGCGCTGTCAAAACGTCAGAAAAATCACCAAAGAAATGTTGGCCAAAGAACCTGAGACAGAAGCCAACAGGTACTTGTTTTACTACTCTGTGTTATAATATTGATTGTCTTATTGTAGTAAAGTATGTTGTAATCTAGTTCTTAACTTTATCTTTTATAGTATCCTTTTTAGTACTGTAGTTTAAGCTGCCATTGCTGGTGAATGACATAGAATTGGTACTTAAGGTAAATCTTCCGTATAATCTCTTATCCACCACACATGGAATTTTCAGTGTATAAATAAATAAATGACTACAATAAATTACAGATCACCCCAAACCATTTATCACAAATGTACACATTATGCACATAAACCCACTAACGAGATAGCTCTCGAGTAATAAACTGAAATATCCTAGATTTCTATTAACCAAATATCCTATCTTATTAATGGACTGAAAATTACCACCAAAAAAACCACACCAGCTGACAACATTCAGATACCAGTTTTTGGTGTTAAAAATAAATTATCACATATAAAATACACACAAAATCACTATATTGTTGCAACACTACAAAAATAATCTATGTCCCCTTCGTTTCCTCACTGTCTGCTGTCTCCAGACTTCACAACATGGCAATACAATTGTAACAAACAGAAATACTGTAAACAAATTATTGCTGCTACCTCTTATAGATAAAACCAAAAAACTCCTTTCTCGTCGCCAGTAATTGTCCTAAGCAGAGCAAGTTAACCCACGTATTTCATCAAACATGCATTAAGACCAAATATAGTGCATAATTATCTCAGAGAATCTCAAAATATCAGCCTTAACACACAACTACATTGATAACAAAATTTAATAAATAAAAATGCAATAACACAAACAGCAAAACTCACTCAACCTTTGAACTGAAAATTCTCTTTTTATGGACTGCTTTAGTTATCCTTAATTCATGGATTACTGTGTTCTGACTCATTTCTTAGTCCTACCCTCACATAACCCACTTTCTGTACTTTCTAACGGCCTCAACGTTTGGATCATTGTGGCAACATATCTCAACTTTCAAAATATTTAGTAAATACTTATAACAATTATTATGAAGTCATTACTGAAAGTTTCATACTTCCCCCTATTTCACTTAACTCATTATTTTCATCTAGAGGCATTCTACACATTCTGCATTTAAATAAAACATTACTTACAATAATTACTTTCAGGTAATTCAAAATCAACTACTTTACTTTTCTTCTGATGAGAATCTGATTCAATATATACTTCATCAGAAGATGTATAGATTCGCACATAAACACATTTAAATACAGAAGATTTAACTGCAATTACAGACCATCATATAATCTAGCAGTTACAGTTCCACATCATACCTATATGGTAACCTATTCTTTCTTTTATGGTTGCTACATGACCTAACCTCTCTGCACCAGATAGCTTTAACAGCTAACAGGACTTCCTATACCTCTAACTCATTAACCGAACATTGAGTCACAGACAAACTACCCACAAAAATTCGTCGAGTAGGTGTCCTTTCAAATTTTTCTCTGATTCTGTCACCCCCTGTATTTAGCCAATCAGTTTGTTTCTACTTATTTCTTCACTAGTTTACTGGGATTTTTTCTGCTTTTATCTCTGCGAAATGAAATTTTGCAGTGTTTCTATTTTTGATATGGTCCTACAAGTTTTATGGTAGTCCACATGTAGCACTAGAATGCCACTAATAGCATTCTCATACACATTACCCACTCTAAGACTAATTACAGTTTGAATCCTTTCAGTAGCGTCTTGCCTCAGCTGTCTCTCATCTAAAAGATCCTTCTCCATTGCATGGATGCAATCCTTAATCATTGTATCAATCTCTTTTTATTTAAATGGTTTTATGTCGCATCCGAAGAACAAAATTACATTAAAAGCAGCTACTAAGTGAGGTTTTCCTTACTTAAAGCTTCCGTTTTCTTTGTTCTGAAGCCTATCAGTATCCACTCATTGTTCCAGTCACTATCCACAATCATAAGCTCTACACTACCCACAAATAAATGTGCCTATACTGCACTGTCATCAACATCACTTGTAACATCATTAACATCATTACTAGACTTCAGTGTACCATTCATGGCATCAATAAAATCTTCTACTGCTTCCTCATTATGCAGGTCATAAACATCACTGAACCTGTATTCTCCTAAAAATGCCAATTCCAAAAACATTCTTTTACTGGTTCACCTACCTGCACTCAGTTTACGTCAGTACTGAAACATGCACCTCCTTGTACATCTCCATCAACAAAACACCTACAAAAAATAATAATTCTATGTAGATCAATGGCTTGGTGAAAGCCTTTCAATTGGGTGACTTGTTTGTCACTAACTTACTGCTACAGTAATCCTATGGCGCAAAGGAGACCTACAGTATGAACTGGAATCCAAACTACATGCTGTTCCTAGCAAATCTTTACCTCACTGTGATAAAGCAGACTGAAATATTCTTTGGCCTGACCAGGACTGGACTCCATGTTAAAAACGAAGGAAAAAAAAAAGAAACCCTGACACAAGTTCTTTGTCCTGCACTGAGCTTACACCACCTACATCTGGGTGTGATGCCATCACATTCAACACAATATTATTACTGTTACCATTCACACATCTATTCACCTCATTACAGTGCACATTTATTTAATCTGGTATCACAGCTGTATCATTCTTTAAACCTTCACATGACATGATAGCTGCCAATTGCCTATTATTAGCTTCAGCATTAAAATATCTTACTGCTGCACTAAACACTTTACTCAGAATGTTAACTGTGTAATATGGTGCTTTAATCTATTTACAGAGTGGCACATTTGCAAACATCATAAACTGCACAGTTACTTAACTTAGCCAGTGAATGATCTGGCTCCTATGGGCTTACTGCCTTAGCAAAATGCAGCCCACAGCTCTGTTTCAGATCCCTTCAAAATTTTGTTGCACATTCTCAAATAATTCACATCATCCCAGCGTAGCACTGACTCTGAAACAAAATCTAAACAACAATGAGCCACCAGTTACATGTGCATGAACTATTTATAACATTTTAGTAATGCATGCAATATGAAACACTCACTCACACACACACACACACACACACACACACACACATGCACAGCCACTGCCATCTCTGGGCACTGTGGAGCAACAGTCAGTGATGGCAGTTCTGATCGGTTCCCAGTATTAGCTTCTGTGCAGGGCTGCTACCACACTTAACAATTTTTAGGTCATCATAAATTTCTGTTTGTCTGTTGTCCCCATCCATAAGGTGCTGTACAAATCTGAGGTGATAGGTCATACTATTTTGTGTCCTTATGTGTTCTGTCCCCCCCCATGAACCATGGACCTTGCCGTTGGTGGGGAGGCTTGCGTGCCTCAGCGATACAGATGGCCGTACCGTAGGTGCAACCACAACGGAGGGGTATCTGTTGAGAGGCCAGACAAACGTGTGGTTCCTGAAGAGGGGCAGCAGCCTTTTCAGTAGTTGCAGGGGCAACAGTCTGGATGATTGACTGATCTGGCCTTGCAACATTAACCAAAACGGCCTTGCTGTGCTGGTACTGCGAACGGCTGAAAGCAAGGGGAAACTACAGCCGTAATTTTTCCCGAGGACATGCAGCTTTACTGTATGATTAAATGATGATGGCATCCTCTTGGGTAAAATATTCCGGAGGTAAAATAGTCCCCCATTCGGATCTCCGGGCGGGGACTACTCAGGAGGATGTCGTTATCAGGAGAAAGAAAACTGGCGTTCTACGGATCGGAGCGTGGAATGTCAGATCCCTTAATCGGGCAGGTAGGTTAGAAAATTTAAAAAGGGAAATGGATAGGTTTAAGTTAGATATAGTGGGAATTAGTGAAGTTCGGTGGCAGGAGGAACAAGACTTCTGGTCAGGTGACTACAGCGTTGTAAACACAAAATCAAATAGGGGTAAAGCAGGAGTAGGTTTAATAATGAATAGGAAAATAGGAATGCGGGTAAGCTACTACAAACAGCATAGTGAACGCATTATTGTGGCCAAGATGGATACGAAGCCCACACCTACTACAGTAGTACAAGTTTATATGCCAACTAGCTCTGCAGATGATGAAGAAATTGAAGAAATGTACGATGAAATAAAAGAAATTATTCAGATAGTGAAGGGAGACGAAAATTTAATAGTAATGGGTGACTGGAATTCGAGTGTAGAAAAAGGGAGAGAAGGAAACATAGTAGGTGAATATGGATTGGGGCTAAGAAATGAAAGAGGAAGCCGCCTAGTAGAATTTTGCACAGAGCACAACTTAATCATAGCTAACACTTGGTTTAAGAATCATGAAAGAAGGTTGTATACGTGGAAGAACCCTGGAGATACTAAAAGGTATCAGATAGATTATATAATGGTAAGACAGAGATTTAGGAACCAGGTTTTAAGTTGTAAGACATTTCCAGGGGCAGATGTGGACTCTGACCACAATCTATTGGTTATGACCTGTAGATTAAAACTGAAAAAACTGCAAAAATGTGGGAAATTAAGGAGATGGGACCTGGATAAACTGAAAGAACCAGAGGTTGTACAGAGTTTCAGGGAGAGCATAAGGGAACAATTGACAGGAATAGGGGAAAAAAATACAGTAGAAGAAGAATGGGTAGCTCTGAGGGATGTAGTAGTGAAGGCAGCAGAGGATAAAGTAGGTACAAAGACGAGGGCTGCTAGAAATCCTTGGGTAACAGAAGAAACATTGAATTTAATTGATGAAAGGAGAAAATATAAAAATGCAGTAAATGAAGCAGGCAAAAAGGAATACAAACGTCTCAAAAATGAGATCGACAGGAAGTGCAAAATGGCTAAACAGGGATGGCTAGAGGACAAATGTAAGGATGTAGAAGCTTATCTCAGTAGGGGTAAGATAGATACTGCCTACAGGAAAATTAAAGAGACCTTTGGAGAGAAGAGAACCACGTGTATGAATATCAAGAGCTCAGATGGCAGCCCAGTTCTAAGCAAAGAAGGGAAGGCAGAAAGGTGGAAGGAGTATATAGAAGGTTTATACAAGGGCGATGTACTTGAGGACAATATTATGGAAATGGAAGAGGATGTAGATGAAGACGAAATGGGAGATACGATACTGCGTGAAGAGTTTGACAGAGCACTGAAAGACCTGGGTCGAAACAAGGCCCCCGGAGTAGACAACATTCCATTAGAACTACTGACGGCCTTGGAACAACCAGTCATGACAAAACTCTATCAGCTGGTGAGCAAGATGTATGAGACAGGCGAAATACCCTCAGACTTCAAGAAGAATATAATAATTCCAATCCCAAAGAAAGCAGGTGCTGACAGATGTGAAAATTACCGAACTATCAGTTTAATAAGCCACGGCTGCAAAATACTAACGCGAATTCTTTACAAACGAATGGAAAAACTGGTAGATGCAGACCTCGGGAAGGATCAGTTTGGATTCCGTCGAAATGTTGGAACACGTGAGGCAATACTGACCTTACGACTTATCTTAGAAGAAAGATTAAGAAAAGGTAAACCTACGTTTCTAGCATTTGTAGACTTAGAGAAAGCTTTTGACAATGGTGATTGGAATACTCTTTTTCAAATTCTAAAGGTGGCAGGGGTAAAATACAGGGAGCGAAAGGCTATTTATAATTTGTACAGAAACCAGATGGCAGTCATAAGAGTCTAGGGGCATGAAAGGGAAGCAGTGGTTGGGAAAGGAGTGAGACAGGGTTGTAGCCTCTCCCCGATGTTATTCAATCTGTATATTGAGCAAGCAGTAAATTGTAATTCTGTCAGAGACGGCAAAGGACTTGGAAGAGCAGTTGAATGGAATGGACAGTGTCTTGAAAGGAGGATATAAGATGAACATTAACAAAAGCAAAACGAGAATAATGGAATGTAGTCAAATTAAATCGGGTGATGCTGAGGGAATTAGATTAGGAAATGAGACACTTAAAGTAGTAAAGGAGTTTTGCTATTTAGGAAGTAAAATAACTGATGATGGTCGAAATAGAGAGGATATAAAATGTAGACTGGCAATGGCAAGGAAAGCGTTTCTGAAGAAGAGAAATTTGTTAACATCGAATATCGATTTATGTATCAGGAAGTCGTTTCTGAAAGTATTTGTTTGGAGTGTAGCCATGTATGGAAGTGAAACATGGACGATAACTAGTTTGGACAAGAAGAGAATAGAAGCTTTCGAAATGTGGTGCTACAGAAGAATACTGAAGATAAGGTGGATAGAGCACGTAACTAATGAGGAGGTATTGAATAGGATTGGGGAGAAGAGAAGTTTGTGGCACAACTTGACTAGAAGAAGGGATCGGTTGGTAGGACATGTTTTGAGGCATCAAGGGATCACAAATTTAGCATTGGAGGGCAGCGTGGAGGGTAAAAATCGTAGAGGGAGATCGAGAGATGAGTACACTAAGCAGATTCAGAAGGATGTAGGTTGCAGTAGGTACTGGGAGATGAAGCAGCTTGCACAGGATAGAGTAGCATGGAGAGCTGCATCAAACCAGTCTCAGGACTGAAGACAACAACAACAACATGTGTTCTGTGTATCTAATGTTAAAATGGTTCAAATGGCTCTGAGCACAATGGGACTCAACATCTGAGGTCATCAGTCCCCTAGAACTTAGAACTACTTAAACCCAACTAACCTAAAGACATCACACACATCCATGCCTGAGGCAGGATTCGAACCTGCGACCGTAGTGGTCGCGCAGTTCCAAACTGTAGCGCCTAGAACAGCTTGGCCACACAGGCCGGTCTAATGTTAAAGTTTCTCATGTCTGCCCAGTATAAATTGACTTGCAATTTGAAATATAAGACAATGAATGCTAGCTGTATTGTGTTTGTCTGCGCTCAGTTTCTTTTACATAAAGTTCTCTGCTCTATAGGCTGATTTATTCCTTGTTGTCAGAGCGTGCTGCCAAACTTGCAAACTGCTTTATTGCTATAGATGAGTGTATACCATTTGATTATTATTGTGGATGCTTTTTGTTCAGGTGCATTGTGTGTGTGTGTGTGTGTGTGTGTGTGTGTGTGTGTGAGGGATATGCACTACATAACCCATTCATGTGTGATCTAGTTTGTCTAGTTTGGAAACCAGTTCCTTTATGTGTTATTGGCTGCTTTGAGATTTTGTGAATGGCTGTGCTTGTGGTGATGGGTATCCTGTATATGGAAAACTAATGTTGGTTGTTGTGTCTATGTCTTATTTCAAGGTTGAAACAAAAATTAACTTGTTTGTAATTTTATATTTCTGTGCCAGTATTTTATTCTATATAGTTTCGGTTTAGGTTTGGTGTCAAATATTGTGTTCTCAGAGTGATTTAAGATTATAATGACTGTGAGTCCACTGACTGGTGATCCCATGGAGAGTTCATCTTGCTGTGGATAGAATTGGTTATCAAATAAGAAACAGTATTCCTTACATTAATTTTAGGGTGACTATTACTCTTTCCTGTTAGGTTTGGTAATGTTTTTCTCCTGCTCTAATTGTAGTTTGATTATTATGTTTATGGTGATGTGAGAATATTCATTTATATGGTATAGATGTTGAATGGTGTGCTTTGTCATAGAGGCACCATGCCTTCTCTCAAATGGACGTCTTTAGATGGACCGTGTTGTTCTTCTCGGGTAAGGTAACAATCCTGATGAGTGAAGGGGTATGTAGTAGGGCTACCTCTGTACAAGTGCATTTTGTTAGTGCGGGTTGTCTCCATCAGGGGCAGGTATGCACTCAGGGGCAAACCTATTGTTCTCCTTTGATTGACAGCTACTTAACCTATTGTTCTCCTTTGATTGATGGGTCCTTAACTTATTGTTCTGTTAAGTGGTTTTCCATGTTACTGCACTTAACCTATTGTAGTTCCACCCCCTCCCACTACCGTCTCCCCTCAGGAAACCCCACCCCCCACTCCTCGCTGCTACAGGTACACTTTCAGGTCTGAGTTAACCTATTGTTCTGCTTTTCCATGTCACCCCCATTTCCTTTTGATTGACAGACACTTAACCTATTGTCCCTCCCCCCTGCCCTCTCCCTATCCCCCAATCCCCTCCCCCTCACTGTTGCAGGTACACCTTATTGGAATAGGCTCCCCTCTCACTCTTATCAGTTATATTGAGTACTTAGTTCAATTGATCAATTAATTAACCTCTCTGGTGGGAAAGTGCCATGGCACCCTGCCACACCCCCCTGGCAGGAAGTTCAAATTCTATCAGGACAATGAGACCTCTACTAACCTAAGAAAATCGGGGTAAGATAGGTCACTTGGGCTACCTCCACTAATCTAAGTCATCCCACTAGTCATAAAATGTATAACCTATCATTAACTAACATAGTTTTCCAGACAGCAGTAGAAACAGAAATTTAATGGTATGTGTTGTAAAATCCCATGTAATATAAACAAAGAGATCATTCGTTTACTGTATTCAAAATATTAAACAAAAATTATTAATTCTGATAAATGTTATTAAAAATCAAACACGTTATACTGATTGACAGTCAATATCGATAAGTGTAGGCCTACAGTTCTAGCTGTAGTTTGATTGATTTGTACTTATGAAACCTCACTTTACTCACCTTGACCTCTATGGAAACTGGACCATGAAAGGTATTGATTATTTCGCTAGTACCAATAGATCACTTTGGACACTGTGGAGGCTGAGTTCACTAACTCTGTTTTAGGTCATAGAATTCCACAAATAGCTCTTTATAAGTATGAGCCTTAAAAATAAACGTTCAGCCTAGGAAACAGCAACAGGAATAGTTAAAAACAGAAAAAATTTCGTGCATTATTCTAGAACCCTACAGCTGCGATTGAATTTTTTGTTATTAATAGTTTTGTTGATCAACTACCAAGTTTACTACACCATTGTGAATCTCTTCATCGGAAGCAGAATTTATAAATTTTGTGAGAATAATTTTTAAGAAATGGTTGACATTATGCGTACCAGAATGAGACTCAATATCAATCTCATTCTGGGAACATCCCCCAGGCTGTGGCTAAGCCATGTCTCCGCAATATCCTTTCTTTCAGGAGTGCTAGTTCTGCGAGGTTCGCAGGAGAGCTTCTGTAAAGTTTGGAAAGTAGAAGGCGAGATACTGGCAGAAGTAAAGCTGTGAGGACAAAGTGTGAGTCGTTCTTGGGTAGCTCAGTTGCCGACACGGTAGCTCAGCGTGTTCGGTCAGATAGCCGGTTGGCCTCTGTAATTAAAAAAACTGAGTGGAAGGATCAACCACCGAACTTGAACAGTATGTCTTGCGACGTCCGCAACGGCCAAACACAACGATCAATTACGAACAAAGTGCAAAAAAAAAAAAAAAATTGTTGGTAGAGCACTTGCCCGCGAAAGGCAAAGGTCCCGAATTCGAGTCTCGGTCTGGCACACAGTTTTAATCTGCCAGGAAGTTTCATTATGCATACACTCAAATTTGTTCTTCTACTTGGGTACAATGACGTCCAAATAGCCATTAAAATGTCTCATTCCTTTGTCAATGATGTAGCCGACGACATTGCTACTTAAAAATTGTGTCGATAGCAAGATAAATTATCAATTGCAGCTAAGGCAGTTAACAAGCCTTATATACATCCACACACACACACACACACACACACACACACACACACACACACACATATATATATATATATATATATATATATATATATATATATATATATATATTCTCAAAATATGCTATCGTAACATTACTCGATTCATTCCGTATTAAATTATTTGTCTTTTTTCAACTTTTAATTCACTAACAAATTGCCAGTTAGATCTGTGTCAGTAGTTGTATACTTTAAATAACTTACATGCACAGTGACTGCAAGAGGCAACGATGTTATCAATATGTTACTAAAAGAAAATAACATATACATGCAAATTTAAGGTGAAAAAAAAATCTTCTTAAATCAGATAGTTTTGATTTACTAGAGAAAGAACTATGCAAAGATTTATTTGTGGACAGAACTACAAAATAACTCACTTTACGCGCCAAATAATAATCATGACGTACAGTATTAACTTTCAGTATAAAACACTTTCCTTCTTAGGTTATTTGCGCATATGAATTAGTTTGCAACTTTGGCAATGCCAATATTTTTAGTTATTCCTTTAAGAAAATACAAAACCGACAAATCATTCAATCTCTTTTGTGTCACTGTTGACTGGAAAAACGTCTTCAATCGTCTAAGTACTGAAAACGACCGCTCCAAGAAGTAACAGGCATAGCTAAAACCATCGGAACAAACTTCACAAATTCTGTGAGTATTTCACGCATGGGACCACTGTTTTCTCCTCTTAAAATATGTGTAATGTCTGAAAAGTTGGGCACCTCCTCTTTCTCCGCTCTGCACACGTCCAGAAACACGTGCCTATCCAGCGTTAGCTTGTCTTTATCAAAGTCTGTCCCATAGAACTGCAGGATTCGATCAGCACCAATTTGACTGATAGCAAATGCTTCAAGTTCTGAAATAAGTTCCAGGACCTTTGAGCCAAATCTACGATTTAGCGAATCCACAGACGCATAAATCATTTCAATAAATGTTTGTGTTTACATTTCCTATGGCGTTTGATACGTCGTAGATTTTTGTCATCTTCCTTTTTCAAGGCAAAACTGGTGCATCAATGTTATGTTCCTCCGCTTTCCTAATGGTTTCATTCCAAAACTCAATATATATATACCTTTGTCAAACCAAACTTGCAGACAAAATTTCTACCAATATTTTGATTTTTCGGTATGACGATGATTTCTTCTGAAAAGAAGAATGAAGTTGCTCAATCCTGAAATTACATTTTCAGGAAATTAGAAATCTGAATTGACGCAGGTGTGCATAATGTCCACTAGCCTTCCCACCGACTTCACTTTTTTCTTCTGAGAGGTCTTCCAATAATTCCAAAAGCACGTCAAAATTACTTTCCAACGATTTTCGTGTTAGTACCCTGACACACCACCTCGTAGGACAGAATGGATGCAAAGACAGTATTTTGACGTTTTTTATAATACAATCTACGTTGTCTCTTTGTAGCGATTGAAACACCGTTATCCTCTTTGGCGAATGTCTTACAAATGATATTAATTCACGAACACTCGCCAGAAAGTCTTGCTCATAACTAATACCTTTCATCGCATTTTGTACTACCAAATTCAAATTATGCGCCGAACAATGAACGAAAGTAGCCCGCGACTCCAACTGAGTAATACTACTTTGTAATCATGTTAAATGTTCACTGACATTGCTCACGCCATCATAACATTGATGACGACAGTACTTTCTGTCGCCGGCCGCGATGGACGAGCGGTTCTAGGAGCTTCGGTCCGGAACCGCGCTACCGCTACGGTCGCAGGTTCGAATCCTGTCTCGGGTATGGATGTGTCTGTTGTCCTTAGGTTAGTTAGGTTTAAGTAGTTCTAGCTGACTGATGACCTCAGATATTAAGTCCCATAGTACTCAGAGCCAGTACTTCCTGTCGAGGGATAAACGTCTTACTGTATCCTGGACGACTTCAATGCTCTAGAATTTGTTGAAGCTACTTCATAGAAGCCCATAAAAACTTCAACTTAAAGATTTTTATGGACACATCTGAAACATAGGGATAATTGTTCATTCACTAATATGTCGGAAGTCTCATCTACGACAGGAAAAAAAAATATAGTGCATCTTTAATACATTTTACAGTGTTTTGCTGTACATCAGTGGATGACAACTAGACAGTTTCATTCAATATATCATGAGATACCCACTTATACGAAGTTCGCTGCAGCCAAGTTTTTAAGTTCAAAATGGTTCAAATGGCTCTGAGCACTATGGGACTTAACATCTATGGTCATCAGTCCCCTAGAACTTGGAACTACCTAAACCTAACTAACCTAAGGACATCACACAACACCCAGTCATCACGAGGCAGAGAAAATCTCTGACCCCGCCGGGAATCGAACCCGGGAACCCGGGCGTGGGAAGCGAGAACGCTACATCACGACTACGAGCTGCAGACTGAAGTTTTTAAGTCAGGAGCATCTTATGCTCCATACAGCAGCCACTGATGAATATTGCTTCATCGATGTGACCCCGAATTGCTATTCCTTACTGATGTGTGTGTGTGTGTGTGTGTGTGTGTGTGTGTGTGTGTGTGTGTGTGTGTGAATTCCTAAGGGAGCAAACTGCTGAGGTCATCGTTAAAATGGTTCAAATGGCTCTGAGCACTATGGACTTTACATCTGAGGTCATGAGTCCCCTAGAACTTAGAACTAATTAAACCTAACTAACCTAAAGACATTACACGCATCCATGCCCTAGGCAGGATTCGAACCTGCGACCGTAGCGGTCGCGCGGTTCCAGACTGAAGCGCCTAGAACCGCATGGCCACTGTGGCCGGCGGTCATCGTTCCCTAGACTTACACCTTACACACTACTTAAACTAACGTAAGCTAAACTATACTAAGAACAACACACAAACGCGTGCCCGAGGGAGGACTCGAATCTCCGGCGGGAGGAGCAGCGCAATCCGGGCAGGGCGCCTTAAGCCGCTCGGCTTCCTTGCTAACTTAAAAACTGAAGGGACGTTATTCTCCTTAAAAATCGCCTTGCGCGCATTTTTCATATCTTCTAATTTGTGTGTTTAGATAATGGATGACACATTGGTGCCTTGTTTCGCAGTTTCCAGAGCAGCCACGGAATAACGGTAAAGTGTGCTTTTTTCATGAACTCTGAAACGTTCAACTGACTTTTGTCACTGGGAAGATCCATTTCGAACAAGTGCATTACACGAATCCCTGTTTGCAGAAGTAGCAGTTGCCAACGTAAGCGCTACAGTGGAATCAAAAGCGTTTTTACACACACTAGAGAGCACTTTGTCCAATTATTTGTCGTAATAAGTCCGAGGAAATGTGCTTTTCTATCCTTCATTGTATGACCTGCCCGACCATTTCTTGACACTTCTTGCTGATGTACTACAGGAACTGGCAGAAGACACATTGACGGGTTCCTTATTTTTTAGCTGAACATGCTTTTCACTATTGTCGGTGTTAGCGGTATCAACCTGTGATGATGACGACAAACACATGACGAATTTATCCATAGTGACTTGGAAATCGTTTGGATTCGAAAGTATGTGTAGAAGCAATACTCAGTATTGTGTTTCAGATTTCCGCACGCGTCCTGCAATGACGCAACGTTTGAAAACTGTGAAACTTTTTGCCCAGCGAAAAGCTCGTCACTAGACCGTCTTCTTTGTTCTAGCTATTAATGCAGTAACACCACTTCAGTCTACAGTATAAGCTCTTACGTCCTTAAAAGACATTGTCTCAACAAATAAAGCGACAACAATCCAGATTACTTTAAAAAAACTTCACTGAAATCTTAAACCACACCGCTGTTACGTTAAAAAAAACTATCGAGGTAATCTGTAAAAAGTTGGCTTTCTTGTATCTCGGATTTTTCTTTATTAATGCTCAATATTGGCAAGCAGATATTTTAAAACAATTGTTGACGAATGGAGTGGGCGTATTGTAGCGTGGTACCTGTATGGAAACATAAAACCAAACCGAAAAGACGGTATTCCATTCACAGTATAGTGCAACTGTTATTCTGCGGAGTGCCTTTGACTTGGCCGGAGAAGGGCATGGAACGGAGTGGGGGGGGGGGGGGGGGGGGTTGTGCTGCTAAAAATTTTGTGGGGGGGGGGGGGTGCTCCTACAACATAATGTATGTGGGTGCTTAAACCCCGACGCACCCACGAAGTCGGCGTTGATTTGAACAGCAGCGATTAATTTGTGACGTTTTAAAGCCAGTGGTTGTGCTAAGTCTTCGAGATCATAAATAAGCTAACACAAGATTGCATGTTGCTCGTGCTATCCTGGCGTACCTCTATACAAAGGGTTTTCGACTATTGCTCTGGCTATACACACAACATTCTTGAATTTAATCCGTCGGCACTCCACATTGTCAACTTCAGAGATGAATGTTCCATTTTCGCTACTCAAGTAATCTGCGATATGTTTCATGTCGCACTTCCAAAGCAGTAATAATCGTCTACTTTCCTTAACCTGCCGTTAACTCATCTCTCATTGAGGCTTTAACATTCACATCTTCTTCTATACTTCATAAGCCACCTAATGATATGTGGTGAAGTTAACTTCGTATCCACAGTTTTTGACCCTTTCGTATTCCACTGGCGAAAGGTGCTTTGTAAGTAGATAGTTGGTAAACCTCCGTGTAAGCTAGAAATTCTCTGATTTTATCATAACCTTTTCGTGAGGCAGCTGGTGACAAGTGCGAACGTCACTGAACCATCAGTTTAATTCGTTGTGTCTGCAAAATACTGGCACCATTATTTACAAAACAATGGAAAGACTGGCAGAAGCCAACCTTAGCGCAGATCAGTTGAGGATATGGAGAAATGCTTACCCTAAGACTTATTTTAGAAGACAGAGAGATGAAAGCAAAAATTCGACAGTGTTGAATGGTGCATCTTTTCTGAAGCTCAGAAGGCAGCAATGATAAAATACAGAGAACGAAAAGATTGTCTACAACTTATACATGCAGTTATGAGTCTAAGAACATGAAAGGGAAGCAGTAGTTGAGAAGCGAGTGAGACACTGTTGCAGCCTGTTCCTCATGTTATTCAGTCTATACATTGAGCCAGAAGTAAAGGAAAGCAAGAAGAAATTTGGGAAGGAAATTAAAGTTCTTGGAGACTATATAAGAATTTCAAGGTTTGCTGATAACATTGTAATTCTGTCAGAGATGGCAAAGGACTCCGAAAGTCAGCTGATCAGAATGGATAGTGTCTTGAGAAGGGGTTATAAAATTAGTATCAAGAAGAGTGAAAGAAGGGTAATGGAATGTAGCCGAATTGAATTAGGCGAAACTAAAGGAATTAGATTAGAAAGTGAGACACTAAAGGTGGCAGATAGGTTTTGCTATCTGGACAGTAAAAGAAATGACGATGGCCGAAGTACTTGGAATATAAAATTCAGACTGGCAATGGCAAGAAAATCATTTCTGATAAAAAGAAATTTGTTGCACATTGTACATAAAGTTAGCTGTTAGGAAGTCTTTTCTGATGGTGTATATCTGGAGTGTAGCCTTGTACGGAAGTGAAACGGCGGGTGCTAAGTAGTTCAGACAAGAAGAGAATAGAAGCTTTTGAAATATGGTGCTACAGAGGAATGCTGAAGGTTAGATGCCCAGATTGGATAACTAATGAAGAGGTACTGGAGCGAATTCAGGAGAAAAGAAAGTTAACGCATAACTTGAGTAAAAGAAGGGATTTGTTGATAGGACATTAAGGAGTCGTCAGTTTGGAAATGGAAGGAATCGTGGACTGTTAAAACTGTAGGGTTGATTATAGAAAGCAGGTCCAAACGCATGTAGGTTGCAATATTTGTGTAGAGATGAAAAGGCATAACTAGGACAGACTAGCGTAGCAAGCTGCATCAAACTAGTATTAGGACTGGAGACCACAACAACAAAAACATATAGTAGGAGGCAACATGTCTGTTGTCAGTTCAAGGAACAAGTGACTTTTAATAGTAAATCACATCGTGATGCAATGTGCATTCCCCTTTTTTTCCACTGGAGCTAAATTAGCATCTACGTAACGACTTCAACTTTACTGAACGATTCTACATGTAAACGCGCTGGTCTTCTTTTGATCATCTATATTTCTTTTTTCAGGCCTACCTGGTAACAGTCCCAAACTGGGGAGCATTGCTCTGGTATAGTGGTTCACAATCTTCCTGAGACCATTAACTATGAACGCTACCAGGTAACAGCCATTACCCCTCCTCCTACCTACCCTATAGTTTTTACCCCTCAAAAAATTTCATTTTATCCCTTAGGAGATAATTCCCCCTGCTTGCGAACCACTGCTGTAGTAGCTGACGAACGAATGTTTTGTAAGCTACCTCCCTCATGGTTCATGGATAAATTGCACTTTTTGAGTAATGTTCCAGAGGAACTCATCTGTCGCCTGCTTAGTAGCATACATGTAATGTGCGTGACTATTCTGTGATTTTTCGGAAATCGAGTGCTGAAAGAATAACTGGACTCACCGCCTATTCACTCACAATACGTTACACTATTTTGTATAAATAGTCAACTGACAATCCCTACACTAAGCGCTGATCATTCTTTCTGAATTTCGATGCAGTTCTAGCGTTGTAACTTCTCTATATGCAACAGCATCGTCACGAACAGCCTCATGAAACTTCGTTATTCACTATATCATTTCTATATTTATTGAAAACAGAAATGTTCCTTTCAGACTCCCATTGGGCATGCTGAAGCTAGTTTTACATTTGAAGATTTTGCTCCATTAAGAACGATATGTTTTGTTCTTTGCGCAAGGAATTCCTTAATTCAGTTACAAAGCTAGTCTGATATTCCATAAGGTCGAATTTTATTTATTAGGTGACAGGGTGGAAGTATATCGAACGTCTGCTGGAAGACAAGAGAGACTGCATCAACTACGTCGCCGATATCTTCTGGGTCTCGTGAACAAAAGAGGTATTTGAGTTTCACAAGACTGCTGTTTGTGTAACCCATGTTGACTCTTGCACAGGATATTTTCGATCTCCAGAGAGAGGTCATGATACACAAGCACAAGAGTGTTACAATATCAGCGATATAGGCGTATAGTTGTGTGAATGTGTTGGAAGTCCCTTCTTGAAAACGGTAACGACGTGCGCATTTTTCCAATGACTTGGAATGCTTCGTTCCTCCAGCGGCCAATTACAGTTTGCTGATACAAGAGGGCAAGCTCTTTCGCACACTCTACCTAGAATCTTACAGATGTCTATATTTACATCTACATACATATTCCGCAAGCCAAATGGAGCTGCATTGCGGAGGATACCTTGTACCCGTACTAGTCATTTCCTTTCCTGTGTCACTCGCAAATAGAGCGAGGCAAAACCACTATCTACATGCGTCCGTACAAGCCCTGATTTCTGTTGTCTTCGTGGTCCTTATGCGACTTGTACGTTGGGGGCAGTAGGATCGTTCTGCAGCCAGCTTCAAATGCCGGTTTTCTAAATTTTCTCAATAATGTTTCGCAAGAAGAACGTCGTTTCCCCCCTCCCCACCCCACCCCCCGGGATTCCCATTTCAGTTCACGAAGCATCTCCGTAATACTCGCGTGTTGATTGAAGATACCGGAACAAATCTAGTAACACACCTCTGAACTGACGTGACGTTTTACTTCAGTCCGACCTGGTGGGTATCCCAAACACTCGAGCAGTACTGTACTGTGATCTACCACGCGGTCTCCTTTACAGATGACCCACACTTCCTAAAATTTTCTCAATAAACCGAAGTCGGCCATTCGCCTTCCCTACAACCTCCCTTATGTGCTCGCTCCATTTCATATCGCTTTGCCATATTACGCTTAGACATTTCATCGACGTGACTGTTTCAAGCAGCACACTACTAATGCTGTATTCGAACATTGCGGGATTGTTTTTACTACCCATCTGCTTTAACTTCCATTTCTTTTTTGACATTTAGAGAAATCTTCCGTTTGCTAAGCCATCTAGCATCCTCTTACAGTCACTAAACGACGACACTGTTCCGTATATCGCAGCATCAGCAAAGAGCCCGATTGTTGTACACCCTGTCCGTCAGATCTTCTGTATGTACAGAGAATAAGAACGATTCTATGCCACTTCCCTGGGCCTCTCCTGACGATACCGTTGTATGTGATGAACATTCGCCGTTGAGGAGAACGTACCGGGTTCTATTACTTACGAAGTCTTCGAGCCACTTACGTATCTGGGAACCTAATCCGAGCACTATGACTTTCGTTAACAGCCTACAGTTGGGCACCGTATCAGACGCTTTTCGGAAATCTAGGAATATGGGCTCTGCCTGTTGCCCTTGTGCTATTCCTGGCTGTCGCCGCCAGTATTTTATCTTGCTAGAAGCTCGCATTGATGCAGCTTGACACATATGGTGTAAAAGTGGAGTGAGGTACAAGCAGCAGATGTTCTATTCCCGTCGGAGAGTCAGCCAATCGTACTGAACTTACTTCTGATTGGTCGGCACATTCGAATGTTAGGCGCAAAAAAGCCTAACTTCTCTTATTAATTATTTGTATACTTTTCACTGTATTTAAACCAGTTTTCAGTATGACAATCTCTCATGGTTACCCTACGAGTGTATCGTTTTGTTTATTAAATTTCGCTAGTTATGAGAAACATAAGAGTAGCCATATTTTCGGACGCCTTCAGATCGCTTTGGCGCGCCTGGGAGACGAAGTACTTCGGCTGCGCTAGTCAGACTGTTTCGGGCGTTTTGAAGGTCCAGTCACTCAACTCGGTTTCTGGTGTTCTCAGATCTGGACGTCCATCTCTGTTTCGGACTGACATGTCGTACTGTACATCGGAAGTTGTCAGAAAAGTAACCGCACTATTAAGAAAGCTATGTCGAGTGTTGTAGAAGACAGTGTAAAAAGTGATATTTTAAAATATAAAGAAACAGGATATTAATGAGAGGTGTCGCCTACCATCATTGTCAGTACTACAGATCTTGCACTCTGTAGATACAGAGACTAACCTGGGCGAGTGGTATCCCACGAAAAATGGACAAACACAGGTTCAAATTCGAGATGAAAGCATAGTAGCTCCCGCCGAAGAAGATCATACGACCGACAAGCTTTCTGCTGTGCTGGAAACACAACTTAAAAAGACGACAGGTTGATGGAAGGAACGGTTAGGAATTCTTATTCAATCTCTACAGATCTCTCCAGCTTCCAGATCTGATTTCCAACCCAACATTGTATGATTTTACCCTTCATCCACCGTTCGCAGTATATCATACGAGAAAATGGCAAGCTGATCCTCGCACAAGCTTTGCTTTCTAAATCCGTCATGATTTGTGGATAGAAGCTTTCCGTCTCCGTCAAATTTAGTATATTGGAACTCAGAATACATTCCTGGAAATTGAAATAAGAACACCGTGAATTCATTGTCCCAGGAAGGGGAAACTTTATTGACACATTCCTGGGGTCAGATACATCACATGATCACACTGACAGAGCCACAGGCACATAGACACAGGCAACAGAGCATGCACAATGTCGGCACTAGCACAGTGTATATCCAACTTTCGCAGCAATGCAGGCTGCTATTCTCCCATGGAGACGATCGTAGAGATGCTGGATGTAGTCCTGTGGAATGGCTTGCCATACCATTTCCATCTGGCGCCTCAGTTGGACCAGCGTTCGTGCTGGACGTGCAGACCGTGTGAGACGACGCTTCATCCAGTCCCAAACATGCTCGATGGGGGACAGATCCGGAGATCTTGCTGACCAGGGTAGTTGACTTACACCTTCTAGAGCACGTTGGGTGGCACGGGATACATGCGGACGTGCATTGTCTTGTTGGAACAGCACGTTCCCTTGCCGGTCTAGGAATGGTAGAACGATGGGTTCCATGACGGTTTGGATGTACCGTGCACTATTCAGTGTCCCCTCGACGATCACCAGAGGTGTACGGCCAGTGTAGGAGATCGCTCCCCACACCGTGATGCCGGGTGTTGGCCCTGTGTTCCTCGGTCGTATGCAGTCCTGATTGTGGCGCTCACCTGCACGGCGCCAAACACGCATACGACCATCATTGGCACCAAGGCAGAAGCGACTCTCATCGCTGAAGACGATACGTCTCCATTCGTCCCTCCATTCACGCCTGTCGCGACACCACTGGAGGCGGGCTGCACGATGTTGGGGCGTGAGCGGAAGACGGCCTAACGGTGTGCGGGACCGTAGCCCAGCTTCATGGAGACGGTTGCGAATGGTCCTCGCCGATACCCCAGGAGCAACAGTGTCCCTAATTTGCTGGGAAGTGTCGGTGCGGTCCCCTACGGCACTGCGTAGGATCCTACGGTCTTGGCGTGCATCCGTGCGTCGCTGCGGTCCGGTCCCAGGTCGACGGGCACGTGCACCTTCCGCCGACCACTGGCGACGACATCGATGTACTGTGGAGACCTCACGCCCCACGTGTTGAGCAATTCGGCGGTACGTCCACCCGGCCTCCCGCATGCCCACTATACGCCCTCGCTCAAAGTCCGTCAACTGCACATACGGTTCACGTCCACGCTGTCGCGGCATGCTACCAGTGTTAAAGACTGCGATGGAGCTCCGTATGCCACGGCAAACTGGCTGACACTGACGGCGGCGGTGCACAAATGCTGCGCAGCTAGCGCCATTCGACGGCCAACACCGCGGTTCCTGGTGTGTCCGCTGTGCTGTGCCTTGCGTGTGATCATTGCTTGTACAGCCCTCTCGCAGTGTCCGGAGCAAGTATGGTGGGTCTGACACACCGGTGTCAATGTGTTCTTTTTTCCATTTCCAGGAGTGTATATTCATGAATTATGCAGCAAACCCTATGTTAAGGATAGAGGTCTATGACTTTCCGGGTCCGTTCTTTTACGCTTCCTATACCCAGGAGCCACCTGCGCTTTTTTCCAATCGGTTGGCACTTTGCGTTGGACGAGAGATTCGCGATAAATGAAAGCTAGAGGGCCAATGGCGTAGAGTACGCTCTCTAAAACCGAACTGGGATCCCATTCGGACCTGGTGACGTACTTATTTTAAACTATTTCAGTTGCTTTTCTACGCCAGCGGTGCCTATTACTGTGTGCAGCATACGGGAGTCTGTGCGATGGTCAAACGACGGTATGTCTGTACCAGCCTCCTGTATGAATGGTTGCTTAAAGCGAAATTTAAAATTCAGCTTTTCTTCTGCTGTCTTCTATGGCCGCACGAGATTGGCCAATCAATGACTGAATAGCGATTTTACGTAACACCAGAATTTTCTAGAGTCCTTGGGCAGGTTTTTTTTGTTAAGGTATAACGGAAGAATTTGTTATATATCTCGTGCATTGTTCATTTTGTAGACGTACGAATTTCTTATAGCTTTTGCCTGACGTAATATGAGCGTTCTTTTTTTTTTTTTTTTTTTTTTTTTTTTTTTTTTTTTAAATCGAGAGTGCCACAGCCTCTGCTTCCGCAGCATTTTCCGAATCTTGTTATTGAAACGTGATCGTTCTTAATCCACTTACCCGGCAAGTACCTTTTCAGAGCACGATTCACATTCAGTTTAAACTTTGTCCATAATTCCCCTACGTTCGTCATATTAGAACTAAATGATGTCCGTTCATTGTCCTAGAGGGATGCTGACAACTACTCATCTTCTCTTTCTAGCAAAAATACTCTGCTAACTTTCTTGGTGGATTTATTAACTTTGGTGACCATCGTGGTTGTGATAACATCATGCCTCTATACTGACACTGTCGATAAGGTAAGGTATGTAGCTACAAGATCTAAAATATTTCCCTAGCGTGTGGGCTGTCGAACTAACTGCTCAAGACAGCTTTCCAAAAAGGTATTCAAAACAGTTTATCGATACCACCTGCCAGTAACTAATATTTCACGATCTGGGTATTCCTGTGCTGTTGAGCGCAGAATTTCTTTGAATGTTTCTAAAAGTGACACGGCAAAATCGGGTGGTCGGTAAAAACATCCGATAATTAACTTGAGTTCACCAAGGCCTCTTACTAGCGTCCAGGTAACTTCACAGTCATATTCAAATTCGACCTAGAAGTGCATAATATTTTTGTCGATTGCAATGTACACTCCCCCTCCTACAGCGCTGAAACTGTCTTTTCGATATACGTTCCATGTCTCGGTAAATATTTTGGAGCTTTCTACATCAGATTCCAGCCAGCTCTAAGTTCCGGGAATAATTTGAGCGCTACAACTTTCCTGGATGTCAGTATATTCTGGAACTTTGTGACGTATACCTCGACAATTTATTGTTAAAATTCTGATAGCTGAAGTGTCTTGACTTTGTATACCATCTGATTTCGTTCTCTGCGTATCTGCTGGTGTGCATTCGTCGGAGGACTTCAACTACCACCCAGCCTGAAAAAGCCCACAAGAACTCAGCTACCCGAGTAGCTGCTTCTTTTGTGAAGTGCATCCCCGATTGATCAAGCGGAGTACTACATTTCTCCACCCCATAACGCAGGTCCAGAAACCTGAAACCACGACCTTCACAGACTCGAGGGAGCCTTTGGTTGAGACCCTCCACACGGTTACAAGCCAAAGAAGCCCCATTAACTCTGGGTACGATGTTGCAAATTGCCAAACTGAAAGCTTTGATGGCACCCCGCGAGCTACTCCAGCAGTGTAATTCTTCAAGCAGTATTCATCATTTCCGCTATTCGCCCGTACGAACTGAGGGTGGCCACAGCTTGCAGACGACTGCGCCGTACATCATCGATAGCCGCAGGCAGGGCCTCCTCCACAACACGGATGACGTATGCACATTGATATCCCATTAGGCCAATTTGTCTTTTCTTCGTTGGGTGATTTAAGCTGACTTTAGGACCTTCGGTAGAGAAAAACTTTCGGATAACAGAATTTTTCTCCGACATTCGCCGTTTCCTTTGATCCATTTATTCACCTAAAGTTATACCAAAACTTCTGAAGACTTTTTGACAGCTCTTTAGAAAGATTTACATTTTCTAATTCGTTGAACGCGTAACACACGCCTCTCTTGTGCTCATTTTGGTCTCATTTCGTTTTTTGTCGTCACCATGCTTTTGGCTCCGTGTAAATCTGTGATGAAGTTCTCTTCACTTTTAGAACAACTTCGTCAAACGGCTGTTGTTCCTCGTAGTCCTTTCTCATCCGTCACAACTTTGCTAGACACAATTATGTCAAAGGCGAAGTGTAGAACACCTTTGAATTCTGTCAATTTAAACTCAATAAACTCTCGAATTTTGTGCACGTAAACTCAATATTTTTTGTCTCGGAGATGAATGTTTTTGTTGCACTTACCAGGCGAAAATATCTCTTCGTAACACTGCTACTGACACCAATAGTCAGTGCGCTATAATGGCCACAGAATCCCTGTCCTACGCTAAGTCGGAAAGATCGGCCTTATTTATAACACAGATCTCAGACGCTACCTCAACTGGACGGCTTCCTTAAATGCTTAAAGCAGTTTTCAGATAATGCATTTAGAACAATATCACACGAAACCCTGTCCCGCCGATATGCCCTAATCAGCTGAGTCTCCCAGTGTATAGTTTCTGAATTGAAACCTTCCCCTGTGCTCCGATTATATAATGTTATACACGAGCAGGAAATTTATGTGCGATGTTATCTAAGTTTTCCCTGAAAAGTTCCTTCACTGCGGCTTCCGAGACATGGGGTCAGGTGTGGCCGAGCGGTTGTAGGCGCTTCAGTCTGGTACCGCGCGTCCGCTACGATCGCAGGTTCGAATCCTGCCTCGGGCATGGATGTGTGTGATGTCCTTGGGTTAGTTAGGTTTAAGTATTTCTAAGTTCTAGGGGACTGATGACCTCAGATGTTATGTCCTATAGTGCTCAGAGCCATTTGAACATGGGGTCAATAAATGCACCGGCTGCTATGCTTGATCCACTTTTAAACACCTATCTTCATCCATACTACCTCGTATTCGGAATGTGTAATAATCTCACTATGTATTATCCTATTATTTACGACTATGAACACGCCTCCACCACTGGCGTCTTGTCTATCTTTTCGATACACGCCACACGGACTGTAGAATTTCTTACGTATTTCAGCTCTTGTTTCACCTATCTTTTTGCTACTAGTTCTGGGAACTTTTTATAGAGACTCCTGCAATTAAGTAATATCATATAAACATTTTCTTTATTCGATTTGTAAGGACAACTGGCACCCATCGTAGTAATGCGCTTTATACTCTCCCTTCTACAGTCTTATGGTTACCAATTCCCTCCTCTGCGTTACCTAAATCGGAAAGTTCGGGTCTGTTGGTTACCAGAAGATGTAAGACGTTACTTTCACGTGTCGTCTTTCTAACAAACTGCCCAAGGTAATTGAAAGATCACACACGATTCCCTTTCAGAGGGATCTGTTTTCATCACATGAATCTCCCAGTCTATACCCGGCAAAATTAAAATATTTACCTATTACCGCATTATGATCGCGAAGTTAGGGTTCCATGTGTTCGACGATATTCTCCAAGTTTTCTCCGAAACGCTCTGCCACCAAAGCTGAGGCAGGTGGTATATAAAGGCATCCATTTACCATGTGTGACCTACATTTTTCGCTCTCTTTCACCTACATATGCCACTTTGCATTCGTAATCGCCACTAACCTGATTAGATATTATCAAGTTCTTTATGCCAATAAATTGTCCACCGTCTGTCCTCTACATGTACAGTATATTGCAATTTAAGTTGAACGTACATTTCAAATCTAGAAACATTAGGATAATTTATATTGCAAGCAGATAAGTAAAAATGAAGTTTCATATATTCGTTATTTTCGTATGCCACCATCGACATCCCCTTCCCAAGCGCGTGTCGAACAAACACAAATAACAGCTGAATCACAACTTTCCTGAAGACGACAGTATAGAGCACCTGAGGCGCATTTTGAGCAGTTGGCTAGCTTGCGAATAAGACATCAGAACGACACACTGCGGCTATTAAGTGAAGCTAATATCCAATCAACGAAGCGGTCAGTAGCTCGAGCTTTTTGGCGGTAAATTTTCCAGCGGTGTGCTCTAAGTGTACGTAGAAGTGCAGCACCAAGGAGTTTGTGCTGGTTTTATTGCCACGAATAAACATGCCTAGGGATCACACATATTATTCTAGATCGATTGTGTCGTCAACTGCGGAGATATTGCGGCGGGCAAATTCTACATGGAGATGTGTTCAAAACAGACAGGTATGTGGGTCTTTGTTTACAATATTAGCTGAAGAATGTTGATTATTTTTTTACTAAATGGTTTTGTGAATTCGTGTTGCTGTTTTCGAGGGAGAAAGCTTTCCTTTCATCGGTATCGATAATTAAATCTTTTTAATACATGTCGACTGTAGGTTATTCGCCATATTACGCGTGCCGTTGATAATACTGTTCATAATATTCAACGACGAAAACGTGCGACGCAATAATTTAAGTTAAATGATTTCGAGGGCGCCATAGCCTAATTATACCAGTGTGTAATTATTCTATTTAAAATGGTTCTTGGTGATCACGTTTGTTCCAGTTTATAATAAAACCGTAGTGATGAGAAAACTTGAGATTCTGCTACATGACGGTTTTACGAAAACTAAGCCAAGTGTTGTTGCAGTACGATTTCGTGCTCTGTGTGATAAGTGAACTGAACCGAAATTTGGAGGCAGCAAGCTACTATCAGGTAGCTGCTTACTAGTCGGCTTAAGTGATTAAATTGTTTAAAATCGAACTTCCAGGAACAAGTGCAACAGTTTGATAGGGTGAAACATACCGGTCTTTTGATACTTTTTATTCATTGATTTAAAGTGATTTTAATTTTGAGTCGCTTCTCTTTAGTGATACAATCTATTTTCTTCGAAACTAAACATGAAAAGAAACTAAATTAAGTCCATAGGGACGTTTTTGCTTCAGTTCTCACATTGTTGCGTAAACTAGGTCACAGAATCACAATTCACTGGTATAGGTTAATATTTGTCAACACACACACACACTGTATTTAATACCAATATTTTTTTGAATGACTATGATAGCTGCAATTATAATTTGTTATTTTACTTCAGTGCTATGGGCAACGATCACGAAGGTTCGTGTTAGCGCCTCTTCCGGATGATGTACGAACTAACTTGGAACTGCGGCATTTGTGGCGCCCCAATCGGAAACTGTGTGGACTAGATGGGATTTGTTGCCGTAAAATTTCTTTTACAAATGCATTAACTTTGATTTGCAAGGTGTATTGCGTTATGATGTATGGAATACATGACCACTTACGTGGCGGTAGTCAAGTTGAGATCTTGTTACATTTCTGCCAGTGAAACTATCAGCAAATATGTTCACAGTAATGATTGTCTCATATCCCTGAACCTTCTTCAACAATACTTTGTTTCGTGGTAGTGAATAGGTCGGGACTTGATGGCACAGCTCATTGTAAAATTTAGCATTACATTCCTTTCTATATCGTGTTGTTTGGATGACGCTTTGTGTCTCAGTAACTTTACGTACGTTTACACGGCCCACATTTTACGACAATGTGTGGCCGCAGTAGTGTTGGCGACAATACTATTGCATTGTGGCTACAATACGCGGCAATATTGTTGTTGTGACAGGCTGCTAAGCGAGCGACGTTGTGCAGGGGTTAACACACTGGACTCGCATTCGGGACGACAACGGTTCGAACCTGCGTCCGGTCATCCTGATTTAGGTTCTCCGTGATTTCCCTAAATTGCTTCAGGCAAATGCCGGGATGGTTCTTTTGAAAGGACACGGCCGACTTCCTTCCCCATCCTCCACTAATCCGGTGGAATCGATGACCTCGCTGTTTGGACCCTCCCCCAAATTGACCAGCCAAGCGTAATAAGCTTTTGCAAATAGTTGCCGAGATGTTGCCGGTGTTGTTCACAAATGGTGGAGAGCGTTTCTTATGACCGAGCTATGCTTGCCATTCTGTGTAGGTGGCTTTCACTTGTTTCCTCTTTCTCACACCGACAGTGGTGCACAGCAAAGTCACTCGCTGCTACCTTCGTAGCAGAAGAGTACAGCAGCAAGCCATAATTATATTTTATGTAAGTTCTTAAGGCTTCTAAACCTTCATCATTAGTGCTTCTGTGTTAATGGGCGGCAACTTGCCAACTGACCTTTTTTTATTGCGGTCTTGATACCATTACTCTTCATGTCCCATAACTCTGACCATAGATGGATTACATTTATAAAATTCATAGTCCTCTCACTGTACCGGAGAACCACAATAAAATATTAACATAAACATTTTTATTTGATAGTTAAAGAATGCCTTGAGCCCTTCCACCAAAGTGCTGCCAACGCCTGATATCAAGAGGCCTACCGATGAGAAATGCACTTTGGAGATGAACTCAAACTTTTGTATGAATCACTAGGAGAAAAAAAACGTTATCACCAATATGGTTGTAAAATAGTTTAAAATCTGTCGTCTTTACAGTAGCGTAAACCGAGGTCTTCTTGGTTAGGTTGGAAGGTGATTATGTGGTTGAGTTGGAGAAGTCAGAGATGGGAATGTTTATTTACGTGTATAGTACACAAACTACGAAAAATTCCTTTCACGATTTATTCAAAATCGCGTTTTAATATTCTGGAAGATGCTATATATGCAGCAGAAGTTCACTAGTTAAAAGTTTAGGAAGCAGTTCACATCCTTTTAAAAGAAAGCATCCACAACCTCCAGTTTCTGTATCTGTCATTTTCCCCTGTGGTATGCAACCGCAGGAGAGGTACACTCTCAACACGAAGCAAACTTTTGACCGTGCAAACACTTCTGACCCGAAAATGTATTTACCCAAACACCTCTGGGCAACAGTGGTCGGCAGTGTTGCCGAACTTGCGACTGCAAGTCGAGTGGTCGGCAATGTTGCCGTACAACATAGCTGGGATATATTGTCGGCAATATACAATTTCGATGGCTTATGTAAACGTACCTTTTACGAGTTTGCATTATTTTCTTATCATATGTGTAACGTTATGACGACGTTTTTATTGCAATTCTCGAATTGATTTCGCATTGTATGTTCAAACATCTGCCATTCCTGACTGCTATCCCGTATTTTGCTAATGTTTTTAAAAGCCATGTGCAACATATGGTTTGGAAAATTTCTGATTAAAAGTAAATATACAGGCAAGTGGCATATATAATGTCCATGCTTTGCTATGGCGTTCGTACTTTTGCTAAAGGTTTTTCACAAACTGTGTACCACATCGCGTATTCTGAATGGTTATGCAGTTTCTGAATTCGGGGACCATTTCTCATTGCCAATTTTGCAGCATATTTAATAGGTCTTTCGCCATGGATATCAAAAATCACAATATCAATTTAGAAAACTTGCCATATGTAGGATAATAGTGATACATCTGAAAAATAATTTGTTGCATATGTTGTACGTATTCCGTATACAGTGTATTAGCTATCAAAGATTGTGCAATTAGAGATCACGAAAAGTTTTTGAGGGATACCATCGGTGGGAGTGAGTGGTTTGCTGTTTGGTTAATACTCTGAACTTCATTAGCCAACTACATGTTTAAGAAACCACGTTTTTTTTTTCTTTTTAACACAAATGCACTTCAACAGTGTTGCATATAGCTTCTCAAAAAGTAGGGATACAGTGTTACAACACTTACTAACTGCCGCGGTGAAACATTATCTTCCCCCAGCCCTCGTACATAATGGCAAATGCGTAAATTGCTTTCATTTGCTAACTCTGCAGCCCTTTTGATTAACAAGTCCCACCTTAAGCTAGGCAATGTTTATATATTTCTCCTTTGCAGGCCCATATTATTAATTTATTTTACTGACGGGAAATTGTCAAAGGATAACGGCTCGTGAAAATCTTATTATCTTTAAGTCTAAAGTTTAGTTCATGAAAGCTTATACCTAAAACTGATGATTCACGTTTGATGTTAATTATGCATTCTTAAATATAGTTACCTGTTTGTAACTGAAATTGGCGCTATAAGACTATCTAATGAAAATAACACAAACGTCATCTGTAGATAACAGTAATAACTGCCCTGTGCTAACAGTTTCACATGCCATCTAGTATATAGTTAATCGCTTGCAGTAGTAACAGTGATCATTTTCTTTCTGCAGTTGTTAAGGTACTGTTTGGGAATCAGATTGGAAGACTTTAAAATTTTTCGAATTATACGTAACGTTTTCTAATTTTCAAAGTGGTTAAAATGGCTCTGAGCATGGGACTTAACATCTGAGGTCATCAGTCCCCTAGAACTTAGAACTACTTCAACCTAACTAACATAAGGATATCACACACATCCATGCCCAAGGCAGGATTCGAACCTAGGTGGCCTAGGTGGCCGAGCTGTTCTAGGTGCTACAGTCTGGAATCTCGCGGGTTCGAGTCCTGCCTCGGGCATGGATGTGTGTGATGTCCTTAGGTTAGTTATATTTAAGTAGTTCTAAGTTCTAGGGGACTGATGACCTCAGCAGTTAAGTCCCAGAGTGCTTAGAGCCATTTGATTCGAAACTGCGACCGTAGCGGTTTTTTTAGCCTTCTGTCTTTTTACAATGTACTTACTGTGTTAAGAAACCCAATTTTTTTTATGCGCGATAGTGTGTTATTACAGACATTAATTTCAAGCAGATTTTCTCCCTAGGTCTGCATCGGTACTAATCGGAAGACTTCCGTTCGCTGTTAATCTTAACCTGGCCAGTATTAATTATTACTCAGTATTTCGGGGTGGGAAATAATACTTTAGTGTGTGGGTTAAGTTAATGTTGCTCAGTAATTTGAGCATTTCCGAATGTTTGAACTATAGTGTGCTGTCAGAGAGATATTGTGTCTTCTGTGGGCAGTTTTGTAATATCCTTGTCATTTGCTCGCACGATTCCGTGAAGTATACTCTCTTGGCTTCTTTATCTTTACTACTGCTTGTAGTTACTAAAATGAGTTCTAGAAGATAGATCATTCATAATAGCATGCATTTAAATGTGAAAGATATTTTTGACATTATTGGATGTTACGCCAGACGAATATAAAAAATTGGAAAATTGAGAATGATTTTTATGTGCTGTTGCTCACCAAATACAGGTAGCAGTGTACGAGTGAAGAATTTTTTCTGTTTAACAGTTTTCGTAAGGCCAGACATTGGGGCAACCAATTCCAGTAACGTATCAAAAGTTGTAAACCATCAGTGCTTAAAAATATCTGATTAGTCATTTATCTCGTTCAGCATCGATCAATAAGTTTTCTACGCTCCTTATATAAACTATCCGTCCACCTTTTTTTCTTTTGTTCAAAAGAAAGTAGAGCAATTTTTGCAGTAGCATCTTCATCGTCCAGAATTTCGAATTAGACTAAATATTTTACATTCTTATTGAGCGGTCTTGGGATGACTTAAATACTATTGCACAATATAATTTTACAGTAATATTGACTGTTTAGGGGCCGCTTAGCAATTTAATAATTTGTGTTCAGTATCATCGGGGCAGCCACCACTGTTGAGAACAAGGCGATGTTTGGCCGTTCGTGTTTTCTGAGTTATGAAGGAGTTTCAGGTACGTCTTGGATGCTATCCGCTACTCCGTGGAAAAGAAACATAAGAAGTTGGGGTAGAGACTTAGTACGGACCAATTAGTACACGTTCAGCTGCACTGCATGAGGCAGGCCTGGGCGACTTCCTTCTCGCCGCTGTTCTCGGTTGAGCAGTGTATTGGACGGAGCTTCTTACCTCGGTCTCCCGTGTTTCCCTCTCCATGCTTACAAATAGGATTACGGGCTGTTGCTTCCGATGTTCTGTTGTCTTGCATAGTAACTGGCGTGTGATATTTCAAATGGTCATCGCAAAATTACAGGTTTTTCTGAGGTTTGTGTGCTTGGAACGTAGTGGAAGATGTTGAGAATTGTGGATATTTATGTACCAACATTTTTTCCTTCTATCGTCGTGAAATTTACCTTCACGTCTTTCAAAGATTCTGTAAGTTTCTCTGGTATACAGGGTGGGCCATTGATAGTGACCGGGCCAAATATCTCACAAAATAAGCATCAAAAGAAACAACTACAAAGAACGAAACTCGTCTAGCATGAAGGGGGAAACAAGATGGCGGTATGGTTGGCCCACTAGATGGCGCTGCCATAAGTCAAACGGATATCAACTGCGTTTTTTTAAATAGGAACCCCTATTTTTTATTACATATTCGTGTAATACTTAAAGAAATATGTTTCTGTTGGACCACTTTTTTCGCTTTGTGATAGATGGCGCTGTAATAGTCACAAACGTATAAGTACGTGGTATCACGTATCACGTAACTTTCCGCCAGTGTGGACGGTAGTTTCTTCGTGATACATTACCCGTGTTGAAATGGACCGTTTACCAATTGCGGAAAAGATCGATATCGTGTTGATGTATGGCTGTTGTGATCCAAATGCCGAATGGGCGTGTGCTATGTATGCTGCTCGGTATCCTGGACGACATCATCCAAGTGTCCGGACCATTCGCCGGATAGTTACGTTATTTAAGGAAACAGGATGTATTCAGCCACATGTGAAACGTGAACCACGACCTGCAACAAATGATGATACCCAAGTAGGTGTTTTAGCTGCTGTCTCAGCTAATCCGCAACGAAGTAGCAGACAAATTGCGCGAGAATTGGGAATCTCAAAAACGTCGTGGACATCAACATTGATTGCACTCGTACCATATTTCTATGCACCAGAAATTGCATGGCGACGACTTTGAACGTCGTGTACAGTTCTGTCACTGTGCACGAGAGAAATTAGGATACGATGACATATTTTTTGCACGCGTTCTATTTACCGACGGAGCGTCATTCACCATCAGCGGTAACGTAAACCGGCATAATATTCAGTATTGGGCAACTGAAAATCGACGATGGCTGCGACAAGTGGAACATCAGCGACCTTGGCGGGTTAATGTATGGTGCGGCATTATGGGAGGAAAGATAATTGGCCCCCATTTTATCGATGGCAATCTAAATGGTGCAGTGTATGCTGATTTCCTACGTAATGTTCTATCGATGTTACTACAAGAAGTTTCACTGCATGACAATGGCGATGTACTTCCAACATGATGGATGTCCGGCACATAGCTTGCTTGCGGTTGAAGAGGTATTGAATAGCATATTTCATGGCAGGTGGATTGGTCATCGTCACCGGATCTGACGTCCCCCGAATTTCTTTCTGTGGGGAAAGTTGAAGGATATTTGCTATCGTGATCCACCGACAACGCCTGACAACATGCGTCAGCGCATTGTCAATGCATGTGCGAACATTACGGAAGGCGAACTACTCGCTGTTGAGAGGAATGTTGTTACACGTATTGGCAAATGCATTGAGGTTGACGGATATCATATTGAGCATTTATTGCATTAATGTCGTATTTACAGGTAATCACGCTGTAACAGCATGCGTTCTCAGAAATAAGTTCACAAAGGTACATGTATCACATTGTAACAACCAAAACAAAATGTTCAAACGTACCTACGTTCTGTATTTTAATTTAAAATACCTACCTGTTACCAACTGTTCGTCTAAAATTGTGAGCCATATGTTTGTGACTATTACAGCGCCATCTATCACAAAGCGAAAAAAGTGGTCCCACTAAAACGTTCATATTTCTTTACGTACTACAAGAATATGTAATAAAAAATAGTGGTTCCTATTTAAAAAACGCAGTTGATATCCGTTTGACCTATGGCAACGCCATCTAGCGGGCCAACCATACCGCCATCTGGTTTCCCCCGTGAAACTAGACAAGTTTCGTTCTTTGTAGTTTTCTCGTTTGACGCTTATTTCGTGAGATATTTGGCCCGGTCACGATCAATGGACCACCATGTGTGCCTATAGCGTCACGTGCAAATTTAATAATTTTGTTTGTTTTGCGGGGATTTCACTGTTTGCTTCAGTCTGAGACATCATAATTACCTCCTCCGAGATTAGCTTCTTAGCTCCTTGCTGCAACTATGCTTAAAATTAATACATAATAGGTGAATACCGACGTTGCCCAAGTATGTATTCCAGTCTTCCAGTAGTCCACTGCATCCATGTCCTCAATGCGTCCACTTATTCCATCCCTCTCTATACATATCTTCCTGCTCCGGTCTGCCCATCTCCTCTTCTCGCTTATCTCTGTCGATCTGCGCCTCACTCCTCTGTCCGTATGCTCCTGTCCCCTCTTTCGATTTCCTCCTGCCACCTCTAATTCAACCTCCTCCTCCCCCATCGCTTTGTAAATCTACTCCTCCCTGTCTCTTTGTCCATCTTGTCTCCCATCTATCTATCTCCTCCTCCCCCATACCCCTTTTCATCTCCTCCCCTTTCCTTTCTGTGTCCATCTCCTCCTCTCCCCTCTTTCTGCCCGTCTTCCCCTATTCCATTTCTGTCAGCTTCCTCCTCCCCTTCTCTCTGCCTCTCTCTTCCTCCCTCCCACGAGAGGTTCGAATCCTCCCTCAGGCGTGTGTGTGTGTGTGTGCGCGCGCGCGCGCGCGTGTGTGTGTGTGTGTGTGTGTGTGTGTGTGTGTGTGTGTGTGTGTGTTTGTTTTGTTCTCAGCATAAGTTACTTTAAGGAGTGTGAAGGTCAAGGGACTGATGACCTAAGGAGTTTGGACCCTTAGGATTTCTTGAACATTTGAATTTCCTCTCTTCCTCCCCTTTCTCTGTCCATCTCCTGCCCTGCTCTCTATCCATCCATTTCCCCTCCCCCAGCTCATCTCATCCTTCTCCCCCTCCTCGTCCCTTTTCCTCGCTGCCCACCGCCGCCGCCGCCTCCTCCTCCTCCTCCTCCTCCTCCTCCTCCTACTACTACTACTACTACTACTACTACTACTCGAGCCTATCGCCTTCTTCTCCCTCACTGTTGTCCATCTCCTCCTCCCTGTTCCTCTCTCTACTTGATGGTAGGAGGTGGTTCTTACCCACACAGTATTTCTTACCAGATAGTAACTAACACATGCACCAAACTTGATTGAAATAGTTCGAGGGGTAAGGACGAGCTTTCTGTCTGTGGCTTTGCTCACATACGCACATGACAAATATCACATTCCACACGTATTTGTACAATATTTTATCTTTGTGTCTAGCGAATATCGTCCTGTCGTTTCGTTTTCACGCAGCTCAGTGTTTGACATCGACTCTACTGCGCTAAGTGCTGTACAAATAAAGGATTTTTGTACGTACATCCAGTGTTATGTGTTGTGAATAGAGTTGATAGTGAAGAAGTAATAAATTAAAACGTCATTCATGATGTGGCAGTTTTTCGCAAATCTCAGTATTTGACGTCTTATTTCCTAAACCCTATGTCGTACAATGATATATTTTTGTTGGTACATTCAACAACATACGTGGATACTGCCAGCGAAATTTGTTGCGAATAGATTTAGGAGTAAAGAAGTAATACATTAAACCGTCATGTACATTATGTCATCAAAAGTATCCGGACACCTGGCTGAAAATAACTTGCAAGTTCGTGGCGTCCTCCATCGGTAATGCTGGAATTCAGTATGGTGTTGGCCCACCATTAGTCTTCATGACAGCGTCCACCCCTGCAGGCATGCGTTCAATCAGGGGCTGGAAGGTTTCTTAGGGAATGGCAGCCCATTCTTCACGGAGTGCTGCATTGAGGAGGGGTATCGATGTCGCTCGGTGAGGCCTGCACGAAGTCGGCGTTCCAAAAGATCCCAAAGGTGTTGTATAAGATTCAGGTCAGGACTCTGTGCAGGCCACTCCATTACAGGGATGTTATTGTCGTGTAATCACTCCGCCACAGGCCGTGCATAATGATTGTGGTGAAAGACGCAATAGCCATCCCCAAATTGCTCTTCAACAGTGGGAAGCAAGAAGGTGCTTAAAACATCAATGTAGGCCTCTGCTGTGACAGTGCCACGCAAAACAACAAGGGGTGCAAGCCACATCCATGAAAAAAAAACACCCAATAACACCACTGCCTCCGAATTTTACTGTTGGCACAACACAGTCTGCCAGATGACTTTCACTGGGCATTCGCCATACCCACAACCTGCCATCAGATCGCCACGTTGTGCACCGTGATTCATCACTCCACACAACGTTTTTCCTCTGTTCAATCGTCCAATATGCACGCTCCCTACACCAAGCGAGGCGTTGTTTGGCATTTACCGGCGTGATGTGTGGCTTGTGAGCATCTGCTCGACCATGAAATCCAAGTTTTCTCACCTCCCGCCGAACTGTCATAGTACTTGTAGTGGATACTGATGCAGTTTGGAATTCCTGTGTGATGGTCTGGATAGATGTCTGCCTATTACACATTACGATCCTCTTCAACTGTCGGCAGTCTCTTCTCAGTCAACAGACGAGTCGGCCTGTACTATTTTGTGCTGTAAGTGTCCCTTCACGTTTCCACTTCACTATGACATCGGAAACAGTGGACCTACGGACGTTTAGGAGTGTGGAAATCTCGCGTACAGACATATGATAAAAGTGACACCCAATCACCTGACAACGTTCGTAGTTCATGCAGCGCCCCATTCTGCTCTCTCACGATGTCTAATGACTACTGAGGTCGCGGATATGTAGTACCGTCAGTAGGTGGCAGCACAATGCAAGTAATACGAAAACTTATGTTTTAGGGGGTGTCCGGGTACTTTTGAACGTAGTGTATGATGCGGCAGCTTTTGCGCATCTCCGTATTTGACGTCATATCTCCTGAACTATGTTTAGTACACTGATATATTTTTATAGTTACATTCAGCATGAGATGCAGGTACTGACTGCGAAAAGTGTTGTAAGTAACAACGAAATAGTAAATTTAAACGTCTTGCATGATGCAGTAGTCTTTCACGCATCTCAGTGATATGACGTCATATCTCGTGAACTAAGTGCCGTACAATTATGTAATTTCTCTGGTACAATCATTGGTACATGTGAATACTGCCTGCAGAATGTCACGAATACAGTTAGTAGTACAGGTGTAATAAATTAAAACATGCTTAATGTGGCAATTTCACTGCATTAACAGTGAAAATATAGTAAGCGATAAACTTTTTTCCTTTCATAATTTTGTGGGGGTCGTCAGTGAGAAAAACTTTCTTAATAATTTGAAGCTACGTGTGAAGTTTGTTAAAAGTTTCTAAGTGCTTCCAATCTCAAATACAGGATGACTAAAGTATGGGTTTTCTCACATCTTGGGCTACGCTACTTTCCAACTCCTACCACTTTCAGAGGTGGATGGCTCTTATCTCTGCTGTGATTCCAGACAGTACGTGATATGTGTACCAAGTTTGAAATCGGTCTATGGGTTTGAATAGTTTTATCATCAGTGAAACAGGCATCGCAGTTGTGATAATAACTCGTTTTTTTTTCTCGCCATTCTTTCTTTGCAACTTCCGGCCTCTCTATAGGACTTCCACACGACCGGACCACTTTCTGCTCTTCAAATGAAAGTGACGCGGCAGCAGAGATACATTTTTGCTCAAGTGACTGCCTAATCGATTACGAAAGACATGAAAAAAAATGCTGTAAACCTCGAAAACTTTCTTGTACTCTGTATGACGTTTGTGTATTTGAGTTGTCTGGGGGACTATTTTCCAGCAGATTTTACCCTTGTTATAGACATTTGTATACCTGAAAGTAACAATCCATTAGTGAAATGTATGTTTAGGTTATTGACGCTGTTCTAAAATTAACTGTTGGGTGGTTCATCATTGCGTAGAGCTTGTTCTTCTGTTTCACGCCTTTTTTTAGTGTAGCGTGTGACTGCTCTTTATTTTTTGCATTGGTTCGCCAAAATAACAAAAGGGGGGATTTTTATGAAGATAGGTGTACCAGTGTCAGTTTTATGCAGTGTGGTTTTCCTGTTTAAGCAAATTAGATCGTCATTCTATTTTACTGTTTTCGTTAAGGGCTTTCGATTTCCGATAAACTACAATGGCCTATTAAAAATATTCGTTTAATTGATCTCAGACCATTTAACATAACTGTATAAGATATGTCAATTACTTAAGAAGAGATATTATTTTCGTCTGTAATTCATCCTTAAGGATAGCTAAAACACAATAAATTTTCATGGCCTTTTTTGCTGTCCCTTTCTCGCTGGTTCCCTAAAACCTCTTGTATTCTCACAGTTTCTCTTCTTCTTCCTGGCTTTTAACCTGTTTTTTTCCTCTCCTCCCTTCTCCCCACTCTCTCTCCTCCCTCCCCCCTCTCTCCTCCCCCTCCGTCTCTCTCCCCTCCCCCCTCTCCCCTCCCCCTCTCCCCTCCCTCTCTCGCCCTCCCTCTCCCCCTCCCTCTCCCCCTCTCCCCCTCCCCCTCCCCCTCCCTCTCTCACTCCCCCTCCCTCTCTCACTCCCCCTCCCTCCCTCTGTCACTCCCCCTCCCTCCCTCTCTCTCCCCCCTCCCTCCCTCTCTCTCCCCCCTCCCTCCCTCTCTCTCCCCCCTCCCTCCCTCTCTCTCCCCCCTCCCTCCCTCTCTCCCCCTCCCTCCCTCTCTCTCCCCCTCCCTCCCTCTCTCTCCCCCTCCCTCCCTCTCTCTCCCCCTCCCTCCCTCTCTCTCCCCCTCCCTCCCTCTCTCTCCCCCTCCCTTCCTCTCTCTCCCCCCTCCCTCCCTCTCCCCCCCCCCTCTCTCTCTCTCTCTCTCTCTCTCTCTCTGTCTCTGTCTCTGTCTCTCTCTCCTCCCACCCTCTCTCTCTCTCTCTCTCTCTCTCTCTCTCTCTCTCTCTCTCTCTCTCTCTGTGTGTGTGTGTGTGTGTGTGTGTGTGTGTGTGTGTGTGTGTGTGTGTGTGCGCGCGTACGTACGTTTGAGCGTTTACTCAGATTTCCGTTCTGAGATTTCTTCTCTGTACTTTTTCCTGTTTGTCATGCCTTGTGTGGAGAAGTTTAGTTTATTGAGCTCTTTCATGGTTTCCTGTGTGGAGCTGGTTTACAGTGTGGCAGTGGTCATTTTGATAAAAATCTTCTTGGCCAGTATGTCTACGTTCATCCTATATATGTGTTAGTAGAATTTTGACATTCTTTTCCTGATGCTGTTTGTAATAGTCTCTGTTAGTTCTTTTGTCAGTCTCTTTAAACAGATCTCCTCTTTCTGAATTGCCCCATAGATCGTTCTTGGTATTTTCCACTCTCCTAGACTGACTGCTGTTGGTTCTAAGGTACAAAGTTTCTAATAAGACTGTATTAAATTGTCATAATTTGGCATTGATGGAGATACTTTTTGTTGTAGTGATCGGTGTAAATCTATGCTTTCTGTAGTTCTATAATCCTTTCTTCATTTGATACCGAGCTCACACCAGTTTCCTGTATAATCTTTCCTAGGTAATCTGAAATTTTCTAATTCTGTTTTCTTTCTGTACCTAGTTTCCAGTGGGTGCCATTCTGTGGATTTTGAGTCCATGTACTGTGTTTTTTCGTATGAGATTTATAATCGTGTTTTTGACTTGGATTTCATGTAATGTTTATAGTGCTTATTTGGCGTCTTTTCTGTGGTTTTTTATGATGTGTATATGATCAGCTAAGGCCAGATATTTAATACTGACTGTTTTTTCTTTTTCCATCCTTACCGCATTTATTCCTTTGCCTCTCTCTGTCTCTAGTTTGAATGGTTCAGAGATTTCTTCCATGATTTTCACTTTTTATGTTGTATATGTTAATATTTCATGGATCATCTTTGTGGTCTTGTTGTCCATCTTCATTTCTTCCAGTATGTTGAGTGCTGCTATACCTATGGAGTCGTAGGCCTTCTTGCAGCCCCTGAAAGCTGTGGTGTTTTTCGGCTTTCTCATTGTTAATATTGTTCTTAGGCAACATATCTGTTTACTGTACGATCTTCCCTTCCTGAATCCTCCTTGATAATCTCATGCCTGTGGATCTATCTGAGGCTCTAGCGATTTAACAGGGCTTCAGATAGAATTTTGTATGTGAAGGGTAGTAGTGAAATTCCTCTGTATTTATTAGGGTCTGTTTCGCCTCATTTTTTGTGGAGAGGGTGTATGAGGTCTGACTTCCATTTTTCTGGTACATTTTTTCCCCCACATGTTTTCGATGATGCTTTATATTTTGGGTGTAAAGTTGTCATGGTCTAATTTCTAGATTTCTCGAAATCAAGCTGTCTTCTCCAGGTGTTGTTAGCATACAATGATTCTATTATGTTCACAATTCGTTCATGTGTTGGGCGTTCGGAATCCGCACCGGTCTCTGTGTCAGCGTATAACAGTTGAGTAGTTTGTCAATGTATTGTGCAAGTATCTCACTGTTCTTTTTCAAGTTTGTCTGAGGTGTTACATCTTGTCGTTTGAAGCATAAGCTCGATAGCTGATGTGTGTCATATTACTTCTGAATGTTCTGTACAAATTTAGTGTGCTGTTTTTGTTGAAGTCCGCTTCTACGACCTGAAACTTTTGTTTTCGTAACCTCATTTTTCTCTACGCATTACTTCTTCAGTTCTTCACATGTTTTCCAGGTTCATATTCTGTCTTTTGTGTGACTCTGTTGCATGTCATGTCCCTCCATCTTCTTATCGGTGGTTGCCCCAATTTGATCGGTTCTTCAATTTTTTCTGAAAGTTCTGGCCAGTTCTGTGTTTGTTTAATTTTTATATTTCTCTCGTGTTTAATTTTAGGTACTGCGGGTCTGTTCTGAAAGTTCTCTTGATTTATTTGTTGGGTATAACTTGTGCTTTGATTTATTAGCGTATGTGATGATCGGATTCAAAAATACTTTCGTCGTTCTTACATTCGCAACTTCTCTGGCTTTTTTCATGGATATCGCGGTACGGTTTATCTGAAATTCTGCAAGGGTGGTGTGGGGATTGCCAAGTCAGTAGCATTTCGTTTGGTTTCTTGTGGAATTTCGTTACCATGAGTCTGAGACCGAAATTCCTGCAGAAGTTTATCACATTGTCTCCATTCTTGTTTGACTTCTTGTGCGCTGTGTGTTTTCCAGTGGTATCTGATTCAGATTCCCTATTATAGTATTTACGTGTTTCGTGGGGATTTTGTTGGTTGTACAGCCTTTAACTGCCAGCGATCGCCGCAGAAATGGTGGATGTTCATTTAACGCGACAAACTTGTTGCCACGTAGAACCCGTCCTCTTCAGCCATCTGACTTACTGACAATATTGTAAAACGTCTGGAGGGAAGTTTATCTTGCGCTTACACTGTTTTAGTGACGTATTTACTCGTGGTCTAGTGGGAGCAGAGTATAAACGTAAAGTCCAGATTTCCACCTACTCTTACTATTATTTTTTTAAACCGCATTTCTTATGTGTGCTAATAGCATTAGTCTGATGGAAGTGTGAACATAATTTGTTTTAATTTATGACCCCGCCAGTAATAGCAAAATCTTCCAAAAACATTTCCTTGAAGGAGCTCGTGACTGCCCAAATAGAACACTTCCTACTCCAGAGTTTGCCATCTATGCGGCGTTACATCGAAAGAAGCTGTCGCATTTACAAGCATAAAATTAGTTATTATTGTGGTGTAAGTTTCTCTACAAAATATCTTCGATTAATCGGGTGAACTCTGTGCAGTAACAACAAGAGATTTAGCATTGCTCATTCATCAAAAGACTTCGGGAATGATGAAGTATGTAATCTAGCGTCATAGTTAAAATCTCCCCAGGGAAAAAAAAGAATGGTGAACAAATTCGTAGCGTTTATGATCGGCGTGTTGGCGCGCAGCGTGCTGTGGGTGTATTTATCATTTGTCATTTTTTGATGAAGTTATACAGAGTGTTACAAAAAGGTACGACCAAACTTTCAGGAAACATTCCTCACACACAAATAAAGAAAAGATGTTATGTGGACATGTGTCCAGAAACGCTTAATTTCCATGTTAGAGCTCATTTTAGTTTCGTCAATATGTACTGTACTTCCTCTATTCACCGCCAGTTGGCCCAATTGAAGGAAGGTAATGTTGACTTCGGTGCTTGTGTTGACATGCGACTCATTGCTCTACAGTACTAGCATCAAGCACATCAGTACGTAGCATCAACAGGTTAGTGTTAATCACGAACGTGGTTTTGCAGTCAGTGCAATGTTTACAAATGCGGAGTTGGCAGATGCCCATTTGATGTATGGATTAGCACGGGGCAATAGCTGAGGCGCAGTACGTTTATATCGAGACAGATTTCCAGAACGAAGGTGTCCCGACGGGAAAACGTTCGAAGCAATTGATCGGCGTCTTAGGGAGGACGAAACGTTCCAGCCTATGACTCGCGCTTGGGGAAGACCTAGAACGACGAGGACGCAAGCAATGGACGAGGCAATTCTTCGTGCAGTTGACGATAACCCTAATATCAGCGTCAGAGAAGTTGCTGCTGTACAAGGTAACGTTGACCACGTCACTGTATGGCGAGTGCTACGGGAGAACCAGTTGTTTCCGTACCATGTACAGCGTGTGCAGGCACTATCAGCAGCTGATTGGCCTCCACGGGTACACTTCTGCGAATGGTTCATCCAACAATGTGTCAATCCTCATTTCAGTGCAAATGTTCTTTTTACGGATGAGGCTTCATTCCAACGTGATCAAATTGTAAATTTTCACAATCAACATGTGTGGGCTGACGAGAATCCGCACGCAATTGTGCAACACGTCATCAACACAGATTTTCTGTGAACGTTTGGTCAGGCATTGTTGGTGATGTCTTGATTGGGCCCCATGTTCATCCACCTACGCTCAATGGAGCACGTTATCATGATTTCATACGGGATACTCTACCTGTGCTGCTAGAACATGTGCTTTTACAAGTACGACACAACATGTTCATGCACGATGGAGCTCCTGCACAATTCAGTCGAAGTGTTCGTACGCTTCTTAACAACAGATTCGTTTTCCGATGGATTGGTAGAAACGGACCAATTCCATGGCCTCCACGCTCTCCTGACCTCAACCCTCTTGACTTTCATTTATAGGGGCATTTGAAAGCTCTTGTCTACGCAACCTCGGTACCAAATGTAGAGACTCTTCGTGCTCGTATTGTGGATGGCTGTGATACAATACGCCATTCTCCAGAGCTGCATCAGCGCATCAGTGATTCCATGCGACGGAGGGTGGATGCATGTATCCTCGCTAACGGAGGACATTTTGAACATTTCCTGTAACAAAGTGTTTGAAGTCACTCTGGTACGTTTTGTTGCTGTGTGTTTACATTCGATGATTAATGTGGTTTGAAGAGAAGTAATAAAATGATCTCTAACATGGAAAGTAAGCGTTTCCGGGCACATGTCCACATAACATATTTTCTTTCTTTGTGTGTGAGGAATCTTTCCTGAAAGTTTGGCCGTACCTTTTTGTAACACCCTATATTATTTCCTTTCGGCTACTTCTTGAAGTTTGTGTACTTGGCAGTTACGAGTGGTGTTTATGCGTTAGAAAGTGGGTTGAAAAGTGAAAAAAGTGTAAGTGTCTTAACATTAGTGACTACTGCTCGCCTTGGGTTTCACGGAGAGTTGAAGGCAGCGGAGGCAGGTCTGAACTATTGTACCATGTAAGGGCAAGTACCATCGCAGAAATCACGTCAAAAACTGGTTTTCTCTTTTCAAAATAGATATTGTGTGGATGATATTCCAGATTAAGGGAGACCCAAGACCTCGACGAAAAATGATTAAACGATTTAAGTCATAGTGGTCCATGTCAGTGTACCGCCCAGGCAGTTATGATACACTGAGAACACTTAACCTTTGTGCAACATTTGCATTGAATGTTTGTAGGGATACTATGTGCTCCAGTTCAAAGCAATAAAAAAAAGTGAATGACCTTACCTGTATTTTTGCTTGACCGTTATCAGTTGGCCCATCGAAGATTCTTATCCAACATTGTGACTGATGACGACAAAAGCTGCCTTTATGTTATCGTCATAAAAAAGGCTGATTTAAAAAAGAAACACTTCTTCAAAAAATGATCAAACCCCAAAATTAATTTCCCTCGAGCAAAGGCCAGTAAGGCACATCTTACTTTTGAAACTGAGAGAATTGTTTCCCCTACATAAGGCTCTTTCCTGTATTTTGTAGAAGTGAGTTGAGAGTTTTGAGAACATTTTATGATTTACTTCAACAAGCACAATGGACATACCTCCAATATTTTTGAGGTAGTCCATTAGAAAGTTGCGCTTTTTCGAATTTTCTCGTATCTTTTAATTATTCTTTCCATGACTCACAGCTACAGGTGTCGAAAAGTGGAGGAATATTTCTGCTAAGTTAAGGAATGTAGCATTGGATAAAGGTTCTCCCATTCTGTTGCTTTTGTTAAGTGGAAGAGACGTTGCGATATCATAAACATGAAGGAGCTGTTACTGTGTCCATTGTAGTATCTAACTCCAGTGGTGATACCTTTTCTGATATTGCAAACAAGTTCCTTAATTAGGGTAAAAGCGCTTGATGATACAGGGTGTTTCAAAAATGACCGGTATATTTGAAACGGCAATAAAACTAAACGAGCAGCGATAGAAATACACCGTTTGTTGCAATATGCTTGGGACAACAGTACATTTTCAGGCAGACAAACTTTCGAAATTACAGTAGTTACAATTTTCAACAACAGATGGCGCTGCCGTCTGGGAAACTCTATAGTACGATATTTTCCACATATCCACCATGCGTAGCAATAATATGGCGTAGTCTCTGAATGGAATTACCCGAAACCTTTGACAACGTGTCTGGCGGAATGGCTTCACATGCAGATGAGCTGTACTGCTTCAGCTGTTCAATTGTTTCTGGATTCTGGCGGTACACCTGGTCTTTCAAGTGTCCCCACAGAAAGAAGTCACAGGGGTTCATGTCTGGCGAATAGGGAGGCCAATCCACGCCGCCTCCTGTATGTTTCGGATACCCCAAAGCAATCACACGATCATCGAAATATTCATTCAGGAAATTAAAGACGTCGGCTGTGCGATGTGGCCGGGCACCATCTTGCATAAACCACGAGATGTTCGCAGTGTCGTCTAAGGCAGTTTGTACCGCCACAAATTCACGAAGAATGTCCAGATAGCGTGATGCAGTAATCGTTTCGGATCTGAAAAATGGGCCAATGATTCCTTTGGAAGAAATGGCGGCCCAGACCAGTTCTTTTTGAGGATGCAGGGACGATGGGACTGCAACATGGGGCTTTTCGGTTCCTCATATGCGCCAGTTCTGTTTATTGACGAAGCCGTCCAGGTAAAAATAAGCTTCGTCAGTAAACCAAATGCTGCCCACATGAATATCGCCGTCATCAATCCTGTGCACTATATCGTTAGCGAATGTCTCTCGTGCAGCAATGGTAGCGGCGCTGAGGGGTTGCCGCATTTGAATTTTGTATGGATAGAGGTGTAAACTCTGGCGCATGAGACGATACGTGGACGTTGGCGTCATTTGGACCGCAGCTGCAACACGGCGAACGGAAACCCGAGGCCGCTGTTGGATCACCTGCTGCACTAGCTGCGCGTTGCCCTCTGTGGTTGCCGTACATGGTCGCCCTACCTTTCCAGCACGTTCATCCGTCACGTTCCCAGTCCGTTGAAATTTTTCAAACAGATCCTTTATTGTATCGCTTTTCGGTCCTTTGGTTACATTAAACCTCCGTTGAAAACTTCGTCTTGTTGCAACAACACTGTGTTCTAGGCGGTGGAATTCCAACACCAGAAAAATCCTCGTTCTGAGGAATAAACCATGTTGTCAACAGCACACTTGCACGTTGTGAACAGCACACGCTTACAGCAGAAAGACGACGTACAGAATGGCGCACCCACAGACTGCGTAGTCTTATATATCTTTCACATCACTTGCAACGCCATCTGTTGTTGAAAATTGTAACTACTGTAATTTCGAAAGTTTGTCCGCCTGAAAATGTACTGTTGTCGAAAGCATATTGCAACAAACGGTGTATTTCTATCGCTGCTCGTTTAGTTTTTATTGCCGTTTCAAATATACCGGTCATTTTTGAAACACCCTGTACATTTAGTTCCAAACACCATAGGCGGAACAAGTAAATGTGTCTGCTCTCTGTTCAGAAATCATCTGATCTGATATTGCAACAAGTTCCTTAATTATGGTAAGAGCGCTTGATGATACATTTAGTTCCAAAAACATAGGCGGAACAAGTAAATGTGTCTGCTCTCTGTTCAGAAATCATCTGTCGCTGGCCAAGCATTTGGAGAACATCCATTTATGTGCTGTAGGGAATAATTGAGTTTTGGAAGTGACATACTAGATGTGAAACTAGTTTCTTCCGTTAATTCTTTTAGAATGCAGTCCGGTTTTTGTAAAAGTTCTATATAACATTTCATGTCCAGTATTTTGTCCCTCATAAGTTCAGAATTCCAAAGAGTGAATGCCACTCAAAACAATCAAAAGCCTTTCCTAATCAATGCATGCCATAAATGTGCGTTTCTCTTTCTTCATCCTGTCTTCTAAGAGCAATCATAAGGTGCATATTGAATCTCACGCCCCTGCATTACAGCAAAAATCATACTGAGCATCCCCGTGGCCCGTTTCACCGAGTTGCTCAAATTTTCTGTAGATCATTCGTGTGAATATTGTACAACCAAGTCTTACTAAGTTGATCGTTCATTAATACTCACATCTGTCAAAACCTGCGTTACTTAATATTGTCATTGTTCAAATGGTTCTGAGCACTATGGGACTTCACATCTGAGGTCATCAGTCAAATGTTCAAGTGTGTGTGAAACACACACACACACACACACACACACACACACACACACACACACACACACACACACACACCCTCCCGAGGGAGGACTCGAACCTCCGCCGGGAGCAGCCATACAGTCCATGACTGCAGCGCCCTAGACCGCTCGGCTAATCCCGCGCGGCGGTCATCAGTCCTGTAGACTTAGGACTACTTAAACCTAATTAACCTAAGGACATCACACACATCCATGCTCGAGGCAGCATTCGAACCTGCGACCGTTGCAGCAGCGCGGTCCCTGACTGAAGCGCCTAGAACCGCTCATCCACAGCGGCCGGCGGGAATTGTTACATTCTTCTTAAAGTTTGAGGATATTTCGCTGTTTTGTATATTCTGCATACAAGGTGGAACAGTTTTGTCATGGCTGGTTCTCTCTAAGATCTTAATAATTTTAAGTGCATTTGATATACTCCAAGTGCCTTGTTTCGACTTAAAAAGTGCCTCTGCCTGAATTTATTTTGACTTCTAAATTTTACGAATTAGATATTTATTTGTTTATGTGTTTATTGCTATAAAAGAAAATACTACAACAAGATAAAACAAAAAAGTAATTAATAATTCAAGCAAAAGAGGATATAACAAGAGACGCTAGGCAGAACATACATTTTAAATGAAATACGTGAGAGTAAATATTATAAACCAGGATACGTCATTTATATTATGTTTAAGCAACAGCACTCATTTTCTGTGATACGTTACAAAACACACTATGCACAAACCAACATCACAGTTGCAGTTCGTTGTTCATGGAGTTCCTTTGCAACTTTTGGCAGCGCGTCGTCGTCTTCTTTTCTCAGTGTCTTCTTTTTTTCTGTAGCGGCATAGCTACCAGATAATGTTTGTCTTCGTATCTGATGACGTACAGAACTCTGCCTTGAAATAAATTACCTGCAGGGCAATCAGAATAGCAACCCCAACAGCAATGCACTTTGTTCTTCTCTTTGACGTAGATATGACACAATGCTCAAATGGTTCAAATGGCTCTGAGCACTATGGGACTCAACTGCTGTGGTCATTAGTCCCCTAGAACTTAGAACTACTTAAACCTAACTAACCTAAGGACATCACACACATCCATGCCCGAGGCAGGATTCGAACCTGCGACCGTAGCAGTCTCACGGTTCCGGACTGCGCGCCGAGAGACACAATGCTGTTGCACGATCACAAACTCAAATAATCAAGCTTTTGATATCTTTAACAGATAATCATCGTGCCGCAACTTCATTTGCAGCCTAAATTTGGACGTACAAAATAATTTTGTGTAAATGCATGAGATGAAATTCACGAAATGTGAGGAAGTACGCTAGTAAAGCCGAATGGCGCGAATAGCTGGGAGAACCCGAGGAAGTCCACGAACAGTGTCGCATGCCGTCCCTTCATGAGACACTGCGGAGAGATGTTGGAATCTAAGGGGTTTACTATCTTTCGGTTCAAAAAGACAATTTTTTTTTTATATTGAATATTTGGATCCATAAAAGTGTTTAGACTCCACCCCTGAAACGGTTTTTTCCGAATACGGAACGGGAATGTTTGTTATTCGCGGTTGAACAACAAAATGCATCTGCCTGAAATCGGCCTTTTTCACGCACCAGCTTTTTTTTTGTTTCGGAGGACGAGTTGTTGTACCGGTGCTTGGGAGGAAACTCAAAAATTCAAATGAAAGTTTGAACGCGTGTGTTTGGAACTTAGCCCCCCCCCAAGCATTTGCATTCTGGTGCGAAGACTGTGCAGATTGCGAGTTTCCTGGCAGTGAGCAGCTTCAACTAAGGGTATTCAGCAATTCTGAAGACCATGACAACAATGGAAGTCACCCTGGGACTCTATTCGACGCAGTTCCCAAGCATTCGGACGACCACCGGATTCAAGCGGCCGAAAACCGCTTGTCACCGGCCCTACGAGCGGCTCTGGAGCAGGGCAGGATGGCCAAGATCGACCATAACGCGCTCTGTGAGGAGGAGGAAGGACTAGTTTATGGACCCAGAATAGCAGCTTGAACATATGTTGCATAATATTGCATTTATATGTAGTCAAAACTTCAAACGCATTTCTCTCAAAGTGCCGTTTTTTTGCGCGGTGTGGTAACTTCAAATCTACTAACCGATTAGCATGATTGTTTGTTTCCGACGAAGCTAACTAAATTGTCTTGGAGTTGTGCTTAAACTATAAATATTTTTACTTGGCCGACGAAATCGGAAAATCAATGAAAAAAGTCCTATTTGTATTCAAATGGCCGCCATTTTGTTTCCTATGGTCCAAATAACTTAAGCGAGGTACAACTCCTAAAGAATCTTATATACTTCGCTAATGTCAACTCAATTTTGATTTCAGACGGGCCGGCTGATCTCTGACATATACCGCACGTGGAGGTCTACATCGAAATTTTGTTTCATTCCGACGGCACTTCCGCCTTTGCTCTTCGACATTTCAGGTCGAAAATTTCCAACATTTTGACCAAATTTGACATTGGTATCTGTAACACATCCCGAGAAAAAAATTCTCAAAGAACATGCTTTTTTTTCTCGGGCCAAAGATAGTAAACCTCCCCTTAACCCAGGACATAGGTGCAAAGTCTGGTGATCAGGGACTTCATGCCACCGCCCCTTCTCCCACTGCTGGCCAAATACTGGCAGCGAAAATTTCATCCACCACCAGGATTCTAACCGGGTTACCTCCGACTCGAGCGCCACGGTACACATGTGCGTTACGTTTTCGTCTACGGAGTGGGTATCATTACGCGAGTAGCGATCGTTACAGTGAGCAACATAATCAACGGAAGGTGGACTTGAGGTACATTTTATGTAAGACGATTTCTCAGTAAAACTCTGATTGTAACCGTGAGGTGTTGTATTCATCTTATCAGAAATTTTAAAGACACTATGCTTTCTGTCTGTTTACTGCTTGCTCAGTGTACATATCGGATTACATTTAGGAAAGGCTACAGTACTATCCCACTCGCTACCGAAGTGTTGCTTCCCTTCCATGTCCATCGACTCATGTACTGCAGTTCGTTTTGTGAACAAATTTCATCTAACGTTTCACTCCTTGCTACCCTCCGAATTTCAAATAGTGTAGTCCAGTCAACACTG